>NC_138133.1:29310318-29630318 GCF_964188305.1 Podarcis bocagei
ACGCTAGAAGCTTCTGAAACCTTTCTGCGTTGCGGAAGTGGACGGGCTAGGAAGGAATTCCCCCCTCCCCCCTCCTTCCTGTTATAAACTTTTCTTCTTCCTTTTTAGTTTCGGTTCTACCCTTTCTCGACGCGCCCGAGTGAGGAAACAAGGAAACCCCCTCGGCGACCCCTCCCCCTCCCTCCGCCAAGCCCCTCCCCTTTCGCTCCTCGGCGAGGCAGACAGGGCGAAGGGGGCGGGGCCCGGGAGACCCGCTGACGTCACCCGGCCCGCTTCCTGCAATAGAAAGTGAGGGAAGGTAAAGCAACCCCCTTTTCCAATTATCTCCTCGCCCTCCCTTCACCCCTCCCCCCCTCCCCACGGGAGGGGGGCGGAGGTGCAGCCGCCGGTCGCGCGCTCGCCTCCCTTCCCTCCTTGTAACGCGGGTGGCGGGGGGCGCGGAGAGACGGGGGGGGGGGAGGAAGAAAGAAAAAAGGGGGAAGCAGCAGCAGAGAGACCTGCCCAGCCCCCCTCGCCTTCCGGCGCGTCCCCGCCCATTGACCCCTTCCTTCAACGCCCCACATCTCACCCCCCCCCCAACTACTCCAGCTTGTTCGTCCCTACAACCGCCTTCCTCCCCTTTATCTCTTAAACTCGGGTGCCCAGACCCTAATTTCGCCCGCAACACGGTGCCTGCCCCACATATGCCCCCCCCATTCTTCACCTTCTCTCCCCCCCCGGCCCCTGTAATCAGGGACTTGCTTCTCACCTGGTGCCTAAGTGTGACCCCCCACACAACAGTATCTTACTCCCTCTCACACACCCCTTTCACATCTCAGGGTTTCTCTGAGGGGGGAGGGGAAGAGGTTTATTGGGGGGGGGCTGGGAAGGTGGGTTTGAGTAATCTGGGGTTGGGGGAGACGAAGGATGGAAGCGAGGGGGCGGCGACGGTGTGTGGTGGTTTTGCGTTGTCAGAGGGGAGGCGGGGGACAGTCCCCTCTTGGGGGGGGGGTCAGCGCTGTGGGGCTGGGCAAAGGGCACCCCACAGAGGAATTACAAGTTCCCTGAGGAAGGTTGGGAACGAGGGCGGGGGAGGCTTTCTACCGAAGCGTGGCCGCGTAGAGTATTTGCGAAATGGCGGGATATTCGGAGTCTCTCTGAGGAGAGGAAAACACTAGTGGGTGCACTCGCACTTGACGCTGTGTGGAGTGAAAGGAAAAGTATTCGGGTGTGGAGAGACTTAATTTCTGAAACGTTCCTCAGGGGGAGCGAGGTGCAGGGATTGTTATCTGTGTAGATAGCGGGAGCCGAGTTGACACGCGCGTTACACTACTGAACGTGTGTATGTGGTGAGGGAAACGGAGGCAGGCGGCGACTGTGAGGTTCGAAAGCGGAGGAAGAAGCTGGGGGGGGGGTTGGTTGGTGAGAATGTGCGAGGAGAGTCGGTGGCGCTTGGCACGCAGGGGGTGGGGGGACAGGTGTGGGACTTGGCGTGGGAAGAATGAAAGCCCTCCTCGACGGCTCCGCTTTTGGCGAGGGCCCCGCGGCTGCCGAGGAAAGAGAGGGCAGAGCTGGCCCCGCGGTGCAGCCACCTGACGCCGGATCAGAACCGGGTGTGGAGGGTGAACAATGGGCTGGAGATTTCGGGCACCTGCCGGGGATGAGATTTCGCCCACTTCCAGGCCCCTTCACGAGGACAGCCGTCTCGCTGGCCCATCTTGACATGCTTAGGAGCTGGCTGGGGCCAGAGTTGCGTGGAGAGAGAGGGATCTCGGTGCTCCTCCTGCGCGTGTGGGGGCGGGGGCGCTGCCGTGTTTGTGTCTGTGCGGAATCAGGTTGTGGTGAAGACTGTGTGTGTGTGTCTGAGAGACGGGGGGGGGGGAGGAAGAAGAGGATGCTGGGGAGGGGGGTTTAGCGCCGGGTCATGTTTGTGTTGGAGGTTGTCAAGTGGAGGAGGATCCCAGACGCCGCCGCCGCCGCCGCGCAGGGGTCGCCGAGCTTCCCAGCTGCTGCTGTTGCTGCCGCCGCCGCGGCCGCTGCTCCTTCGCGCCAGCGCCGCCGCCATCAGCAAGAGCAGCAGCAGCAGCAGCTCCGACTGCCTTCTGAGCAGGTTTGCTGGGGGATCCAGGAAGGGTGGTGGAAGGCGGGGTAGGGGGAGAGAAAGAGAAGAAGGGACCCGGGCGCGCACGCACGCTGTGCAAACATCCTCGCTATAAGACTGGAGAGCTGCCTCCTGAGCCCTTTCTGCTTGCAACGGCGGGGGCAGACGCAGCCCACCACGAAGTCTCCCTTAATAAGGAGCGCTGCGGGGCAGGGGAGAGTCGGGGGATGGGTGGCGAAAGCGATGGGCCCTGGAAGAAGCCTGCCTGCCTGCCTTGGCGGCTCCGGCTGGCGAGGTTTGTGTTTGCTTGCATTTGCGTGCACGCTCCTGTTTGCTCCTGTCCTTTTCCCGGCTGCGTGCGTTTGTATTCGCTGGCGCTTGCAAATCCTGCAAGGTAGGCTTTCGCGCCTGGGCTTTGCTGTGTTGTGGTGAGAAGGCATTCTTGATGATCCCTCCCCTCCCTTGGGTCGGTCCCGGTTTGCACTCGTTCTCCTCCACCTCCTGGCATGTGTGCTGTGCTTTGTTCAGTGCAGCGTTGCAGAGGGGTTTTCCCAAGCTCCACCCTCTTTCTTTATTCATTCATGTTTTTCCCTTTGCAACAGTACTGCTCGCAGGGCTACCCGCCGTCATTGCGTCTCTCTCGTTCTCATTTCCATCTTTTCCGTAACACTGTCTTGTTAAACAAAGCAGGGTTTCCTCTCCCGTCCTTCCCTTTGACCTCCCCCAACTAATGAATACGGAAAAAGAGATCCCTGATCTCTTCGTATTTAAAAGGATTGTTTGTCTTGCGCCTGCTATGCTTTCCCAGAGTCTGAAAAGAGAAGGTGGGAGGAGGATCCTGCTGGTGGCCGACGGAAGTACTACTTTTAAAGTGTAAATATTATGTAATGTGCTTTTTGTATGTTGTATTCAAACACCCCTGAATTATTACTGTTAAGCAAGCATATGCCAGTTCTTATTATTAATTGCTGGTGATCCAGTAGTTGGGCTTGATTAACCAGTGGTACTGAAGGTTAAGTAGGAGACTGAAATTTGTAGGCATTGCTATTCTAGGTTGTTGACATCACATAGTACCCCTCAGGTCTACCCATACACAAGATGGGAGTCTTCCTGGTTGGGGGCTTGCTCAGTCGACAGAGTAATGGGAGAGAGAGAGAGAGAAAGAGAGAGAGAGAGAGAGAGAGAGAGAGAGAGAGAGAGAGTCCCATCAAGGGAGTTTGGGGAACTTAGTGCAGTTTAGCCCCAGGAAAATAACATTGAATAACTGGCTCACCTTTTAACTATTCCAGTCAATTAAAACATTGAAAGGGTGAACAGTTGACATGTCCAGGGCTTTTTTCTTCACCCCTTAAACAAGAGGAGGAAAAAGGAGTAATTCCTACTATACTGCTCAGACTGGGAATTGTGCAGCCAGCTGCAAAACCACTCTCTCTTCCCTGCACTACTATGATTGGGGAGCTGCGCCTCCCAAAAGTTGTTTTAGGGAACAAGGGACACTGAGTTCCCCCTTGAGGTTTTGCTGGTCCTCAGTTTATTCATTATGTAGATGTTTAGAAAACCCAGTTTTCTAAACATTTTGTAAAGATTTTACTATCCTAAGCATTACAGATTAATAAAAATGGTTCATCCAGCTAAAAAGAATAGCACCCAAGAGAAAGGAGTCTGATACATGTTATATTTGCAGTCCTTTCCATGAATAAATGTTGCATGATGTTAGTGACAGTGTGCCTGTTAGGTGCAGACATTGGGCATCCTGCTTGATTATTTTCAGGTTGACTGCTTATAGCCCTCATTCATTTAAAACAAAAACAAAAAGGACATTCTGTCTTCCTCTGAGATCTTCCTGTTTCAACTTATTACCCATAAATAGAGCCCTCTTGACTTTTTGTAACATGCTTTCCAAAGACCAGTAGGGTGAGCCTAGCAATTCACAAAGCAGAGATCCTGTGACTTTTTTTTTTACACACAACATATGTTGCTGTTGTATTTTTACCTGTATTATAATTGCAGGTGAGCAAAGTGCTGTTGCACTCATGTCCAGCTTGCAGGTATCATCAGCCACTGTGAGAGCAGGATGTGGACTAGAAGGGACCATCTGATCCAGCAGGCTCTTCTTGTGTTTCTGTGGCTTGGTGTGGGGGTTAGAGTAGTATTCCTTCTTCAAAACAATGAGTATTTGTATTAAGCAAGAAATGAATGTGCGTCTAAGCAAATATTTGCTTAGCTCTAAGTTATAAAAGAGTGCCTTTTCAGGGTTTGCACCCACAGAGAGGTCTGCCTAGTGCTTACATGATGACGTTTTTAGGTGCCAGATGACAACATTTTCCAGTCATGAATATTATTTTTCTGCTTTTTTTTTACATTTGTTGTACTTATGTCATTCTCTGTTGCTAGTTTTATTCTGTGATAGATTTTTGTTTCCTATTGTATTTTATGTTTTAAAATTTTGTGAACTGCTCAGAACTTTGTTATTAGGTGGTATATAAATATTGAAAATTATTTGTTTTCAAAATATATATAGTGAATTCATCCTACCTTGTTTCATTTGTCAGCTTGTTATCTCTAGGGTATTCTGTTCTTCAGATCTACCTTTCTCCATCACACCTTTTTCTTGCTTCTTGTTGCAGCTCTTAAAGGCACAGGGACCCTGCCAGAGAAAAAAGACTCAGGTTGTCACCTATCGCATGTGCACTTTAAAGGAAAAGCTGTAGCTCAATAGGGTATGCAATCTATGAATATCTGGATTTGGTTGTCAGCACTTCTTGTCTTGGGATAGTGTGTGAGATGCTGGAAAACAGTAGCCAGACAAAATTGTATGATTGAGTTGGCTACCTCATTAGGTCTATATACTAAATATTTGGACCACAACATTTTAGATGCTGTAAGAAATACTTTTTCTTCATGCCCTGTTGGAGCTTCCAAAAGCTGTCAAACAGATGCCTGTTGGAAGGAGTATTCTAGATTTGATGACCCTTTGGTCCAATTGAGCAGGGAGTTACTGCATTTTTAGCATCATTATAGTTGCATCTGTTAAGTTTCGAAGGCCAAGGCATAGCTCAATGACAGTGGAAATAGGCTAGCCTATCCAGATACTACATTATTTATGAATTGCAACAAGTAGAACTATTTCAGTTCTTACCAAAAGAGTTGACTCAGTTTGGGATTGTTCTAAATAATTGATTTTAGTAAGTCAGGATTAATGTATTTGGTAAGTTGCAAGTGTGGTTTTAAATCATGGTCCTGACTAGAGCAGGTGATTTAGTATTTATAAATAAAGCATGTTAAGTGGTAAAGCTAGAATAATGCCATAGTTCTATTTTTAGTCATTTTGTGGCATTTCTAAATGTTTGTATGCTACTGGGGGAGGATAGTTGATTGAGATATATATTTCTAAATGATTTTGCATACCACTAATATTCTGTCTGAACTTGTGAGTATGAAATAGTGACTTTTGTGTGTGTAAAAAGTTTAACCTAGTCTAATGTGATTAATAGCAGCCCATGGTAAATTCATTAAATCAACATGATAGTTCTAGATCTGCTGCTTATGACCTTGCCTAATCTTATCATCTTTCCCCCCAGTATGTGGATTGACTGACCCCATTGGCATGTTTATGGAGCTGCTTTCGGTCTATTCTCCACTTTTGGAAAACCGCCTATGACTGGATGAGAATGCCTCGAACAAAACAAATAAATCCTAGAAATCTGAGAGGTAAGAAAAGAGTTCTGCTTTGGTAAGATAAAAATACACAAATAATAATAATAAATCAAATCATCATAGACCTTAACAAATTAGATTGCTTTTCTTGTGTTGATGTGAATTGCCTGGTGAATGCAGGCTAAAGTACAGCATAGAAGTGCTTGCATATACTGTATTGATCATTGTACTTAAAATAATTTAGAAGAAATGTTCATTGAATGATATCTAAGTCATATTCATAGTGTACCCATTGAAATCAGTGGGCTTAAATAACTTAAATTACATTTTAGCAGTGTCATCCAAATTCCATTTCTATCAAACACACAGACTCAAAACTTTCAACATGGGCTTTTTCCTAGATCCAGCTTCAGTTTCATAGCATTTTACACACATGGATGATAGGTAGTTGAAATACCAATTCTCTCTCTTTCCCTTATCTGTTTGGTTCTTCTGTATTTCTATTGGCTGGTTCATAGTAAGTAGCCTGAAATTTGTGAAGACTGGTAGAAACTTTCCATGCATGTTAATGAAGTAGGTTCTGTTTAACTGCACTGCACTGATGATAATGGGATAGTTTATCACTTCTCTGGTCTTGGTGATAAGATATAACTTCTTTTTATTAAAGCGTAATTATTAGAGTGCCAAATTTTCACAGGTTTCTGCTAAAGTCCAAACAGGTATGTGGCCTGACATTTACTGAGTATAAGCTTTCTTAAGGTTTTTCTTGAAGCATCTGTGGCATTTGAAATAGATTTTGCTGTTTTCAGAAGCCACCCAGCTTTCAGTTAAACTGTGCTGAAGGAACAGTCAAAGATGATAGGACACATGCCACCAAAGTCACCTGGATTTTTATAAGATTTCCTGGCCCTGCGTTCAGCAGTGATTGGCTACATGTGCAGTTCCCATTGCTGGATTTAGTAGCCATGCACGCAGTTGCAGATCTCCAGTACTGTCAGTTTTGACAGTGCACACAGCTCCTTGTTTGGATGGGTGGGAACTAAATTAGATCCTTCTTCCTCTTGGTCTGGCTGATGAGCCTTGAACATGTGTTAAGTGTTTAGGTACATCACACACATAGCTCTCCAGATTAGGGCCAGTGAGCTTAAATTAATTTTGGATAGTTGATTTAAGTAACTGCAGTGAAAAATCTTGTTGGAGGATGGAAGAAAATCATCTACAAAGCTTGGTTTTGTACTGGTTCCATTCCCTGTACCTTCTCAGTCACTTCCTTTAATGTTCAAAAGCTATTCCTGCCATGCTGCTCTACAGCTGTCATTCATTAAATTGAGCAAATCTTCTTGGTATAAACTTGAGCCCAAATTTGTTCACTGAGATTAGCACTCTGATTCTAAACATTTTCACCTGTGAATCTCTGTGCCTCTAATGCCACTGTAATGTTTATGCACTGTATAATCTCTTATTTTTGACATTGTGGTTAGATAAAGATGGGACATGCCATCTGCTGCGTGTAACTGTAACTCAGATATTAGGATTTTTCACTTCAGTGTATACTGTCAACACCTGGGCAACATTTTCAGCAAGGTGTCCATACTGAAATCTGTAACCATTTGGGACAGCAAGGCATGTGTTTTAAGTGAAGTTGTGGTTCGCTGAATTCTCACAGGATCCAGCAGCTTACATAAAACTCTCAAGGGTTTCCAACCCCAATTTACAAGCACTCTGCTTTTTAATGTAACTGGGCATTTACTAGAGTTTGAATCCAAGCATCTTCTAAAAGTGATGTAACTTCTGATTTGGCCTGGTATGTGAAGATTGGAGCCTAACCATCAGTGGAGTAGTTTTAACCTGGTTTTATGTGGCAACTAATTATCTTACTTCACACTCCTTATTGTTAATATGCTGTAAGTTGCCTCAAGTCCCTAGGGTGGAACCATTCAGAAATATACTTATATATTGTGAGTTAAATATTATGGGCATATGGGATATTAATAGGGACTGAAGTGGTTCTTTGGCTTTTTAACCTACTTGTAGCATCTTAAAAAGGAAAGGAAAGGGTCGTTGTGGCCAGTTTTTCCTAGCTTTTAGATCAAAAGCACTGTCAGCCAGAGAACAGGGGTGTGGGGCACTGTCTGCTCTGTCAGTGGAACATTGCAAAACATACGTTGTGTTTGGAGCTGGAAAATATTTCCGTTTCATAGGCAGCAAGTGTACCATTTTTAGCTACAAGCCTTGCATACAGTCAAATGAATATTTCCAAATTACCAGTTGACCTGTCTATTGAGGCATCTAGAATTTTTCAAATCCTGATTATATTGGCCACTCTGAGAACAGTGTATTGTGGAAGATCAACTGAGATAACTGGATCTGATAAACAGATTTGCATGATTTTTTAGGATCTCTGTTAACAGCCTTTGCTTTCAGTAATATTTATGTGTCACATTTATGTGTCCTCATACTGTATTTATGTCTCAAATGCTTCATGATGCCAGCTGACGAATTAAGACATTATTCCATAAACTCAGTGCAATGCAATCTATATTTACATAGAAGTAAGTCCCACTGTGTTGTTCTGGTGCTTACTCTGTAGTATGTGTGATTAGGATTTTACCCTTAGGCACTTAGCAGGTTGACACTTAATGCTACCTCAGTGGAGTTTTGCACTTGCATTGCATTGCTTTTTAAAGTGGCAAACGTGTAAACTTGACACTTTAAAAAAGGTCTTAAGTTCATATTTTGCTGAGCTAAAGTTGTTAAGCGAACAAGGATGCAATGCTTTATAGTTTCCTAATTTTAACAAGTGATTTAAGTCTTTAGTCAACAAAAATTCTAAGAACTACAGAAGAGTTTTTATGATGCTTTAAGGATACACACTGTATATTATGTTAATAAACAAACTTGCCTGTTGCAACTACCTTTTGGGAAGGGAGTTCATCAGCTATGTTGTATTTGTGTGCGGTATATTAATCAGAGGAGACCAAGAAAACATGTAATTGAAGTTGTGTCAGATAAGCAAAATGGAATGTAAGTGGACTATGTATAAACTTGGATTGTTTAATCTTCAGTAGGACACTATTTTTTCTTAATTTTTCCTTTTAAACATTTTGTTTTTTTAGCTTGCATTTGTTCTAATAATATAAAAAAAAATAGGAAGGCTGCACGAAGTACTAAAATAGTCACTGTACTAGAGAAAACTTGTTTACAAGGTTCCCTGATGCTAAAAATCCTTTCTGAATGCAAGTATTTTATAATATTTTTGGGATCTTTCTGCTTATCCTATAGGAATATCTTACACTCACCAATAAGGTCTTCATCAGAAGTCTGTCAGTTTAGATTCTAACTTTACATTTGCTAAATTTCAAACCCTTTACATCCCAAAGGCTTGCTTCCATGTACACCAGCATTTATTGAAGCAATCTTGTTTGCCAGGTAAAATTTGGAGGTGCCCATTGTTTCTGGCTTTTGGTGCTTGTCTGCATAGCTGGAGGCAAATCACTATCCCTTAGCCTCCATTCCAGTATACAGAATTAAAACAATAATATTCTATCTCTTGCTAATGTTAAGGTTAAAGGTAAAGGTAAAGGGACCCCTGACCATTAGGTCCAGTCGTGACCGACTCTGGGGTTGCGGCACTCATCTCGCTTTATTGGCCGAGGGAGCCGGCGTACAGCTTCCGGGTCATGTGGCCAGCATGACAAAGCCGCTTCTGGCGAACCAGAGCAGCACACAGAAATGCTGTTTACCTTCCTGCTGGAGCGGTACCTATTTATCTACTTGCACTTTGACGTGCTTTCGAACTGCTAGGTTAAGAAAGGGTAAATTCTGCTACAACAGAAGGTTCTTGCACATTCTTCAAGATTCTGTGCAGTATATAATCCTGATTATAGCCTAAGCCTTTTGTGTTAAAATCATGAAAACATAGCATTTATAGTATGCAGTCATTCAGACCAATTTATATAAATACCCAGTTATTCAAAATAATAAATAGCTTTTAGAGTGTTCTGTAAATATATACTTGAGTCTTAATAAGAAATTTTTGTATAATGATTCTTATTTGAAATAGAAGTGAAGATTTTCTGCTGTCATTTCCCCCCATCAATTCATTTTCCGCTTCATTCGCAGTTTTACTTTTTTCCCCCTATGAAAATACTGGCCGAGCTGAAGGAAAGCAAATTTCTCAGATTTTCCATTTGTACGTCGTAGGATATTGTGCAAAATATTCTTGCTAAAGCCAAAACCCAGTATTTGTTAGCCTTCTTATTGATGATTGCAGATCCTGCAGTATTTTTGTTTTGTTTTGCTGTTTCTTGGGTCTAAAGATAACTGCTGAGTTAATGAAATCTAACTGGCCTAAAAAGTTCTGACTGAAGTGCAGCACTTGTACCGGCTAATCCCCGAGACTGAACAAATGACTAAGTGTATTGGTCTGTAAGGTCAAATATAAAACGACAGAGTAGTGCAGTACCTTAAAGACTACCAAATTCATTATGGCACAAGCTTATGTGGACTAGAGTCCATGACATCAGATGCATAAAGTATAGTCATAAGCTGGCAGTTATATATACATGTGGGTGTAAATGGAAACATGGAGTGAAATAGCAGTGGAATATGAAAAATGCAGACTGATTAAACACATTAGAAATTGATTGTACAGTGCACCGTCATCTTTTCTAACAGCCGTTGTATATAGGTAGTATACTGCCTATTTTACTGCATGCTATTTGCATCTGACACAATGCAAATATTTTATTAATTGATTGATGGATTGATTAAATTTGTCAGTTGCTTTTTTTTGCCCAGGGCAACCCAAAGCGACTTAACAACCAACCAAATAAGAATTCCTGCTGCTTTGGTCATTCAGGAATCAGGAAGTTATCCGATCTTCAGTTAGTCCTCACTTCAGCATGTTATGTTACTATATCTGCATTAAAAAAACCCAAAAGGTTAAAAAAAACCCTTGAATGTATGCATTTTGATTTGTATGTACTGTACTGATTTGCATTTATTTATTTAATGGGTAACTATTTGGGCTGCTGAGAAAAGCTAAGAGAAACTGTTAAAATGCTACCTTCTTTGGTGGTATCTTTGCTCAACACCTACTTTGACTCTGTCTTCCACTGAAAGGAAAGCAATGCCCAACCTGCTGATAACAGAATAAACGAGGCAAGGAGGGAGCTGCAGCCAAAGATAGGAGAAGAGAGGTGGTAAGGGAACACCTAGCTACTTTCAGTAAATTCAGACCTCCAGGGCCTGATGAGCTGCACCCAACGGTACTAAAGGACCTTTCAGAAGTAATCTCAGAGCCTCTGTCTATAATCTTTGAGAATTTTTAGAGAATGAGTGAGATCTCTGCAGACTGGAGGCATCTTCAAAAAGGGAAAAAAGAAGACCTAGGTGACTACCAACTGGTGAGCTTGACATCAATACCAGGAAAGGTCTTAGAACAGATAATTTATCAGTCAGTCTGTGAGCACTTAGAGAAGGATGCATGGGCGTAGTTGGGGTGGTGGCGGCAGGTGCCCCCCTAAATCAAGTAAATAAATAAAAAAGCCCTTTAGATTAGGTTTTTTATCCCATTGTATTCTGATAAAGCTTTAATAAAATCTTATTTTAAAAGAGAGAGAGAATTGGGCTCAAAGTAATGAAATGAATTTTAGTAGGCACAATGTAAGGTTCTACACTTAGGAAGAACCTGCTGCATAAATATAAGATAGGGGACAACTGGCTTGCCACAAATACATGTGAAAAGGATCTAGGGGTCTTAGTAGGCCACAAGCTTAACTTTAGTCACCAGTATGATGCTGCAGCGAAAAAGTGAACGCTGTTCTAGGCTGCATCAACGGAAGTATAGTGTCCCAGTAAAGGGAAGTCATAGTCCTGCTCTGTTCTGCCTTGGTCAAACCACAGCTGGAATACTGTGTCCAGTTCTGGGCACCACAATTTAAGAAGGATAGTGACAAGCTGGAATGTGTGCCGAAGAGGGTAACAAAGATTACCAAGGGTCTGGAAACCAAGCCTTACCAGGAACGGTTGAGGGAGTTGGGTATGTTTAACCTGGGAAAGAGGAAACAGAGATGAGATATGATTGCCATGCTATCTCAAGGCCTGTCACATGGGCAATGGAGCAAGCTTGTTTTTTCTTGCTCTGAAGGGTAGGACTTAAACCATGGGCTTCAAGTTAGAAGAAAGGAGATTCTGACTAAACATCAGGAAGAACTTTAAGATAGCAAGAGCTGTTGGAACAGACTCTCTCAGGAGCTGGTGGACTCTCCTCCATCTGAGGTTTGCAATTCCTGCATTGCAAGGGGTTGGACTAGATGACCCTCAGCATCCCTTCCAGATCCTACAATTCTGTGTTTCCACCAGAACATTGTTAATATGCATTTATAGGTGAATATGCCCATTATTAGTGAATAATTCATTGCAGTCGTTCAGAATTTAATTTCACTGTAGCACAAACCTCTCCGGTATAGTTACTATAAGTTTAATACACCTACGGCCTGGGAGGCTGGATGCACAAAGGCCAATCTGTTCAGGATGCCTGCTGGTGGTGCTGGTGTTCTCCTCAGCTCCTTTTGGCAGAGAACAGGGTAGCAGTGTTGTCATTTTGCATGGTACTGTACTCCCATCTCTTGAGAAGCAGTGTGCTGCCTGCTTTGGGTTGAGTGGAAGCATTTCCAATGACCCAGAAGCATCTGTGGCATTGTGATTAGTGTCCGGCAGGTTGGAAATGATGAGCAAGTCTCTACAGTGCATATTTTGTTTCCTTTGGTAGAAGCACTGCCCATACTAAAAGCAGCAGGAGGGATTGCTGCCCCACTTGTAATCTGGGTAGTGCTATTCCCCGAACAAAATAAAAGGCTGCCCCTTTTTGTGGGCATGGTGCTGCCTAGACTAAAAATACTGATCCTGGACTGGCTGAACTCTTCACTGTGTACCAAAGGAAGGACTAAAGGAAGGTCTGGTAGCAGACACTACTTCCCTTGTAAGCCCGTCCCTTCAGGCTCGAGGCATAGAAGGTTAACCCTTCACTACACCCAACAAGGACTGTGGAGTGGGTTGCAAAAATCGTCCGAAGGATTAGGTGTGCCAGTGGGCTGTTATTTGATCAGTACAGTATACCAAACAGGGTTTTTTGGTCACGTTACTTGGCCAGTCTTGCCTCTAGAAATTAACGTTTATTTAGCATCGTTAACACTCAGCTAAAAGAGAACATGTATGTTGCAAAAGCTGAAAAAATGTCATGACATGGGAAAAATATATATATGTATACTGGCAGCCTATATAGACAAGGGCTTTTAAAAATATTGTTGTTTAATATTAAAGCTAGGGAGGCTCTTTTTGGCAGTCTGATTCCAGTATAAACATATTTCAGTTTTGGAGTGAACATACTGTAGAACATCTTGATGCAACCCCATCTGTGCTTGCAATGGATCAGGTCTAGGCTCTATTGCAAAATCTGTGCTTCAGTCTGGAGGGAAATATTTAGTCCTGTTAGGATCAATATTTTTATTTCAGATATTGACATGTGTGTACTGTTTTCATAGAGCCTTTTCAGGCCAGATCTCAGGACCCAGAAGAATGTGTGTGAAGAGGCAACGTAAGGGCTGGGAAGAACTGGGTGTCTCTTTCACCACTATGAATGAATAATAGCACCTCAATGGGAAGGATAGAGCTGAGATGCAGGGCTAAAACAGGAACAGGTTTTTTTAAAAAATACAGGTTGTATAATTCATTTTACCAAGAGCTCCAAGCACTTCATGGGCATCACTGGAGTGTTAAACACGTTGCTGACGTGTATAACAGTGTTGTCATCCTGGAGAGCTGCAGCTGAGAGGCGTAGTGGCTTCCCTGAGATCAGTGGTGCATGTCTGAGCAGAGACGCAAGATTCATGCTCCTAGCCACTACCTCACATCCATTCTTATTCAAGTTGTCCTGGACTGGATACTTCATGTAACGCTTCATGTGATTTGAAGATCTTCATTCTTTTAAATTTCTGTATCTAAACTTCTAAATTTCTATGTCTCTTTTCCTCCAAAAGACAATGCCAAGGCCAACTGGGACTGTGAAACATTTAAATGGGCCAGTGGTCCAGCTTTTAGGAGGGGCTGCTAGTCTTACTGAGCCAGTGTGGTGTAGTGGTTAAGAGCGGTAGATTCGTAATCTGGGGAACCGGTTCGCGTCTCCGCTCCTCCACATGCAGCTGCTGGGTGACCTTGGGCCAGTCACACTTCTCTGAAGTCTCTCAGCCCCACTCACCTCACAGAGTGTTTGTTGTGGGGGAGGAAGGGAAAGGAGAATGTTAGCCGCTTTGAGACTCCTTCGGGTAGTGATAAAGCGGGATATCAAATCCAAACTCCTCCTCCTCCTCCTCCTCCTCTTCTTCTTCTTCTTCTTCTTCTTCATCATCATCATCATCTTCTTCATAGGCACTGTATTTTTCGCTCTATAAGATGCACCCGACCAAAAGACGCACCTAGTTTTAGAGGTGGAGAACAAGAAAAAAAATATTCTCTCCCTCTCTGCTCAGCGCCTCTCCAGCAAAGCAGGAGGAGAAATGGAAGGGGCTCCGTTTCTCCTCCTTCGCTGCAGCTCTCCCTCTGTGCGCAGCGCCCCTTCAGCGAAGCGGCAGGAAAAGCGGAGCCCCTTCCATTTCTTCTCCTGCTTCACTGAAGGGGTACTGCACAGAGAGGGAAAGCTGCGCAGCGCCTCTCCAGCGAAGCGCCTCACCTGGCTTCAGCGGCTATCCCAGAAGCCAGGAGAGCAAGAGGGATCGATCCCTCTTGTTCTCCTGGCTGCAGCGAAAGCTGCGCAGCCTGCATTCGCTCCATACGACGCCCACACATTTCATCTTACCTTTTAGGAGGGGAAAAGTGTGTCTTATAGAGCAAAAAATACGGTAGATAGTGGGTAGAGAATATTTATTAGCGGAACTCCAATGCTAAATAACTTGTAAAATGAGTTTCAGGTGGGTTTCTGTATTCGTCTTTTGCAGCAAAAACAACTTAGCATTTTGACATCCTAAAAACTGATTTTTATTTTTATTTTTGCATAAGCTTTTGTAAACCAGTGAGATGCTGTAGTCTATGAAATTTTATGCCACAATAAATATTCAAGGCTTTTTGGTTCTGTAACAAAATTTTATATAAATGAGAGGATCTTTTTCCCCCTGCAGGTGTTGTGTCAAAGCAGTTGTGCCTGCAATGCCAT
This sequence comes from Podarcis bocagei, assembly GCF_964188305.1. Taxonomy (NCBI): domain Eukaryota; kingdom Metazoa; phylum Chordata; class Lepidosauria; order Squamata; family Lacertidae; genus Podarcis; species Podarcis bocagei. The sequence goes on from NC_138133.1 coordinate 29,325,267, forward strand.
TGATGTCCCAAAATCTCTGCCTGTGTCTTGTATGATGTATAGTCAGTTTTGCAAAGTGTGATGGTCACTGTAGGACTTGTGCCCCCAATAATAGATTGGTAGCTTGAAGTCATGCAGGCTAGCCCTATGACTCTTTGTGGATTTGTTGCATAAGCTGTATATCTCTCAAGCTGCGTACAATTTGTCTCAAAGACCTTCTGTTTTCCACTGAAATTTTGTTATGAAACGAGGTATAATATTAAACAGTCAGTGGTTTTATTAATCAAGAACACTGGGGAAAGAGTTAAAAAGCATTTGCAAAATTTTAACAAGGTGGTTTCTTTTTGCAGTTCATGCCTCATGAGAATCGTAAAGGCTTTGTTGGTAGTGAAGCTGGAGAAATAATGAGTAACACTTTCCCTGAGAATTGGAAAAAGTACATTCGGAGAATAAATTTAAATTTCCCAAGTAACTTCCTGACCAATAATAGTTTATGGGGTTTTTTTTAATGAAAACTTGGAAAATCAAGAGTCCAAAAGCCTCATTGAGGCTCGAAGAAAGCACCTCAAGTTCCTTTCTAACAGTCATTTTATTGAAGAGAGTCAACAAGTATGTATATTTTGAGATCACCCCGAATATTCAAGGAAAACTTTGTACTAGTAGAAACTCTCTGCGTTGGGAGGCTTGGAGAATTATAGCACAGTGGTCCTGTTTTGAATTGGGAATATAGGATAGAAAAGCAGGGAGCAAAGGAAAGCCCTCATTCCAAAATGGGAAAGCCGAAATAATCAGTGTTTCAGTTCTGGTGTTAATGTGGTAGAGCAAAAGAAGTCTGCGCTATCTAAAACCCTACAAACACTTGCTTTTTGTTTTGTACCTTCTCAGAAATGAGAGGAATGAAGAGGAAGCCCTTGAAAAGAACACAAGGGAGAGGTACCACTTAAAGGCCTGTCTGCAGTTGAGGAAAGAATATGCTTTTGCATTAGGATGATGTTTGTTCCAGACTGTAGATTCACAATATCCTAATGTATGTCATTCCAGGAAAGGTTAACTATCTGTAAACAACTCTGGGCAACAGTCTCACAGTCTGCTACTATGCTTTTTAGCAGCAGCAGAACAAACATATGTTTGCTGCGCTGCTGCTTAAGCAGCTTCTAAGGGAGGGATGGGTTTTCAGTGGCCTGAATGCAGCCTGTGGGGCTTGCCAGTCTGGTCCCACAGCCTCCCCTCCTTGCTGCTTCTCTGTGCCCCCCCCCCAATAGCAATAAAGCTTTCATTCCTAAATGCTTATGTGGGAAAGGTGTTGCACCCCAGATAGTTGCTATCCTCTGCAACTGGGGAGGGAAGGGTTAACCCTTCCCAGTTGCAGTCTCTGTCAGAGTCATCCCACCTCCAACAACCAGAATTGATTATGGAGCTTCTCTCTATTTTGTTCTTCAAAAAATATATATGCAATATTCCTAGGTACACTATAGGTTAAGGGCAACTCTGGGCCTCAAGATTACTGTATGGAGAATTCTATAATCTCCATAGGAAGGGGTTAGATTTCATATTAGATTGTCTGTGTCTGCCAACTCATTTTTTAATTGGGTCATTGTGTCTGAGACAAAAACGAAGTTCTAGAGTGCAAAATAGGCTTGTGTAAAGTGCTTGTATAGGTCCCTGTGCTGATGTTCTCCTACACCCTGGCATACACACGTAGGGGAAATGTCATGTGTTGCTATTTAAATCTTTCTTTGCAGATTTGACCCCCTAACTTGTGGAAAAGCTGTGATTGGCCATGGGATTCCATAGGGCCATCTCTCAATTCTTGAGAAAACAGAGTGTGTGTGTGTGTGTGTGTGTGTGTGTGTTTGTGTGTGTGTGTTTGTATGTATGAATCAATCAAACAATCAATCAGTCAGTCAGTCAGTCAGTCATACTGCCCTTCATCAAAAGATCTCAGGGTGGATCACAGAATAAAATATAAGATACAACACAAGTAAAGAATTAAACCCAAACAGCAAAACAATACAAAACAAATTCTTGACTTTTAATTCATTGAGATGAAGGATGCTTCCCCACCTTTTTTTCTTTTGCTTTGTTTGCTTAAGCCTTTTTTGTATACATATCCGGAACTGGCAGTTTCATGGTGCTAAATGTGGGTATCAGTACAAAAAATAGAAATCTAGTCAGGGCTAATTTAAATAGTGCTGACAACTCTGATGTCCATGCAATCATAGAATTGGAAGGGACCACAGTGGTCATCTAGTCCAACTCCCTGCAGTGCAGGAATCCTTTGCCTACTGTGGGGCTTGCTAAGGGTTTTAAGATTAGCTGTGGGGACAACGGGGGCTACTCCAGCAAATGCACAGAGACTCAGATAGCCAGGAAACATCTTCATTCAGCAAGACATGACCGCTCAATCAAGGGGACTCTGAAACAAGGACTCCCCATGGAAAGAAATGTATTACTCATCTCAGCAGGTCTTAACATGGGCTGAACCTCTTAACTAGCTTGCCCTGCAAGGATCCTAGTCCCCATTCAGGGTTAGAAACTAGCAGGGCACCAGGCGCATTTAGCTCCTAAAGTTTCTCCATTTGCGAGCACCTCAAAAAGTTTGGGTGCCATTTTTTTTGCACCTGGCTGACACTCAAGGATTACTGAAATGTATATGTTTTGAAGCCTCTAAGTATATGTTAAGGATAGACAATATTTTAAGGAGTTTAACAATGAAGAGTAGAGTGTTTTGAATACTGTAGTATGGTAGCAATATTTTTATTGTAAGCACCAAATTAAACATGTATTAACATTTTCTGTTAAAAATGTGTTATTAACAATGTGTCACTTATGTGAATTGTGTATTAATTCATGCTTACCAAAATAATAAAAGTGTTGCCGACCTGCCCCGCCCCCATGGCAACTAGACCAGTTGCAGAGGTCATGGAGCATGATGAGGGCCCTAAGTTCAGTTCCCATAATTTGCAATGGAAAAGAATCAGGCAGTAGTTGATGGGAGAGCTGGAGATCATGAACAGTCAATGGCAGTCAGTTGCATACTCTGATGGGGAGGAAAGACAACCGCGCAATGCAGTTCCTTATACCCCTAATTATGTTCTTTTAGCAGAGAATCTATTTCTGTTATTCTCCACCCCCCACCCCTATATATTTTCTGGAATCTGCTTCTTGCATTCTATTCCTTTTTCTACCTCATTCTCTTTCTTTGCTTAGCAACTACTCATACGTCCTTAGGGAGGCTCACCTCACAGTTTAAGAAACAGGCAGCTAGATACAGTCATGGACTTGTACCTGCATGTTAATTTGAATCCTGCGTTTCTAGTAAACACTGCTGCAAATGTGTCTCTTGAGCCAGTACTATAACTAATCAGTGTTCTTTCCCTCAGGCTTTAGAAACTCAGCATTGGCAATAGTAACAAAGACAGTTTAGGATGGCAAGGTGGGGGTGGGACTTTTCTAAATGAAAGACTCTTGGCGTTTTTGAGAAATTATCCAAATTCTGTCTCTAAACATCTAGTTCCTCTTGAATCAAATAGTTGATTCTGTTCCATTATAAATGAAGTGTGGGTTCCCAGAACACTTTTAAAACTATGCTGATAAACAGCAAATACTAAAAATCAAAGGGATAGAAGGAATATACAAAAATTCAGGGCAGGAGTAGCCAGTGTGGTGCCAGATGTTGTGGGCCAGAATCTCAAGAGTTGACCAGTTTGGTTTTCTCCTTAATATGTTACTCGTTTGACGTGTTTTGAGATGCTAGTTGGGTTTTCTCTCTCTCAAGACTCATTTAAGTACTGCTTTCTAAAGGGTGAACTTCGCCTGCCATATAAGCACAGTCATTACAGTTTTCTTCCTTGTAGAATATGATTCGTAGCTGAAGTAGTGGAACTTCCCTGACCTTTTCTTCAGAAGCTTATGCAACAGCAACTTTGTAGCAAAGCAAACGGAGAGGAATGAGGGGAAGGGAGGAGAAAATCTCATTTAACTTTGCTCTTTGCATTTTCCCCAATGTTGTGACCCCTTACATACCAGCTGATGGGTTTCCCAAGATTTCTCTTCTCTCTTTGCCTCCTAGCCTGAGTTTTTGGGTCCATGTGTGCCTTTTTGTGCCTTATTTATGGAGATAAAAATCTGCCAACCACTTTGACACTATGCTGGTCTAGCAAAGCAATGCTGTAGCAGTTCTTCCTTCCATCAGTAGGTTTCCAGATCCCACAAGACTAGGAAGATAAAATCTGGGGAGACCTGGAGAATTTAAATATTTATGCTCCAGCCATGATCTATGGCTTGGGTGACTAACCTTTGGCTCTGCTGATGCTGTTGGACTACAACTCCCATCATTCCTGTCCATTGGTGATGTTGACTGGGGCTGATGGAAGTTGGAGTCCAATAACACCTGGAGGGACACAGGTTAGCTATCCCTGATCTAGGGGAATTATATGGTAGATGTATTGAGGATTTATTGGAGAGTACCGTATTTTTCGCACTATAGGACGCACTTTTTCCCCTCCGAAAATGAAGGGGAAATGTGTGTGCGTCCTATGGTGCGAATGCAGGCTTTCGCTGAAGCCTGGAGAGCGAGAGGGGTCGGTGCGCACCGACCCCTCTCGCTCTCCAGGCTTCAGGAGAGCCCCACCGCCAGCCCCACAAGCTCGGGGGACAGCGGGAGAGGCGCAGTGCGCCCTTCCCGCTGTCCCCCGACTTGGTTAGAAGGCTGGCGGGGGGGGGAGCCTGCTCCTCCCCCTCGCCAGCCCCGCAAACTCGGGAGACAGCGGGAGAGGCGCAGCGCGCCATTCCCGCTGTCCCCCGACTTGGCTAGAAGGCTGGCGGGGGGAGAAGCCTGCTCCTCCCCGTCGCCAGCCCCACAAACTCGGGAGACAGCGGCAGGGGCGCAGCGCGCCTTTGCCGCTGTCCCCCGACTTGTCTAGAAGGCTGGCGGGGGGAGAAGCCTGCTCCTCCCCGTCGCCAGCCCCGCAAACTCGGGGGACAGCGGCAGGGGCGCAGCGCGCCTTTGCCGCTGTCCCCCGACTTGGCTAGAAGGCTGGCGGGGGGAGAAGCCTGCTCCTCCCCGTCGCCAGCCCCGCAAACTCGGGGGACAGCGGCAGGGGTGCAGCGCGCCTTTGCCGCTGTCCCCCGACTTGGCTAGAAGGCTGGCGGGGGGGAGCCTGCTCCTCCCCCTCGCCAGCCCCGCAAACTCGGGAGACAGCGGGAGAGGCGCAGCGCGCCATTCCCACTGTCCCCCGACTTGGCTAGAAGGCTGGCGGGGGGAGAAGCCTGCTCCTCCCCGTCGCCAGCCCCGCAAACTCGGGAGACAGCGGCAGGGGCGCAGTGCGCCTTTGCCGCTGTCCCCCGACTTGTCTAGAAGGCTGGCGGGGGGAGAAGCCTGCTCCTCCCCGTCGCCAGCCCCGCAAACTCGGGGGACAGCGGCAGGGGCGCAGCGCGCCTTTGCCGCTGTCCCCCGACTTGGCTAGAAGGCTGGCGGGGGGAGAAGCCTGCTCCTCCCCGTCGCCAGCCCCGCAAACTCGGGGGACAGCGGCAGGGGCGCAGCGCGCCTTTGCCGCTGTCCCCCGACTTGTCTAGAAGGCTGGCGGGGGGAGAAGGCTGCTCCTCCCCGTCGCCAGCCCCGCAAACTCGGGGGACAGCGGCAGGGGTGCAGCGCGCCTTTGCCGCTGTCCCCCGACTTGTCTAGAAGGCTGGCGGGGGGAGAAGCCTGCTCCTCCCCGTCGCCAGCCCCGCAAACTCGGGGGACAGCGGCAGGGGCGCAGCGCGCCTTTGCCGCTGTCCCCCGACTTGGCTAGAAGGCTGGCGGGGGGAGAAGCCTGCTCCTCCCCGTCGCCAGCCCCGCAAACTCGGGGGACAGTGGCAGGGGCGCAGCGCGCCTTTGCCGCTGTCCCCCGACTTGGCTAGAAGGCTGGCGGGGGGAGAAGCCTGTTCCTCCCCGTCGCCAGCCCCGCAAACTCGGGAGACAGCGGCAGGGGCGCAGCGCGCCTTTGCCGCTGTCCCCCGACTTGTCTAGAAGGCTGGCGGGGGGAGAAGGCTGCTCCTCCCCGTCGCCAGCCCCGCAAACTCGGGGGACAGCGGCAGGGGTGCAGCGCGCCTTTGCCGCTGTCCCCCGACTTGTCTAGAAGGCTGGCGGGGGGAGAAGCCTGCTCCTCCCCGTTGCCAGCCCCGCAAACTCGGGAGACAGCGGCAGGGGCGCAGCGCGCCTTTGCCGCTGTCCCCCGACTTGGTTAGAAGGCTGGGGGGGGGAGCCTGGTTTTGCGGGAGGCGGGGGAATCCCCCGCCTCCCAGGAAAGCCAGGAGAAGCCGTGCAGCCCTTTTAAAACTTCCGGTTCCGGTCGCGGACGGCGAGGGAAGCGCGGAAAGCCACGCCAAGGGCTTTCCGAGTATCTCGGTGAATAGGGGTGTCGCAAGGGCACTGCGCCCCCTAAAAAAGCGAAAGCCCAGGGGGGGTACCCCTGGGGGAAGGTTTCCCGGCAGCGCAGGAGCGGCGTTTCCATCTCCGTGGTCCCTCTCTGTGCGGAGGGGAGAGACAGGGCGGAGCCGCAGGCGCACAATCGGGAGAACGCCGCCTCCGAGATACGATGCCTCAAGCTTCCACCGAATAAGGCGACGGACTACCAAAGGCTTAAAAACGGATTCCCCATCATGACTGGGCTTGGGGTAGTGCCGAAGATAGTGACTATAGATGGGTGAGTCCGGGCAGTGCTTGTTTTTAGTGTATGGTCCCACCCGACGGAGAACGAAAATGGCGCAGGCTTAAGAATCACGGTCAGTAAGAAAGCGGAGTAGAGCATAACGGCCGAACTGTGTATGCTCAGAAGGAGGAGGAGGTCTTTCCTGGTCTCTTTTTTTTATAAGACTAAATGAGCTATTCGAGCCTTTATTTACAGAACGATTTGAGCCTCCAGCTATAGAAAGTTTAAAGATTGTTTGCCTGAGTTAAATGCACGCTGATTTGAACTTTGTTGCGGTCCTGTATTGGATTTGCACCTGGATTTTCATTTGAGTTTTGGCTAAGTTCCCTCGGTGAGTCTTCAGTGGCAATTTAAATAGCCCACACAGGAGGGAAGTTTTACTGTAAAGACTCATAAGTGGACTGGAGGACTGGAGGAGCATAGAGAGAGGAGAGGAAGAGGCTAAAGGTATGGTCATTGCCCCCTGAGGATAGCCACTGTTGAGAGCTTGTATAGACTTGACTAAGGACTCTTCCCTCCCCTGCCGAGGACACATGAGATCTTCTGAACTGGCGTAAGACTCCTATGTGAACGGTGGGACAGACGGCAAAGACTGATAATTATATATACGCATCAGATATACTTACGCACAGTATTTCTTAGTGACTTAGTGACTTAAATTGATAGTAATTTTTGGCCACCTGGATATCTTTGTACACTTCCCCACCCAGTTATCTTCACTCCCCCCCCCCGTCCCCCTCCTCCCCAGCTAAATTAGTGGTAGTTCTGACTACTTCATAATTACAGGTGTTCTCCTGTCCCCTCTGCCTGTCTCCCTTACCTAATTTGTAAATCATATAGAGCCATTTTGTGTAGCCCTTCCCTCCTACTCCCTGCCCCCCCCGTCCACCTTTGAGTATCCTCTCAGTTTTTGGGAATACTTGTAAACTGACGCTCTGTTAAGTCTCCATGCGAAACACGAATAGAAATAGGAATAATGTGGTAACGACTTTTCTGCAACCTTGAAAAGAAGACGAAACAGGCTGTAACACAAATATAATTTGAATCCTCCCTACAGGACAGCGGCTGGTATAGAAGCGGCCAACCGTAGTAGTCTTCTTCTCCTTCGACTGCACCCCTTTTATGGGTGTAATTATATGGATTATTGGAGTAAGCTGTTTGGTGTGGATAAAAGAGAGTGTGAGCCCTTAATGGGAGAGAATTACCCCTGAAGAGGTTAACGAATAATTAGGATTAAAATGCAGGGGAGGAATGGGAAAAGGGGAGGGGGGACTCCAGGCGAAAGGAAGGTCTCTAGGCAAGAAGAAATCAAAGACTTGGATTTTTTGTGGTTAAAAATTAAGGAGGAGCTTAAGCAGAACGAAAATCATATAGAAAATAAACTAGAGGAAATGCAAGAGAGGATAGACAAAAGAATAGAGGGAGCTATAGGAGAGCTCGGGAAGAAAGTTCAAGAGTTAACAGTCAAAGCGAAAACATTTGAGGAAACTAACAAAAGAATTCAAAAAGATGTGAGAGAACAGAAGAGGGAGACAGAGAAAATGAAGGAGGAGATGCGAGAGCTTAATAAATCACAAGAACAGATCTGGGACAGTATAGCGATGAATGAAATGCGGCAAAGACAAATGCACTTAAAATTTAGAGGTATAGAAGAAGAAACGAGAGAGAACATTAAAGAAAAAATAACTTTGGAATTAGCGAACTGGTTAGAAGTAAAAGAAGAAGAGGTCGCATATACGATCGAAAACGCCTTTAGAATTAAAATGAGAACATACCAGAACAAACCTAAGAAACCCATCGGGGACTGCTTAGTAATGTTCAACTCAATGGGAATGAGAAATCTGATACTTAAAACAAGTTATCATAAAAAACTAGTTATAGGCGGTAGGCCAATAATTGTCCTGAAAGAGATCCCGGTCAGATTATTACGCAAGAGGGAAGGATATAGACATATACTAGGTGTCTTAAGAAGGAACAATATCCAATTTAGATGGGAATTCCCTGAGGGAATTGCGTTCTTTTTTAAAGATAAGAGATTTAAACTGACTAGTTCCTTGGAAGTAGAAAAGTTCCTGAGAAGATATGAGAAGGAGCTTAGTAGAAAGGAAGAGGGATTAACAGATAGAGGGGACACCGGGGGGGAGGGAGGGGGAGGGCGAGGTTGAGAAGAGGGGAGGGGGAGGGTGAGGGAAAGGAGGAAGAGGGGGAAGACGTAGCGGAAGAGGAGGAAACAGAGGAAGAGGAAGAAACTAGGAATTGAAATCAGTTCTAAACGTAACGCTCTACCCAAACTATGTCTTTAACCTTTCTAACCTGGAATGTTAACGGTCTAAACAAGAAATCAAAAAGAAATAAAGTAGAGAAAGTTTTGAAAAACAAAAAATGTGACGTGATCTGCTGCCAAGAAACTCATGTGGCCAAAAAACATAAACATATATTGATTAATAAAAAGCTGGGAATGGAGTTTATAAACTCGGAGGTGAATAAAAAGAGAGGGTTGGTCATTTATGCTAAAGAGAAGCTGGAACCCAAAATAATATGTAAAGATGAGGAGGGGAGAATTTTAGGGATCCAAATCACCCACCAAGGGGAAAGGTTTAACGTGGTGTCGGTTTACGCCCCTAATACAAACAAATTTGAGTTCTTCAAAAAACTAGAACAAATATTACTAGAATTAGAAAACTATAAATTAATTTTATTAGGTGACTTGAATGGAGTCCCTAAACCCGAAATAGATAGAAGTGAAAAGAGAAGGAAAGGGAAACAGGGGAAACTCCCCAAAACCTTCGAGGACCTTCAAGAAAATTTAGACCTTATTGACGTTTGGAGACACAAAAACCCAACAGGAAAACAGTTCACACATTTCTCCGGAGTACATCAGAGCTGGGGCAGAATAGACCAGATCTGGGTCTCCAGAGACCTCTTGTTAAGAACAGGGAGATGTATAATAGAGCCCAGAACATTATCGGACCATAGCTCAATCCTTTTGGAAATAAAGAGTAGCCCATCAGGTACATACAGATGGAGAATGAACGATTACCTAATGGAACAAGACGAGATTACTGGCAGGGCAAAGAACATCTTGAAGGAATACTTTGATCATAACTTGAATAAAGGAACTAAGATTAATGTGGTTTGGGATGCCAGCAAAGCAGTCATTAGAGGCTTTCTGATTCAACAGAACAAATATAGGAAAACCTTGAGAGAGGCTAAGAAGGAAGAACTAATCAGACAGTTAAAAGAAGTAGAGGATAAACTAACAATAAAACCCGGCGATGAGAGCCTCAAACAAATTTGTAAATTATTACAAACCCAATACTCATCACTGCTGAATCAGGAAATAGAGCGGGGAATAAAATTGATGAAACAAAGGTACTTTGAATCAGCAAATAAAACCGGTAAGCTGCTAGCATGGCAACTGAGGAAGAAAAAAAAAACAAAGGTGATTAACAAAATTAAATTCGAAGACCAATTAATAGAGGACCCCAGTGAGATCAAGGGAAAGTTCCTTCAATATTACGAAACCCTGTATAAGAAGAAAGAGGGTGAAGATACAGCTGAAATAGGAAGGTATTTGGAGAGGAACGAAGGGGCGCAGCTATCAGACGAAGAAAAGACAGTTCTAAACGAGCCGGTAACAATAGATGAGGTCAGGGATGCAATTAAGAAAATGAAACCCGGGAAGACCCCCGGCCCAGATGGCCTTTCGCAGAAATATTACAGAACTTTAGAGGAACATTTAACTCCGGTACTCCGCGACGTAATTAACAATATCCTCCTAGGAGGGGAAATACCCGACTCGTGGGGAGAGGCGTATATCACATTAATACCCAAAGCAGACTCAGATACACTTAATATAAAAAATTATAGACCAATTTCTCTGCTTAACATAGATTATAAGATTTTCGCAGGAATAATGGCATATAGATTAAAGGAATATCTTAATAGAGCGATTCATAAAGATCAAGCCGGATTCCTGCCTGGCAGACAAACAAAAGATAATGTAAGACATGTGGTCAATATAATCGAGTATCTGGACCTTAAAATTGATATTCCTGCCGCCTTAATCTTTATAGATGCCGAAAAGGCCTTCGATAATGTATCCTGGCAATTTCTCATTAAATGTATGGAAAGGGTAGGAATAAGAGGGCCATTCCTAGAAGGCATCAGAGCGATCTATTCAAACCAAAGGGCGAAACTTATCATCAACAGTAATTTAACAGACCCATTCACGATTACAAAGGGCACAAGACAGGGTTGCCCATTATCACCTTTGTTATTTATTATGGTCCTGGAAGTCATATTGAACAAGATTAGAGGAACATCAGAAATAAGAGGGATTAAGGTAGGCAAAAAAGAATATAAAGTCAAAGCATACGCGGACGACCTAGTAATATCAATAGAAGAACCGCTAGAAACAATAAATACAGTTATGGGTTTAATGGAGGAATTTGGGGAGTTATCGGGGTTTAGACTAAATAAAACAAAAACAAAAATGCTGGTAAAGAACCTAGACGAACAAGCAAAGAATAAAATCGAGGTGGAATCTGGGATAAAAATATCAAAAAAGGTTAAATATTTGGGTATTTGGGTCTCAACTAAAAATATAAATTTGGTGGAGGACAACTACAGCAGAATTTGGAAAGAATGTAAAAGAGACCTTGATAGTTGGAGCAGACTACACCTGTCGTGGGAGGGGAGAATGGCGGCCATTAAGATGAACATTCTTCCAAAAATGGTATTCCTATTTCAAAACATTCCAGTAATCAGGGGCACGACTATGTTTAAGGACTGGCAGAGGACCCTCTCTAGGTTCATCTGGCAGGGCAAAAGGGCCAGAATTAAATATAAGTTGCTTACTGATAAAAGAGATAGAGGTGGGTTTGCGGTCCCGAATCTACAACTATATTATGAGGCCGCGTGTCTATGCTGGGTCAAGGAATGGATAGTCTTGGACAACACTGACCTGTTGGACTTAGAGGGTTTCAATGCTAGGTTTGGGTGGCATGCTTACCTGTGGCAAGATAAGGGGAGTGTGCATAAAAGTTTTTCTAATCATATCATAAGAGGGGCATTGCTAGAGGTGTGGAATAGATGTAAGAATTTGGTAGAAAATGAAACTCCACTGTGGCTGTCACCCGTCGACATTCTAGGAATCAAAAAACTAAATATGGAAGGTAAAAGGTGGACATATGCCGATCTTTTGATAAGATCTGAGAAAGGATGGGAAATTAGACCTTATGATGAACTAAAAGACAAATTATCGGGGTGGATGCATTACCACCAAATTAACTCGTTATGGAACGTACACAAAAAAGCCGGTATGTGTAAGAATAAGTCCAAATTCCAATTGGAAATAATAGAAGGGAAGTCTAAACTCCTATCTAAAATGTACAACCAACTACTAGATTGGGATACCAAGGATGAGGAAATTAAAGAGGTTATGATTAAGTGGGCCATAGATTTAGGACACCCCATAGACTACGAAAAATGGAAAAAATTATGGAACAAAGACATGAAATTTTCAGCTTGTGTTGGTCTCCGTGAAAATATGGAAAAGATGATGTACCGTTGGTACATCACCCCAACAAAATTAGTTAAAATGTATAAAACTGGAGACAATACCTGCTGGAAATGCAAAAAGAAAGAGGGAGATTTCCTCCATATGTGGTGGTCCTGCGATGAGGTAAAGAGGTTCTGGGGTGCGGTTTATGATGAATTAAAAAAGATCCTAAAGTACACCTTTCCAAAAATACCCGAGGCGTTCCTTCTGGGAATGGTGGGGAACGAGATCAACAAAGACGACCAAACTCTATTCCAGTATGCGACAGCTGCCGCTAGGATACTTCTAGCACAGAATTGGAAAAAACCCAACATTCCAACAATCAAGGACTGGCAAAATAAGCTAACTGAATATATCGATTTGGCAATAATGACTCAGAGGATTAGGCAACAGAAAAATACCAAATTTATTAACGATTGGAACAAATTTTTTTCGTATATAGAGAAGACATCAGGAAATGTCAAAATAACAGTCGGTATAATATAAAAACCGTGAGGTAGAGCATCCGGATTAACAAATGATACTGCGGTATATAGTGTTGAGATTAAGGTCACGTCGTGGTGGTGGGAAGCTATGTAATATAAAAGATTGTATACTGATTTTTGTAATTTCTTTTCTGTTTTGCTTTTGTTAACAAGGTATATGTGTTTTTAAATGTTGGATTATAATAAAAACTTTTTTAAAAATTAAAAAAAAAAAAATAAAACGCGCGTGGCTTCTGCCGGTTTTGCGGGAGGTGGGGGAATCCCCCGCCTCCCAGGAAAGCCAGGAGAAGCCGTGATCTCTTTAAAGGGTTTGCACGGCTTCTGCGGGCTTTGGGGAGAGGTGAGGGAATCCCCCCACCTCCCAGTAAAGCCAGGAAAGCCCTGTGCAGCCCCTCCGCCAAGGAGAGGCTGCACGGGGCTAAAGGGGAAGCCAAAACAGCGAGCGGGATCCATCCTGCTCGCTGCCTTGGCTTGATCCATAGCTGCACGCAACCCCTCCGGCAGGGAGAGGTTGTGTGCAGCCTGTACGCTGCTCTTTGGGGCTGCGGGGGGGAAAAAGATTTTTTTTCTTGAATTCCCCCCCCTAAAAACTGGGTGCACCCTATGGTCCGGTGCGCCCTATGGTCCGAAAAATACGGTACTTTCTGCAATTTTATGGAGAGTACAGTACTCTGGGGTTTTTATATTGTTGTAGGTATGAACATTCTATTAGAAGGTACATTCATGAACTGCTACATACGCTAGCAATGTAGGATGGGTGTGGGGGTTCCCATAATAATATTATATTCTCTTCATTGGCTGTTTCTTAGGCAGTGTTGCTCACAGTGGTGAATTGCTCCCTACCCCATAGATGAGGATCTTGTGGCAGTCTTCCAGATGTTGTTGGATTCCCATCAGCCCCAGTGAGCACAGTTAGTGGTCAGGGATAACTGGAGTTGTTGTCCAAAAACATCTGACAGGCCACCATTCCTTCACTACCTTAACTGCTGTGCGAATAGCATGCCCATAATATACACTGATCCTTTCCTATTTATTTCATTGTTCCACAGCAGCTCTCCACAATCTATTCATGTTTGCATACATGGCTGTATGTATGGCTCTATTTAGTCTTCTGGTTCAAAAGTTTACCTATTGGACTTCTGTACCATTATTATTTTTAAAATGTCCAGGGTAGTTTACAAAGTAATAATAGAAATTCAATAGAACAAAACAAAAGTGTTGTGTAAAAAGAACCAAGTGATAAACTTCTTGGGTGATAAAGCCCAGGGAAGATAAATAAAAAAAATCTGTACCTGGCCCTGAAAAGACATCAAAGTAGGTGTTGAGTGATGTTCCCCAGGGAGAGTTCCACAAATGGGATGACACAGCAGAAGAGGCTTTCTCCCTGATCACAAGGGCACCCAGAGAAGGACCTCTCCAGCTTGATGTAGAAGCAGACAGTCCTTTAGGTACCTGGATCCCAAGCCGCTTAGGGATTTTAAGGGTAATAATAATAATAATAATAATAATAATAATAATAATAATTTATTATTTATACCCCGCCCATCTGGCTGGGCTTCCCCAGCCACTCTGGGCGGCTTCCAAAAGAATATTAAAATACTATAATACATCAAACATTAAAAGCTTCCCGAAACAGGGCTGCCTTCAGATGTCTTCTGAAAGCCTGGTAGTTGTTGTTCTCTTTGACATCTGGTGGGAGGGTGTTCCACAGGGAAGGCTCCACTACCGAGAAGGCCCTCTGCCTGGTTCCCTGTAATTTGGCTTCTCACAGTGAGGGAACCTCCAGAAGGCCCTCGGTGCTGGACCTCAGTGTCCGGGTAGAACGATGGGGGTGGAGACGCTCCTTCAGATATACTGGACCAAGGCCATTTAGGGCTTTAAAGGTCAGCACCAACACTTTGAATTGTGCTCGGAAACGTACTGGGAGCCAATGTAGGTCTTTCAAGACCGGTGTTATGTGGTCTCTGCGGCCGCTCCCAGTCACCAGTCTAGCTGCCGCGTTCTGGATTAGTTGTAGTTTCTGGGTCACCTTCAAAGGTAGCCCCACGTAGAGCGCATTGCAGTAATCCAAGCGGGAGATAACCAGAGCATGCACCACTCTGGCGAGACAGTCCGCAGGCAGATAGGGTCTCAGCCTGCGTACCAGATGGAGCTGGTAAACAGCTTCCCTGGACAGAGGTTTGACCAGTGCCTCCATGGACAGCTGTGAGTCCAAAATGACTCCCAGGCTTGGCACCTGGTCCTTCAGGGGCACAGTTACCTCATTCAGGACCAGGGAATCCTCCACACCTGCCCACCTCCTGTCCCCCCAAAACAGTACTTCTGTCTTGTCTTAAATAGTAGTGCTTTGAAACGAGCTTGTGGAGCTATTTAAGCATAAGTTAAATATATGTTCCCATCAGCCAATCCAGTCTCAGGTAGTACAAAATGCATCTGTAGATTCTAGGCAATCTTCAACTGCAGTCCCATGGTAATCAAGTGTGGAGGTTAGATACAGTACCAGAATATGGGAAAGCATGACCAATGATACCACCATTTGCCATGCTGGGAAAAAGGCAGAAAATAAGGGAAAGCATGTTAGTGGGTGTTTTTTTAGATTACTTTATAGGGGAAATTACTTTTCAGAAGTGCATTCTCTAGGGTTTTATTAGATTTTTGTGTCCATTTTTAAAAAATGTATTTGTTGTGAATTGATGGTCTCTCTCTTTTGATAGCATAGCTGAAAATGTTCTCATGTGGACAGTTTTTCATAACTAGGTGACTTTAGACAGATCAGCACCTCATGGGATTCTGAATAGAACTGCAAAGAAAGCACATCAAGGATGAGTGTATTTTGTGGTTTTATAGAGCTGTTGCTTGCCTCTATAGTTTCCTTTAATTGCTTAAAGGCTGAGCAGTTTGAAAGTGTTTGAAAAGATTCTGACTTCATTTGCATGCTTTGTTCATAGCTGCCTTGGGAGAATTACAGAAATGCTATCTTTAATGCCTAACCTAGTTCTTCTGATTTTTCATCACTGCCTTGGGCAACTGAAAGGTCCAGCCTGCATCCTGTGTAGTAGAGCTAAGACAAAACTGTATTTGGTTTTTAATTTTAGGTTTTGTTCTTGAAAAGCACCCCCATGACATCTGTCCAGTTTCTGAACATGTGAGCAAAAGCCCCCCAAAGATTGATTTTTCCAAAGACACCTGGGAACTCTGTAGTCCTTGAACAGTCCCATAAGAGCCAAGAAAAATTGTGATTTTTTTAACTGCTCAGACCAAGCTTGGACAAGTTTTCAACCTGACTTAACCATGATTTAGGCAGAGTACTTTATAGACTCTTTGTGTGTCTGGCTACAAGTCCATGCAATTGTAGGAAGGTTGGGTGATCTGGGAGAGGGAGTTATGGAAAAGGACTCTGCCTAAGCTTTAGCTCTGTTAGATCAGGAAACTTGTCTGAGCTTGGTTAGGCAAGCTCATGGATTGCACAGATCCTTTATTGAACCGAACCCTTTGGGACTGTTTAGTTTCCTGGAACCTTAAAATCTGTCCTTGGAAGCTCTTGCAAAGCACACACTCTCTCTCACACGCTTACACACACACCATTTATGGTTTTTTGTAAGTCAGATAAATTAACATTATGGGGCAGCATGCAGATGTCTGAAATGGGTATAGAAATATATTGGGTTGCTTCTGCATACTTCCACAATGGCACAAATTTTCCATTTCTGTTGTTATATACAGTGGTACCTTGGGTTAAGAACTTAATTCATTCTGGAGGTCCGTTCTTAACCTGAAACTGTTCTTAACCAGAGACACCACTTTAGCTAATGGAGCCTCCAGCTGCCACTGCGATGCCACCGTGCGATTTCTGTTCTCATCCTGAAGCAAAGTTCTTAACCCGAGGTACTATTTCTGGGTTAGCGAAGTCTGTAACCTGAAACGTATGTAACCTGAAGCATCTGTAACCCGAGGTACCACTGTACTCTCATTTTCCTACTCATGTTGAAATACTGCCCCTCAATGAGGCCAAACTTAGATTCACAAAATGTTTAGGGGTGTGCGTCCCCCCAGAAAAGAATACTCTGTATGTGGAGCAATAATACTGAGTTTGTACCTAATCTTGTTTGGAACGTGCAGAGTCTCTCTTGGGAGCCTGAGCAGACTTTCCCCCCTTATACATTGTAGTAGTTTGATCTGAAAACTGAAGCATTTTACAAGTTGACAAAGTAGGCCACTTCTTTTCAGGCTTTTCTTCCTTCCAAATCCTTCCCCAAGTTCAGTCAGTAAGAGTATGAGCCTAGGATATGCTACTGTTTGCCTTGGCTCCATCTTGGGCACTCATGAAACCTGTGCTTAGAATGGCTTTGTTAGCCATGGGTACTGAATTTTATTTTATTTTATCCTTTCGATCAGCAGTCTTAGCAGACTATTTCTTTCTTCGCACCGCTGCAGTATTTTTACCAAACTCAACGCTAGGAATATGAACAAAGCTGATTCCTGAGGCAGCTAAGCACCAACATTCTAGGCTAGGGCCAGGATTACTGGTGGTCAAGAAATGAGAGACAGGCAGTAGTGATAGTGAAGCCACCATAGGATTTTTTTCGGTGACCATTCATCTGAATCCATTGCCACATTGTAGGTGTCTGGCAAGACTCCAGCTTGTCATCTCCTGGTTTATCCCAGCCAAATGGGTGGGGTATAAATAATAAAATTATTATTATTATTATTGATATGGAATGTGATTTCATCACATTACTGTGTACAGTCGGACTTGAAACATTCCATGCAAATGGCTGCTTCCATATTGCATCTTTGCCACATATCATCAAATTTAGTTCTGCATAAATTCACCCAAAAGGTTTGTGTCATTATGACTTGTATCTAAATGTAAGTAATTCTTGTAACACCTTGAGTAAAAAGGTTGTTGGCAAAACAGTGCAAGTCAGGCCGTAGCACAATTCCTCACAAAGTAAATCAAGTAGGGCAGAGGAAAAATCGGCATCACTCAGATGTTTTGAAACAAACAAAAAAGAATGCAATATCCAATGGGGTTATGATGCATGCAAATTGAGAGTGTGAACTTTTTCAACTTAGCATGTGCTTGTGGGGTTGCTTACTGGAAGACAGCTCTTAATAGCATTGAAGTCACTGACCAACCTTTGCAATCTACCCTTATAGTTTGTATTTTGCAAACTGTCAAATGAGTCATCTGCAAAACTGTTGGAATATGCTTCATAGGGTAAGGTTACCAGATGTCCCCGTTTCCCTGGGACAGTCCCCGGGTTTACAAATCAGTTGCCTGACAAAATCCTATCATTCCTACTGAAGTTGAAAAGTGTCCCTGGATTCATTGGAAAAAATCTGGTAACCTTATCATAGGAACATAGAAGCTGCCTTAGAGCAAGTCTGACCAATGGTCCTTCTAACTCACTGTTTTTTTGCTAGCAGCTGTTTTCCAGGGTTTCATAGAGGTCTTCCCCAGCCCTACCTGGAAATGCCAGGAATCAAGCCTGACATCTTCTGAAAATAATGTATGTGCTCTGTCTCTGAGCTTTAGCCCTTTGCCAATCTTCCTTGTGTTTTGTATCTGCTTTTAAGGATCAGCCTGCATTTTACATCATTGTAGGAGCTTGGCATAGCACTTTGCAGAGTCTTTATTTCCATTATCTGTTGCTTCTGTGAAACACCAGATAACTCTTTCTCCTGGGTATTTATGAAAAGCACTTGCTTAGATAGTTATCACCTTGGTGCAATTTGAGAGTGTCTTACATTTGTATTTCTTGTTTTATAAAGCAAGGCTTGTTTCACTGATTTCTCCTGTTCTTTTAGCCTGAGGGTATTTGGTAGAAGCTACTCATACTAATTTCTGTAGTTAGTGGGAGGAGTACCTTGAGCTTTACTGGAATCTTAATTTAATAGACTTCTTCCCATCACTGCTTTCGTTTTCAAGAAATTTGGACGAAAGGACAAAAGCACACAATTAGACTAGTGTTTACTAGTCACCCAGATGAAGTAGTGGAGCAGTACTTATGGCAGCATTTCTTCCAGCCAATTAAAATATAATGTCACACAGACATATACATCTGCTGGTAAAAACCGAAAGCTGTTTTTAGTAGCATGACTGTGTTCTCTTGTAGCACCTGAAACTCTGGCAGCCCAGATGCAGAAGAGTAATGGGGAACTCGTTCAACTATGTGGACTACACTGGAAATATAAACTAACTTAAAGACTGAGGGAACGCTAGAAGCGGTAACTTGCCTCTTCTCAAAGGCAAAATTGTAGACAATCACACCTACAATGTATTTCTTAGTACTGTGGGCACTGCAAAGCAATAACTTGTTTTGTCACCAAATTTGCAAAACAGTCTCCAGCCCTATGCCTTGAGAAGCAAGTATTTGTATAGCTTGTGGAAAATGTTGCGCTCAGTGCTGTTGTGTTCAGTTCTGTGTCAATTTTAAGATTTATTGCATGAACAGTTCTTTTTTTCAAGTAGAAAGTTATACTTAGAAGAAAATATGCTGCTAGCAAATCAAATGTTCCAAGAATTGGCTAGACTTGGTGCGATTAAAATATTTGGGAAGTTCTGTGTATTGATTGAAGGAAAGATGGCCAACGCAGAATGAAATATTTAAAATATGTAATATATTCTTTAAAGAGACTTGCTTAGTGTGTTAAGCATGCAGCTTCTGATTATTGTCCTTGGACCCATACTATGGAAAACAAATGTAAGAATCCAAATTCTTTCTTTCTGTATACTGTATTTCTGTTTGGGGATGTTTAATAGCCGGTGGACCAGAATTTTCAAACACTTAAATATTTTGTGTTTGAATAAGTTAAATGTCTTATAGCTGGGTCTGAAATTCCATTTGACTCTGGGGTGGACATGGTTGGTTGTTCACCAGTCTGCCCTTTTTATATGTAAGGCAGAAAAGTGGGTAGAGGGTGGGATCTGATTTTTAAAGAGGGTGAGTGATACTCCAGTGGGAGCTAGGATGCGGGGGGGGGGGTAAGGTTCACCCCCCCCTCAAAAGACCCCTCATGCACCCCACTGCTATGTACTGTTGGTATAGTAGAGATTTTAGCTGACCAGACAGGTTTTTATTTACTTTTGACCTTTAGAAAAGCCTATCATTATGTTGGAGGGAAGGAATTGCCTTGAACACCGACTGCAGTGCTATCTTGCCACTGTTTAAAGTGGTTTTATGTTTTTAGTTTTTAAACTGCCTTGACAGATTGGCCTGTAGAAATGGCATTAAAATATTGCAAATAAATACTAATAGGAGCACCATCTTTTTATTTTCATAAAGAGTAGGAGGGGAAAGAGAAAACAATACTCAGTAATTTTATATATATATATATATATATATATGCTTTCGTAGATTTTCACGGGTACAGGAATGTAGGTTTTGGTGTCTTCGGGTGTCTTCCCGTGTAAGAGTTGGGGTGTCTAGGCGACGTTTCGACGAGGTCTCACTCGTCATCTTCAGGCTGGTGCTTTCGGCTTCTTGTTACTGGAACAGAGCAGGATCTCAGTGTTTGAGTTCCTATAAATACTGTTGAGGGGGTGTGGTGCAGAGAAGAAGTTCCCAGGTTATTGTGCCCAAAAGAAGAAAAGGCACAATAACCTGGGAACTTCTTCTCTGCACCACACCCCCTCAACAGTATTTATAGGAACTCAAACACTGAGATCCTGCTCTGTTCCAGTAACAAGAAGCCGAAAGCACCAGCCTGAAGATGACGAGTGAGACCTCGTCGAAACGTCGCCTAGACACCCCAACTCTTACACGGGAAGACACCCGAAGACACCAAAACCTACATATATATATATATATATATATATATATATATATATATATATATGCTTTCGTAGATTTTCACGGGTACAGGAATGCAGGTTTTGGTGTCTTCGGGTGTCTTCCCGTGTAAGAGTTGGGGTGTCTAGGCGACGTTTCGACGAGGTCTCACTCGTCATCTTCAGGCTGGTGCTTTCGGCTTCTTGTTACTGGAACAGAGCAGGATCTCAGTGTTTGAGTTCCTATAAATACTGTTGAGGGGGTGTGGTGTATAGCCTCCAACGTTCTGGGCAGAGAGGAAGTTCCCAGGTTAGTGTGTCTTTTCTTCTTTTGTTCATTAATTACTTGAGGGATATCTTGAGTGATTTCTTGAGTGAAATCACGTTGGAGGCTATACACCACACCCCCTCAACAGTATTTATAGGAACTCAAACACTGAGATCCTGCTCTGTTCCAGTAACAAGAAGCTGAAAGCACCAGCCTGAAGATGACGAGTGAGACCTCGTCGAAACGTCGCCTAGACACCCCAACTCTTACACGGGAAGACACCCGAAGACACCAAAACCTGCATATATATATATATATATATATATATATATATATATATATATGCACACTGAAGTTGAGCTCCTTGTTGCAAATGTGGTTACAGCCATTGATTTCTGGAATGCCTGATGATGACAGCATCTAATTGAGAGGAGAGTCTGAGAGAGCCCTAATGTTAATGTCATTGTGAATCATAGAATGTTAGGTACTGCAGGCATGAAATCTTTCATAGCAGCGAACAGTATCTTAAAGCTTCAACTGCTCCTGGTAGTGCTAAGTGTGTCTATATTAGATTGAAAGGGTGTTTCTGGGTATGACTTTGTCTTTTGTACCAGGTTGTGGTTAGTTTTTTTAAAATAACAAACTGAATATTCTTTATTAACAAGTTTTTGTTTTTTGAGGGCTTCTGTTTCAAGGCAAATAGCTAAAATGCAGTATCTCCTAGCTTGGATAGCTCAATTGGTTAGAACATGGTACTGTTAATGCCAAGGTTGCAGGTTTGATCCCCGTATGGGACAGTTGCATATTCTGGCACTGCAGGGGATTGGACTAGATGATCCTCAGGGTCCCTTCCAATTCTACAGTTCTATAATTCTATGACTATTATTTTTAGAAGTCAACAGCAGCCTCACTGTCAAGCGATTGCCATAGAAGTGACTTGACTCCTTAAATGTTGTACAGCTGTTCTGCAGTAAAAGTTTCATTATAAAAGCAAGGTCTAAAAGATACAGGTTGTGGGGGGCAGGGAGAGACTGTTTTAGAAAGGATTTGCATAATAGGCGGAAACAGTATTTACATGAGACTATCAAAAATTGGGCCCAGCTGCATATGTGATAATTGCATGCACCAAGATTGAATGGGGCACAGGCTTCCAGCCTAGGCTCATCTTTCATAAACCTTGCTTCTTTCCATCAAATTCTTAAGAATCTTCTTGAGCTTCAATCTTGGGAGCCAAATAATATGTCTAATGTCCCATGACTATCTTATATTCAGCAACTGTTGGGACATACGCAGAAAACTGAGGGTTATTTTAGGACACAACTGTTTGGCTATGGTGAAGAAGTTCAAGAACCCTAAAGTTAAAGTCTGCTGGACTGGCTCATTCATCTCTATTGTAACAGCTTCCTCTTCTTTATCCACAATTTGTTTGTGACAAATTGATGTTTCCACATACTAGCTCTCCATTGGCAGAAAATTTAACACCGCATCTTTTGGGCAAGAGATTACAACAGCACCTCCAGTATGGTTCAGATATTGGCAGATAACGCAAAAATTCACCGGAAGGCATTTTCACCAAACAGCTGTTTTGACAAAGTAATATTGTAATGAATCATCATATGCTATAGCGAGGAAAGATAAACTTGTTTTCCTTCTCAGAAGTTATGTAAAGACCAAAAGTATATGGTTTCAAGGCTGCTGGAAACAATTGAGAAGGAAATTTAGCAAAATTATACAGTTCCTCTTGGTATGGAGTGACTTGGCTAAGTAGGTGTATATGCCCAAGGCAAAACTTACTTTAAAATGTAGAGTTGTTGGGATGCTAAAATTCATAGACATACCTATATTTTATCTTAGATAGTGCTATCCTATGCGTGTCTACTCAAAGTAAATTCCACTGATTGCAGTAGTGTTTAGTCTCATTTACCTGGGAGTAAATCTCATTGAACTTTATAATTAAAATTGGGATTCAGCATCATTGAACTCCTGTGGGATTTACTTTCAATTAAGCAATGCATAGAATTGTGATCCAAAAACGCAATACACTGACTAGAACCTATTATGTATTCATGAAAGCATCACCTCCTACAACTGCTATGAATCTTGGACTTGCATTGGCAACATATGTAATCTAATTTAATAAATATGCTTCTATTGAATGTGCAGTCCTCCTGGTCTGCTTTTTGCTTCCTTCTGCCTAATTTACTTCTTGATTTGTATGAATGATAGTGCTTTGGGCCAACCAACTATTTAAAGATCTTTGGGTAAAACTCTTCATCAGGCAGAATGAACATTCTTCTTAGCACAAAAAAGTTGCAAGACTGAATGTGTATATTTTCATACTTTAAAATTGTTCATTTAATTCTGTGTATCTTTGCTGATTTTTTTCAAACAAACAAACAAACAAATGTTGGTCCAGTAAAAGATACCTTCTTTGTTGATTCTGCATCACAAAACCTTTTTAGTTCTTTGTGTGGAGTAGGCAATGTTTCATGGCCTCAAAATAAATTTATAAAAGCTTTATATATTAAATATTTTAAAGCCTGCAAGTAGAACATTATTACAAATAAATGCAAGAATTGTCAACAGATGCAGAATAAATTAAAGCAGGTTTTATCAGTAACACATTAATATTTGTAATAAAGGGAGTAGAGTAAAAACACCAACATTGATTTCTTTTTATTTTTTAGCAGGCTACTGACCCATATAGTTAAGGGTATGCAGACTCTATCAGCATGAGTAAACTTTGCTCTGAATATGAAGCAACAGAAGTTTGGATTTTTTTTGCCTTCCTGTTCTGAGGGCACCATCTGTTCTTGGCCTGGTAGGATTAGGCCCTGTTGAATGACCTTCCGTTCTGTTTGGGATAAATGATAATGTAAATAGTGTGTTAATGGATTTGACCATTCATCTGAATAGAAGCGCATAACTCTTTTCAGTTTGCGTTCAGAAGTGGGTGAGAGCTTTGAAATCTTTGATAATAAGGTGATAAACTTTAGTGATGATAAAACCTGTCAATGTCAATACATGAAGTTATAATACAACGAAAAAATATTCTAAATGGGATTTCTGCACCTTACAATAATATTCATTAAGATAGACTTCAACAAAATAATAATAATAATAGATGATACTGTGATTATCTGTATTCCATGTCAGACCTGACAGATACTATGGTAAACTGTACCTGCTTGCCCCTTTGCTTATGTGTTGTTTGAAGTACTATGGGGGTTGTATTCTTTCACTTCAGCCTTTTTGACTTTTTAATCCCTCCCAAGTTCAGATTTTAAGGAAAGACCCATTACCAAAGCTATCATGGTAGTGGCTTGCAATTCCTTGGTTGGGTAAATGGAGAAGTGCTGCAAAGTTGAAGCAGGAGAGCCAGATAGGGAGTGAGAATCTGGTATCCAGCATAGCACAGGGTTGCAATTTCTGGTCAGGAACCACACTGCAATACCTGTCTGCTTTCTTTATATTTTTCCACTAACTGGGGAAATGCAGCACAGTGTTATTATAACAGCTGGCAGAGTTAAAAGGAACAAGTGTTTAGGTGGGTAAATGGAGCACAGGTTAGGAAATTATTCCTTTAACTTCCTTTGTGATATTAAAATGGTGTTAACCTTATCTCTGTGAGAGGCATGTATAAAGATGGGTGTTTGTTTAAAGCCTCTGTTTAGTGTTTAAACTGAGGGCGGTGATCAAAGAACTTAATTGCCCCAGAACTGAGGCTTAAGCATTTGCTGCAGAATATGAAAGAGGTGAATTCAGAAGAAATGTCGTATTGAAGTGAAATAATGTGAACTTGAAGAGTAACAGCAGTCATAACTATTTTTCTTAACTGAAGAAGTAAACCCTAATGCTTAAGTTAAACATACAAGCTCGGTTGCTTAGAGCATGGCGCTGATAATGCCAAGGTTGCAGATTTAATCCCCATTTGGCACAGCTACATATTCCTTCATTGCAGAGGGTAGGACTAGATGATCCTCAGGGTCCCTTCCAGTGCTACAGTTCTAGGATTCTAGGAAATTCTGTGTGTGTTGACATATGTGTGTGTGTGTGTTGAGGATTGTCTTGAAAGTGTCAAAACTGTACTTTCACTTATAGAGGAAAACATAACTTGCTGTGATGTTCTAGGTTTCTGTTAAAATTTGCCATGCTTGTGTATCCATGTAGTTTGGGAGATGGATGCAGATTGAAAGCCAAGCGTTTTTCTTTTATATATATTTATGTACTTACTTGTGGTAGAATGCAGCTTGACATAGTTGACCTGCTTAATTCATGTTGTGTCTGCCTGTGGTTTGGTGAATGCAAACTTTTCTTCCACGACATCCTAATATCTTTCCAGCTGCTGGAAACTGCATTTAGGAGCTAAATACTTCTGAACAAAGAGCTAACTTTTGAGTCTGACCGCACCCGAACCTATGGTGTACATGCTTCCAATTATTGTACATTCTTCTCCAAATCAGTTGTTTAGCCAGGCCATGTCTTCTCAAGTATACTGCCACCTCATGACTATGCAGATTTACTTAGAAATATTCAGTGGGTTTTACTCCAAGAAAGTGCATACCATTTCAGTCGAAACTAATTCAGTTCTTGAGGAACCAGGAATGTTCATCCTGTTCTGCAGTAAACTATAATATAGATCAGCCCTTGGAAATGTGAATAGGATCTGAGATTAAGCTTCATGTAATTTGTTAATCAGATGACACAGAGAGATTGCTGAGTGTCATCAGCGTATTGACAGTACTGGCACCGATGCCATAAAAATATTAAATTTTTAAGGCTCCTTGCATCATGTGGCCACATGAATTTAAATCACATTCAAGCAATTCCACATGCATAACAACTTCATGGGTTTTCTTCAAATTTTAATTTCTATTTGTGCACCTGTGGCCTGTCAAAAACTGTCTTGTGAACTGAATTGCGAGACATGGCGGGCCCAGTTAGTGCTGATGAGCCGGCACTTCCCCACTTCTGCCATATAGGGCCTTTCTTAAAGGTAAAGGGACCCCTGACCATTAGGGCCAGTCGCAGACAACTCTGGGGTTGCGGTGCTTATCTCGCTTTACTGGCCAAGGGAGCCAGCGTACAGCTTCTGCGTCATGTGGGCAGCATGACTAAGCCGCTTCTGGCGAAACCAGAGCAGTACAAGTTTACCTTCCCGCTGGAGCAGTACCTATTTATCTACTTGCACTTTGATGCTAGGTTGCCAGGAGCTGGGACCAAGCAATGGGAGCTCACCCCATTGCGGGGATTCGAACCACCAACCTTCCGATCGGCAAGCCCAAGGCTCAGTGGTTGAGACCACAGTGCCACCCGCGTCCCTCAGGGCCTTTGTTGTGGGTCAGTACCATGGCAGTTTGTTGGGTTAGCACCACAGCCCTATTGGTGTCTATTCAGAAGTAAGTCAATAGGGCTTACTCCCAGAATTTCAACTTAAGTATGGGAATATAGGATCTTGTACACTGGACAAATTTGTCTTCTCTTTTTCCAGTTTTGTTCCTTTCTGCTTCACTGCCTTGCTTCAACTCCACCCTCACAAAAATGAAAGTGGTAAATAAACGAAATACTCATGACTAATAGGGAAAAGTATGGTCAGATAATGAGTGGCCAGATGAGAGCAGTTCATTTTCATCAGGTGAGAATGAACAGGCTATCTTTTGTAGGTAGATTACAATGTGAATTGGGACTTCCCTCTCACTCCACATTCTATTTTAGGCAAATTCTTGTGAGAACATCTGATGTCTGCAAGTTCAACCTTTCCAAATCTGTTGCTCTCCAGATGTTCTCTACCACTCCCTGACCAGTGGACACACTGACTGGGGCTGATGGGAGCTGGAGACCAACAACATCTGGAGTGAAATAATAATTCAGTAGGTGTTGTTCTGTCAAGTTCAAATATAAATGCAGTTTTGTGCTTTGAAATCTTTTATATAGTAGATATACTATACAATCTATAGTTGATTGCATTAATATTATAATCACACATAAAAGGTACAATATATTTGATTTGAAGCACCTGGTACCCAAATGTTTCTTTCAGGATGGGAAGTGTATTTCTGGAAGCGTTTTGGGAGGAGAGTTCTTCCTCTTTACGTGGTTTATTTACTTTGAAAGTGCTTGCAGCCCTAATTTGCAAGTATCTTTTGGTATGCTTTCTTCCATCTGCTCAAATGCAGATTTGTGTGTGCATTTCCAACACTAAGAAAACAAAAAGAAATAGTCTGCTGTTTCTTTAAGGCAACAATTAAATAGGGAGGGGTGAGGGTAATGTTTTGACTGCTGGCATTTGTGGCCTCTTGGCAGTGTTTCATATTCCTTTCGTTGCGTAAGAGGTGGACCGTCTCTACTGTAGCTACTGTTGCCATGGAGAGATAGCGGGGGAGGATTCCTAGGATCCCTAAGCCTGTGAGAGATTACGTCTTAGAATTGCTCTCCGAATATAGCATGAGATGTGGCAGGGCAATTCAGGTGTATTATGGCACTGATAATGGGGAATGACCTGTCAGCTGTTGGGTAATGTGACTGTTCAAATGCTCTATTGTAATAGAATATGGGAAAGGAATAAAGCCGTGCATATGAGTTAGTTTCAAAAGGGAGAGGATTATGAATTGTTGTGTTGGTGGGTGTCTCTTAAACAATGTTGCATTCCTTGGGTAAAATGGAGAAGTTTGCAATATTGTGGTGGGTATAAGGAAAAGGAGAGCACACCTATGTCGCCTCTATCTTGTACTTGTTATAGATTTGGCTATCACATGGTCAGACTTTAAAATTGCAGATTTTACGATGATAGTTTAATTGTTTTCAATCTCGTAAGAGGCTACATTTGGTAATTGCCTATAGTGAAAGTTTTATGCTGTAATATAAGTGCACGTAACCCGAAATAAATCTCTATTTATGTGGAGGCTGTTAGTAAACACTATCTCAGTGCAGCAAATGTTGTGCCAGCCCAAGAGCTAGTCATTGAGAGATTTGTAGCATGAATGGAAGAAGGAACAGAGGAAGGCTTTGTCTGCTTTGGTAAGTTTTTCTGGTCATTTTTTGAATTCTTCAGTCATATACTTGGGCTTTGGCTCAGCATTAGAACAAGAATAGCTGTTGCTAATCAGATCTTTTTAAAGCTCTGAGTTCTCCAGTCGTGAGTAACATTCTTGCCTTCAAATTTATTATGAGTCTGGAGGAATTATTTCCCTGTAACCTTTTTCTCCAGTAGCTATCTCTTGGAAATAGTAACAGTAGAAACAACAACAGAACACTGGCCTTATGTATCTAAAATTAGTTAGGAATGTTTTTCAATTGTTTTGATGTTAATCAAAATCAGATCTTCAGATCTTGTGGCTTGGGCATTCCTGGGTATAACCTGCGAAGCATATGACAAATTCATACCACTTTCATTTGCTATATAAGTGAATGCAAAACACTAAATTAATCCTGTGATTATCCTATGAAAAATGGTATGGAATGGTGGGCAACAATCTTGAGAGCACATTTTACTGTACATTAGTTATAACCTTGTTGTTCCTGTTGGTGACAATTAATCGCCCGATCTTTTCCCAGTGTGATTGAAACTGCAGGTTAAGCATATTAGCTTTGAAAGACAGTTTATCCTGGATATAGAAAGCTTTTGCTTTCCTTACTACAAATATTGAGATATATTGTAGACAGTGCAGGTGTGATTTTGTGAAATGCATAGTGGAGATTAATCCACTGTCTATATACAAACAGTCACTAGTAGGACTTTATTGTACTAAAATTGTTTGAAATAGTGTCATGCTGCTTGTTGACGAAACCTTCCAGTGCTCCATGTCAAAAGTGTTATTTGAATTTGTGCAGTGTGTATATGTAATATATAGCGAGGGAGAGTAACAAGCGTAGACTTCTGAAATTCTCTCAGTAAAATAGGTGGTACTTATAGCTGGAAAGAAGATGAATAAGAATCTAACAATAAATAAATGTTCAAAGTTGCTTTACTTTTTGCCCAGCCACTCCAGCCATATTGAATATCTTAATAGACAATACTTCTAAAAGGATGAAATAAATGTTGACAAAGGTGCATGAATCTTAGCAAGAAGGTGGCTCACAAACTCTTTGATTTATTGCAGTAGTGTTACGCAATATTTCATGATCTAGGTAGTATGGAAGAGAAGAGAAGGAACAGTTTGGTTATGGTGGAATGATATAGTAAAGTGACTGATATTATTAATAGATAATTGTATTAAAAGCAGAATGTTTGCTTTTACTCATTCAACAAGTTACTTAAGTAACAATCAGATTTATCACTTCTGCAGATACTTCTTCAAGTATAAAACTAGTATTAGGAATATTACCATTTTAAATACTGTGGGGGTTGGTGCTTGGTGGTGTAATTCTTTCCAGCTATTTAAAGGTTAATATCCAACTGTTCTGCTTCAGTGATGTGATGGGGGATATTGTGCTGTAGTTCTATGAAACATAGCACCACTTTATTTTTATCGACTAGCTCCTTTTTTACAGCTCCAGTTTGTCTGTTTTATATTGTTACCTTTGGAAGATTAAGTTTTAAATATAACATTTTCCAAAGCCAGGATACTCTACTACAATGCTTGTTAAGGACACACGGTTCTATGATATTAGCTTTTCTTGGAATACATCTCTTGTTAAGTATTTTTGACTGAATATTAGCTAGGGTTATGGGAGTTATTTGGCAAATGGATCAAAATCAAGATTGTGTTACTTGACCTTAAAATTATTTTTGGCTGCAGTAGGCCTATGCAGCTGAAAGCAAAGAATGAATTGTTTGTTTGACAGTGACCTTTGACAGTGTAGGATTTCAGTAAATACTTCCTGTGGAAAGGAAGCAATGCATGACACATCTCCTGATTTAGTTCCAAAGTTCCTCTGAAGCTTAATGGATTTGTAGAAGGCCCTTGTCCATGTTATATATTTGAAGGGGTAGTTCTGCAGATCTAATTGAGATTGAATAGCAAATAGTAAATTGTGAATTTTGGCATTCTAGCAGAACGTATTAGAACTTCATCTTAATTAAAAAACAACAACAAATTGTACCTAGACTACATGATGAGCTAATGAAAAACAAATAATTACAGGGAATTTATTTGCTATAGTTTAGAAACAAAAAGTGCCTGGTTAGTGTTCCATACAAATATTGTCATCCTGGGTCAATACACTTGCCATTCTCTAGGCCATTTTAAGAAGCTAGAAATCCAGTTCTTGCACACACACACCGAACACACTCCCCAAAGTTTCAAATTCTGAAGTGCCTCTTCAGAAAAAGTGCTGATAGAATTTGTGAATTAAAAGCTAAAATGTGAGCAAAAATATTGTTATTCTGTGGAACATGAAGAAAGTGTACATATTTTTAGTAGTTAAAAATCTGAGTCTAGCAAGAGTTGAAATTCATACAGGGGCATGTGAAACTACAAGTTTGTTGGAGATCTTATTACTGATTTGCAAGGTACTTGTGGGGCACAGGGGCTTGGTGTCCTTTTAATTTAGCCTTTCACATAGTAGGGAAATTTGCAAATTTCTCATGGTTAGCATCCCTAAATTAAAATAGCATTGCCACAACTGACTGCTGCCCAAATTATCTCATAAAGATTGACATTTCTATCCATGCCAACGGTTTATTCATGACCCAGAATTATGTTGGTCAAAAGAAAAGGGGTGGGGAAGAGTCAATACAGACATATAACATACTCTGACCAATAGGGTAAGCAAAAAGTACATGGAAAATGTACAACTCCTGTTTCCTGGAAGAGGAAAAACACTCATTAGAATGATGAGTGAGTGGTACTGATTGAACAATTAAGAAAATGCTTTATGTCCTAGTCTAATTACAGCACAGCCAGGTCAGAGTTGATAAGAACTGCATACTTTCCCTGCCATCTGCCCATCTCCTCCCACGTAAGGGTAATTGGTCAAGGTGTTTCTCTAGATTACATCATCATTTGGGGAGGCCGTTGACCTAATTTTTTATAAAGTCAAATAGATAATGAGCGATCAGCTTAATAAACGGGGTCTTCTGGGAATTCATGTCTCATCTGTTATGAGTTCAAGAAAGTTATATAACCAGATGAACATTGTGACCAGTGTATCTTATCCTTTTGTGAAGCTTGGTTCATTTTAATAACATTTATTAACGTGTCAGATTATCAATACTCCAGTGTCTCTCTGTGTTAGTTATTCTTCATCTTGCAGGCATCTTTGTATGCAGCATAATCCACTAAATTTGGTGGGGATTATTTCCAGGCACACATGTAAAATTATGCTGTTAGTTGTAGCACCATCTTTTTTCCTGAAACAGAACAATTTATCAAGTATATCAACCCTTTAAGGCCTTATAAAAGAAACCCTCTTCTCCTTTTCCCTATTTTACCTAATATCAAGCCCCTATTGTCACCACTTGCTACCCCTTTCCTGTCTTTGATTTAGTTGCATACTGTATGAATGATCTCACAAATACAAATTTATTGAACTAATCAATTTAGAAGAAGTTTCCTGGTCAATGGACTGGAGAAAGGTGGGTTGGTTTAATGTGTGTGTGTTCAAACAATTGTGGGTTAGAGAACATAAGAGTAGACTTCAGAGGATGAAGCCAAAAATCAGCGGAACTTGCTAGTTAGCCCCCCACAAATTACTTGCTGCACACTTTTTACTTGCTTGCTTTTTAATCACAATGTGGGCCCTTCTTATGAGTAAAAAGCAGGCACTGGCTGGACTAGAAACACAACAGGGTGGTGGAGGAATCATGGAGCACTTCTCAGTAGCCCACTTGATTTATATGCATAAAAGCTCAGTGAGTTGACAACTGACTTGCAGATCAATCCATTGCTCTTTGGACAATCCAGTGATGTTCTATTTCCCTTCCTCCAAGGCCAGGAGAGAAGACACGGGCTGGTAAAGGTGGGAGAGATTGTTCTCTCCATCCTTTGCCAGCCTGCAAACTTGTCTGAAGGGAATTCCATGCACATTCTCTATGGAATTCTGCCTTGACAGCTGTTAAGACGCCTTGATGCTTAGGGCGCCTTAATCGATTAACATGATTGGAATATTTTAAAACTAAGATCTGATGAACCATGTTGAAAGTAATATTTCATCATATACTTATTGCATATACAGTCTGTTATAGTTCATGTTGGGTGTGCCTGGTGAATGAGTCGGAGGAGAAGAGTGAGAAAATTTGTATGATGTAAAAGTAATGAAAAGACTTAAACATATGTTGTAATAAACTGGGTTTTTTTTAAGCCCAATATGTACTGTTACAGATAAAGTTGGCATCTTCTCTGGCCATGGTTTGGCTTTAGCTGTGAACATATACAAAAGTCTAATACGAAATATATATTGCTTATGCAAATTAACATTGCTGATTTATATAGATACAATGCTAATGAAGTGACAGTAAAAACAACAACAACCCACTCAGCATAAACTGTTAAATAGAGGCAGGCATCCTGTTCTGTTCTGTTCAGCTTAGCAATCAGTTTGGGCTTTGTTGCCCTTCATATTTTTATTCTGTTGCCATTTGTTTTGTTCAGCTAAAGCTTAAATTTCAATGGTAACACTTATAAGTTGCATTAGAAAGATTACTACTTGGTAATCTGGAAATCAAATAGAAAATTGCATTTCCTTGAGGTCTTCCACTCAGGTTTGGGCCAGACCATAAAAATGCCCATCAAGAGTTGGAAGTTATTGGCACCTTCAATCTACTCTCATAGCCAGCTGTTTTCCACTCTATTGTCACATTTCATATACTGGACTACCAATTACTTTTAACTCCTTTTGTAACCATGAATGTTAAATTTGGTCATTCTGTACCTACATTTTCATCAGTTACAGGGGGAAAGAACCTTTTCAGGAGATTAGGGTGCAACCCCCACATTTTGCAGATGTCTTCCTGAAGAAGAGCTCCTAGTCAATCATATTATCAAAGTCCACAGGACAACTAATAGCTTCTGCTGGCTAATTGTGCAGGTACAATGGTGACAGAGAAGGAGGATTTCTTTGCCTCCATTGCAACCACAGGGTAATCCCTAAGGTGGACTCTAACCTATATTATCCAATAATTCCTGTTTCATTTGTTAGGAATGTTTTTAGTTTTAGTTCTATGTTTGATAAGTGCCTTGAGTTTATTTTTTAAAAATAGAAAGGTAGGATATAAACTTCAAAATGCATGTTTTATCAGGAGAGCCTTTCCACTAGTGGATGAATGATACTCCTGTCACTAGCATCTTGCCTAAAAGATCACCTCATCTCTTACACACACAACTGATTGCTGCCTTGTGCAAGAGAGGGCATTCTGCAAATACCATCCTATTCAGGAGGTCTATTCCGTGTGATGTCGGAATCAGGCCCTTAGTGTGACAGCAGCTATCCTTTGGAAACACGCCCCCCCCCCCGGTAATGCATATTACACATGCATTTTTATTGCCTTTTCAGCACCTGCTTAAAGTATTCTTCATTCAACAAACCTCTTAAAATCCTTATCCCAACTGGGATTTGAATTGATTTTAAGCATGTGCTGTTGTTGTTTCAAAGTCTATTTATAAATGCAATTGTTTTAACTGTTTTCATATTTGTCACTATTTTATTTATATTACTATATTTTCAATCACTTTGAGACACTGTTTGAAATTTGCCAGGTACCAGGCACATTTTGCACCTGGCTATTGGCCATTTGCAACCAAGTGAAGATTCCCGGGTGCCAGGATGGCACCTGTCATTTCCACCATCTGGAGGTGCATGCCTGGGGATCCTTGACTCTTTCCTGTTTTCACACACTAACAACACATCATTTAGAATCTTATCTGGGATATTTCAGTTGTATTGAAAAATACGACTTTTGAGCCAACTGGCCCCAAAATGGCAACTAGACATTCCATTTGGTGATTGTTACCCTATTATTTATAATTTATTTGTTTATTAAATTTATATGCCGCCCTTCATCCGTAGATCTCAGGATGGTTCCCAACATAAAAACACAAAATACATAATAAAAACAAGAACACACACACACACACACACAAATAACCCCCCTATCCCTTCCCACAAACACATTTAAAAGTGCATGGGAACCTAATCAGCCAAAGGGAGTTCCTAGGGAGTGACTACATCTTGGCCTTCTAGAAGCACGGGTAATTCAGTGGCAACTGCAACAGAATATTACCTTTTCCACCCCTGGAATTAAACGCAGTGCCAACACGATTCCTTCTCTTTCCCATTTCTGCCAACAGTAAAAGACAGTCTGTACTTTTGAGGGGGGAAATTGCATGGTACAGCCCTTGGGAGACTCACTACCACTTTGGAATTCTTGAGCAATTTCCCATTTGAAAAGGCTTCCTACACACCTGGGCTTCGTAGGGAGAAGATTTCTAGCATGGCATTCTCCATGACATATTAAAACAACAAAGGCTTGTGGCACGTTGAACATGAATTGTTCCATTATAAATATATGCTTGTGTATGTGTGCACACGTTTGGAGTTCTGGTATCTGTTCATGATGCCAGAGCTCATCGGCCCCTGGAGAGGAGAAACCTTGAAGCCATGGGTGGAGGAGCTGCGGAGGCTGTGGTAATGCTTGTGGTGGCAGTTAGGGTTAGTGATGCATTCAGTAGAGGGATAATGTACGAGACTCGTATGGAAATGGGTTTTGGAACAAGAGTGTTCTTCCTAGGAATAACCTCTCCTTTGTAGTGTATTATAGGTCCAATGTTTTGTTCAGCTTGCTGGCCATCATGTCAAAGGTAACCATCAAGAACTTGGCTCCCAGTACATTTACGAGCACAATTCAAAGTGTTGGTGCTGACCTTTAAAGCCCTAAACAGCCTGAAGGAGTGTTTCCACCCCCGTCATTCAGCCCGGACACTGAGGTCCAGCTCCAAGGGTCTTCGGACAGTTCTCTCATTGCAAGAAGTGAGGTTACAGGGAACCAGGCAGAGGGCCTTCTTGGTGGTGGATTTCAAGGAATTTCAAGGAAATAAACAACTATCTGTCTTTTAGAAGACATCTGAAGGCAGCCTTGTTTGGTGAAGTTTCTAATGTTACATATTTTATAGCTTTTTAATTCTGTTGGGAGCCGTCAAGAGTGGCTGGGGAAACAAAGCCAAATAATTTATTTATTAGAACTGCAGCAGTATTTGTAACAAAGATCAAACTACACATTACACTGTTTGGCCATGTAATCATTAGCTCAGGCTTCCACAGCCTTGGCCCTCCAGATGTTTTGAGACTACAATTCCCATCATCCCTGACCACTGGTCCTGCAAGCTAGGGATCATGGGAGCTGTAGGTGAAAAACATCTGGAAGGCCTAGGTTGAGGAAGCCTGCATTAGCTTGAAAGTCTTTTCTCTCTCATTGCAGAGAAAGGTTGGGATTTTTTTTAAAAATCCATGCCACTTTTTTTCTCCTAAATGCTTCCCCTCCCCCAAGTTCTGTACCTATGTTTGTGAGGTCAGCACCAATCTGTAGCACTAATGCCAGGAATAAGTAGAAACTGGGGAAATGTCTGACTGGGGGAGAGTTAAGCACCCCCATTCTTCCCTGCAAAGAGAATTTTCTGCAACTGAAACAACCAGTTTTGCTCCAGGACTATTCCTGTACCAGACTGGGCAAGTTACTTAGTCTCAAAGCAAACTTTGTGCATTCTGTCTCAAGCAGATTTAAGCTAAGTTGTGGACATGACCTGCTTCTGAATTGGCATATGAATTCTACCAGATGAGGACTATAAGAGTTTTCTTGGCAAAGAGAGCTCAGTCGGGTGTAGATTGTTAATCTGTCTACAGCACTAGGAAGACGACAGAATTGTGTACAAAAAAATTATAATTAAATGCTCAGTACTACTGTATTAGCTTATTCACTATTTTTCATATATTAGGTACATTAGAGCCTGGTGCTCATTCTGACCTGTGCAAAGCTGACTCCTAGTGGTAAATCTAAGGTGGTACAGGTTTCTTTGTTTCTGCAGTCAGGTCTGTTTTGGATACCATCTTTAATGCCTGTATCGTACACAAATACAGCCTTTAAATCCTAGCTTTTAAGTAAAACATGCACATTTTACATGCAGTTTACAACTTTTTCAAATACTTCAATAGGCATGGGAGAAGTCTTAATTTATAATAACTACACTACATTTGGATTTAGAACCAAGTTATATTCTGGTTAACGTGAACCATCTCCGGTTTAGGCTTCAGAGAACATATTTTGTCAGTGTGTTATGTATGACTGGTGGCGGGGGGAAGCTAATCTTCTGATTTTTAAAATATAAATACTAGCACAATGGTGTAGGAAATCCTGTTTGGAGAAACAGAATTAAAACAAGCATGAAGAATCCCTAGGCCTGGGGTAGACAATGTGTTGCCCTCCAGATATTATTGGACTCCAAAGTCTCCTCTGGCCCAGCTAGCATGGTCAGTTGCATATCTAGAGGACACTACGTTGGCTTTGTGTGCTCTAGACATTCAAATACAAAACACAATAAGCAAAAGGCATAAATCTAATGCACCAAATGCATTAGTCTTAACAAATAGATGATTGCCATAGGGTTCTCCCCGCCCACCCCCTTACAATTTGTGCTTAACAATTTCTGTTCTTTTTGCAGACATTTGGACCTTTTTAAAATATGTTTGAATTCGTATTTGCCGGTTAGAATGAATGGGGAGAAAAGGAAAGGCTCGTTGTGCAAGGTTTTAAGTAATTGTGAAGAATAGAGGGATAAGGTTTTTTCTGTGGACTCTTGCATAGACAGGCTTTGGGTG
The DNA here is from genome assembly GCF_964188305.1 of Podarcis bocagei. NCBI lineage: Eukaryota > Metazoa > Chordata > Lepidosauria > Squamata > Lacertidae > Podarcis > Podarcis bocagei. Next base: position 29,361,778 of record NC_138133.1, read on the forward strand.
GTACCTAGTCAGCAGGCTCGTTACTATGGTTATGTAGTCCCTTGAATGGGGGAGCACTTGCTGAAAATAGAGAACCTATGCATCTTGACGGTCTGAGAGTTTCAAGATATTCTTGAAGCACCATCTGTTTGATCCCATCTGTTTCCCCTCAACCTGTGACAAATCACTAAAAGTGCAGTTCTAAATACTCCGTTTAGATTGAAATTACCAAGCATCTGAAAATTTAGGTAGTGGCCAGTGATGTGAAACCCCTGCATATTTGACTAAAGCAAATATCATTATCATTGTGGCTAGGGGGTAGCCACATGACTGCAATGCTAAGCCAGAAAGCTCCTCCTGATGGTCTGTTAGTAATGAGGGTTGGGTGACTAGCAGATTCAGGCCTGGTTCACACAGAACAACACCATGGTAAACGTTAACCGTAGTTAATATTAACCAGAGTTAAACCTCAGGTTGTACATCACATAATAATTAAAAACTATAGCAAGAGCAGTCCAACCTTGAGAGTGACTTGAATTTGTTCTGTAAACCGCCCTGAGACCTCCTTGTTTAGGATGGTATATAAATTCAATAAATAATAATAATCATTTTTTCCCCACTCTTGCATCACAGCTTTTGTTGCTTTTCAGTGGTGACAGCTCCTTAGCCATAGGTAAGGAGGAGGTTCTCAAAATGATAAGCTATGGTTAACTGTAACTAAAGTTTATCAACCAGCAAACCTTGATTAACAAGCAAGCCTTAACCATAGCTAATAAATCATAGTTAATTTGCTGGGTGAGGTTCATACATAATATTAACCAATGGTTTATGTGCAAACCAGACCACTGACACCTTGCTGGATTACCAAGAATAGCATCAAATTTTTGTTGGCATCTGTCTGTCTTGAGAGACGGCCATACTACCGAGGATGAAGTCAAACCACTGAAGAATTATATCACCTACTGTGGCTGCAGAGACTGGTAACTCATAACTGCTGCCTCCCCTGTGGTTTTTGCTGTGTTTGCAACACCAAAGTGACCTATCTGGGGTGGACCAAATGCAGTAATAACATTTCTATGTATGCTTATAGTAGGATAGGGAAATGTATTCAGTGTAATTCTCCTCCTTCATAACTTAATTTGTTACAATTTATACTCTGCCTTTCTACAGAAACTGTACTTAAGGTGGTTAATAACTTAACAACAACAATAAAATTACAGATATTAGCCTGATGCACCATTTTCTTTCACTCTGTCCTGTCTTTGGAACATTTTGGGATGGAAGATATAGATGTAAATGTCATTAATGGAAACCTTTGCTTGCTTTATGTGCACACAACTGTTTGTTTAGACTAATTGATAGGGCTATTCTGAAGGGCTGTGGGAAGCTTACACAAATATTTACAATTTTACCCGGGGGGGGGGGGGAGAACACTGAAGTAGTAAAACATTCCTCTGAAAAGCCTCCAAAATAGTCAGTGCCCTTTGTATTTCATGTACAGAATAGCTGACAGATTCTTGATTTGGACTATTTAGCTTTGCCAGGTAGACACTTTGATCATAGTGAATCTGATACTTTCCTCTTTTTCCCTAAGAAATTCCATAAGTGAGATTCATAGAATTAGGCCTTCTCTTTCCATGTGCTCTAGGTGGACTCTTTGTGATTCACCTTCAACATGCAATTGTCCTCTGTCCTCCTTTCTGCCTAATTTTAGCAGGGTGGTTCTCCACCCTACTCACCTGGAGATGCTATAGCAAGCCAAGTGCCTGTTGATTTTTAAATCATTTTTGTCTATTGTACTGATAAACACACATGGTAGCTAAAGCCCAGGAAGCAGGCATCACAAAGGAACTGACTATGCCTACCATGCTATTCTGTAAAGCATTTGTGAGATACTGTATATTTATAATTCTGATGGTGCCCAAACATATGTTTCCACTGAAACAAATGAAATCCAAATTACATGGGTTGCAACTTTTGTTAATAAAATGAACCACCTGCTTGCCTGTGCGTTTAGTTCCCACTTTATGATTTTGGCATGTTTAAGCCTGGATTTTCTCTGGCCTGCTTTTGTGTTCAGCCTACTATTGGCCTAAACTGGGCTGATACTGTAGCCCCATTCATTTGAATACAGGAGTTCCCCTGTTTTCATATGTGAAAGGTTGGAGACTGCTTGGTGTATGTTCTTGAATGCTAATAAAATTGAACTGAGGGCCAGTTTTCAAGGTAACTTTAATGTGTGTTAGTAGGATTGTAAGATACGTCTGTGCTGTGCACTTGATTGTTATCAAGTAGGTTGCATAATATATATTCAGATTAGAAAGCAAAGTTGCATAATACAGTGGTACCTCGGGTTACAAACGCTTCAGATTACATACGCTTCAGGTTACAGACTCTGCTAACCCAGAAATAGTACCCCGGGTTAAGAACTTTGCTTCAGGATGAGAACAGAAATCGGGCTCTGGCGGCGTGGCAGCAGCAGGAGGCCCCATTAGTTAAAGTGGTGCTTCAGGTTAAGAACAGTTTCAGGTTAAGAATGGACCTCTGGAATGAATTAAGTACTTAACCCGAGGTACCACTGTATATATTCAAATTAGAAAGCAAAGTTGTCTTCTCTATAGGGAAAAGGGAAGCTGTATGGATGAATATCACATTTATGTGGCATGTTAGTATTTGAAAATGAACTCCACCTGAAAGGCCACCCAGCAGCAATGGGGACTATTTTTTATGTAAAATTACGTATGAAATAATTCAAATCTAGATTTAGTGTGGTGGTTAGAGTCCAGGATTCAAACCCCCCCCCCCACTCAGCTGTGATTTGGGACCATTCACAGTCTGTCTCTTAGCTTAGTCTGTCTCACAGGGTTGTTGTGAGGATAAAATGGGGAGGGGGAGAATCATGTAAGCCACCTTGAGCTCCAGGAGGAAAGTTGGGCAAAAAAAGTAATAATACTGTGATCATGGCCAACTGTAACACAGTTCCCCTTGAAACTATACAGGTACTAATTAATTTTCTCCACCACCAAAAACATAATTAAGCCTTCAGATAGGCTATCAATGCAGTTCTTAAAAACAACACCCCTTTCTCCCTTAGGACAACATCTTCAAGAATTAAGGTACCAAAAGTTGATATTTAAGACCTAGGTGGTAGACAGGTTTTTGCTATTCCTCTTCTCAGAAGAACCTTTGACATAAGGCAGAACTTAGAACCCTCAAAAATTAGAAGATAATGAGTTTACCAATCCATGTGGGGCCTGATAAACCTGCTATCAATAGGACAGAGAAGGCTTTTGAATCCAGAAATCATGACAGCCTTCTTGCTATTTGAATACAAGCTCAACCAGACTCTTGAGTCTCAAAGCACAGAGACATGAGACCATCTTAGTAACAGAGGTTGTATACTTAACAAAATCATTAATATGCCAGTACACGTGTAGGAATTTTTCCATCATAAATTGTGCAGATGCCTGCCTGACCTATGTATGTGCATTTTGATACCTTCTGCTCTGTATAAAAAGTCACATTGCTTGTTTTTACTTTGCTGGTTTACACATTTTGCAGGTAGCTTACCTGGCTTTGGAGAGACTATAATGTCACCAAGAAATTCATTCCTGTAGTTTCACAAATAGGATTTATTATATAATTAAAAATAAGTTAGCAAATGTAAGCACAGGAAGGAACCCGCACAGATGTACATCCTGGCTGTGCATTCTTAAACACCAAAGAATCATTCCTATTGCTACTGTAATCAATGTTAGAACTCCTATGAGCTCAAGTGGAATCATGATTATAGCCTGGGAATCATCCAGATATCATTATTCTCAAACACTTGTCATTTAGGAGATAGATTGATACATTATCATGTGTGATTCCCCCCCCCTTGAAGTTTTGTGAGTAGTTTATATTATTGAAATAATATTAAAGTAAATTATCAATAAAAAACATTTGTTGCCACAGCTAATATCTTACTGAACTGAATATAGTAACAAATCCTATTCTGGGAAACAAATAAGACTTGCTCTCAGTAATGAGAAGTAAAGCCATTATGTAATGCTACTTGTGTACTGTAAATGGATGTCTTAATCTAATGATTCAACTAGTGACCTTTGCTACCATGTCGTTTGCCCAATGGCTGCTTGTCCTCAGATTTTAAAAAACAATTAACACAGACACAGTGTCTTTCAGGGAGATGCTGCAGTTTCCATTTCTAAACCAATGAGAATGAGCAGTGATTTATCTTTTTCCTTTTTCGATAACTTTTTCATTTTATTAAAACAGCAGACAAAAATTAAAAGATGAGAAACAAAACTAAGAAATAGGCACGTAGAGTGTGTAGTTGCATATGAAGTGCATGTAAAGATTATCAGTTTTATGAAATCATCAAGTCTAGTTCCAGATTTGCCAGGCTTGTGACGAGGGTTGTCTTGAAAACGATGATTCTGCTGTGTGTGTCATAAAGGAATAAAAAGTGTCTGGAGTTTCTAGTCTTTTTCAAAATCTCAGATTATGCTTGGTTTCCTCCACTATAGATTTATTCCAGAGTACAGTAAGTGGTACCAAGTGTCCAGTGTAATATTTTGAGCTGTTTTCCCTTGAGTTGCAATTACTGTTCTGGTTGCCAAGATCACATATAAGACCAGTTCTTTTGACAACATAGTTACATTGGTATCATCGTCACTGGCCTATGTCCAATGGTCTACTTAGGTTGTTTTTGTTGCTTTAAATAACTTGTATATATGAGACTAGTTACTTGTTAAATGTTGCTGTTTAGCTTTCCCAGAAATTGTAGTTTCATCTATCATTGTTTCAACAACAAAAATGTTACCAAAACATTTCACATTTCCGATTCAGAGTTTAGTCAAGTTTTCGAGTCCACTTTTCTCAAATTCTCTCTGAATGATTATGCTTGCTTATCAGCTGCAAATTAGCTCTTACGTGGGCAGTCCACATGTTTTCTTGTATAGAGTTCATTTAAGGTCACAAGCAGAAATACGGAACATAGGAGGGACACATTTTTCCTTGGCTTCTGTTCTTAACTATAACAAATGTTTGTCCAGCAGTACAAATTAGCATTTAGAGACTAATTGTTTTGCTCATTAGTCTGCTAGTTTGAAAGTGCAGTTCCCAATACATCTTTTACCTTTTGTTGCTAATTGTCATCCTTACAATTCGGCATAGCCGATATGGGCACTGGAAGTTGGAAGTACTGTATGTGTTTTGCTCATTTACTGTTCCTATTTACTGCTAATGTAATTTGTTCTATCTGCTGGAAACACAAGGACAGCCTTCACCAACCTGTGCTGGCTAGGGCTGTTGGAGATTGTAGTCCAAAAGATGTGGAAGGTGCCAGGTTGCCAAAGGTCGTTCTTACAAACTCAAATTTTGTGCATCATGGTGTATGTTAGGTCTAGAGCTTACATGGATAAAAAGGAAGGTGCAATCCTCTAAATGGCTACTCAGAAGTAATTTCAACAGTGCTGACATTTTAGAGGTTCAGCCAGAAACTGATGTCAGCAAACTGGAAAGCTGTACTGATGTGCCCCTGTTGATTTTAAATGCTTTCAGCTGAGATAAATAAATTGAACTCACAAGCATAATATGGCAAATCACAAACTAGGCAGCAGACTGTCTGCAAGAAAGACAGGTGACATGCAACATAAAAACCTCAGCGCAAGTTGACAAAATGATGCCGAGATAAAATGACACTTACAAAGGCTATACCAGCACAGCAGCATCATTATTAAGACTTGTGAAGTGAAATTATTGCTGTACTGTTGATATACTTTTCCTAGAACACACACAGGTAAAGGGTACCAAAGTGTTGGACATTATTCGAAAGAACAGTAAAAGAGCTCTTCCCAGGCTACACCCCGCATTGGCCTTCCTTCACAACCCACAACCTGGCTAGAATGAACTCTGATAATGCTTATTGATTATTTGAATGGAGGAGAGAGAGAGAGAAGAACCTAGCTTGTTGTACATATAAAAAAATTACATTTGTTGTTCTGCTTGCTGTTCATGCCTGCCCACCAGCATATGGCCCCTGAAAGGTTTCACAGAAGGGACAGTGACCCTCAGACTGGAAAAGGTCCCCTACCCCTGATCGATCGATCAATCAATCAATCAATCAATCAATCTTGATTGCGGTCAAAGACCAGACAGCAAATTAGCAGCAGCAACAACAACAACTCTATGCCACATCCGCATGAAGAAGCAGGTGTAATTAAAATTCCCTTATAAACTTATTTACATTAAAAATAACACTCCTTCAGCTAAAATCTGTATCCCAGTGATTAAAATCAGTACTCATTCGCTGGCCATCACTGTCACCACAACTGTCTTGTCCTTGGTGCTATAAAACAGAATTTTGCAACAGGCCTGATGATATCCTGTTCTTTATTGGCAAGAAGGTATTTAGCATAAGTTTCCTCTGAGCGGCCAGGTAATTTCCTTAATAACGGTAAAATTAGCTCTTTTTGGGTATCAGAATACAACGGCTCCCCCGTACCCTAATTGTTTTTAAGTGACGACCACTTTGGAATGGGTTGTGCTCTCGACTGCCATCAGAAAGCATTGGTGATGTATAAGGAGTTTTGAACAGATATGTAATACTGTCATTGTATCTGCCCTACACACCTGCAATGATATTGAAACACAGTGGACATCAGTATTTGAGGTATGGTTTCCTTTTGCTGGATTTGATCATCCCAAATTATAATCTTCTTTACAGGTAGTGTGTCTGTTTTTACTGTTCATAAAACTTTTTAATTGTTAAATCCAAATCTTCAACAGTCTTTTCCCCACTACTGCAATCTACCACAATCTAAAATAATAAAAATTATAAGTGTTAACATACTCTGGAAATGAGATTATAACACTCACATATACAGAAAAAGTGCCTGGTCTTGAATCAAATCCCAGCTCAGACAGGGATTTTGTGGATGACCTTGAACAAGTCTTCTTTGGTCTCTGTAAGGAGATATGAAAAGGATAGCAACCTGTCTCTGTGGTTGTCATGGGGATGAGTTAGAACAGGGACTGTAAGGCAACTAGAAAATCAAATAATAAGGAATAATAAAGTTTCTTCAGAAGTGTTCACTGAACTATTTAGAAACCCCATGGCTTGGATCAAAACAAAGCTTCTGTCACTTTATTGTAATAGGAAAGAGGGCACTTTAAAACTAAACATTTTCACAAGGAGTGCTGAAAAGTCACTGAGAAAGGGAGCCCTTTGGGGACAGAAGCACTTGGAAAACATACACAACAAATAATGGTAGCCATTTATTTATGTATGTATATTTAATTATTTACAGTGGAATGGACTTCCTCGGGAGGTTGTGGACTCTCCTTCATTGGAGGTTTTTAAGCAGAGGTTGGGAGGCCATCACTCATGGATGCTTTGCTTGAGATCCCTGCATTGCAGGGGGCTGGACTAGATGACCCTTGGAGTCCCTCCCAACTCTACAGTTCTATTATACTATTATTTCTAACCCACTTTTCATCATATCTGTTCTCTGCCATAATCAGAACCAGGAAAGAGACAGTTAATATTCAGTGAACACAGATGGGTCAGAATATTACTTTCTTATTAAAGGAGGTTCTGGGTCAAGCCAGAAAGTGCTTACAATGAGGCTGATACCATAACCTGAAGTGGGATGCTGTGCCAGCGTCAAGGTTTAGATCAGTATGTTAATATATTGAGGTCACTCTGGGCAATACCAGAACAAATGTGATTGAGGCATCATAAGTATACTAGTGTTTACCGATCTTTTCCAAGTAAATTTACAGGGACTTCTTTGAGGCGTTTCCCACTGTTTTGTTCAGAAAAAGAGGCATTGATTTAAACCTTATGTTCATTTAGATTTTCAAAGATGTGCAGAAGAGAACTTTTAAAGTTTTTCTCCTTTTCCCTACTGTTTATATCTTACTTGCAATTTTGACATCTGGTAACATTTTCCTGTAGAATCCAGATGTAAGGAACCTTAACTTCTGACACCTCTTATTTTCAGGACTAAGACTTTGAAGATTTTACTCCAGTAGTTTAAGTATCAGTGATTGAAATCCCAAACTGCTTGAACCCTACATATATTTGTAACCACCTATTTTCCTTTGTCACATTCTGATCTTTTACATCCTCTGAAAGCACCGCATAATCCCACCCACATTATGTATTTGAATAGCATCAGTCTTTGTGATTATTCCTGAACGTGAAACTCCTGCCTCCTGGATTTTTATTACAGCCTGAGTATTTTCATGGATACATTATTAAGCCCTATTTCTTCAGACATACACTTGTAGCCAGAAGCATAGCCACTAATGGGCTGCGCTAATTGACATTAATATTAATGTAGTTTTAAATGGGCCTAAGCTTTCGGAGCAGGATGGTTTTCCCTAAGAACATAAGAGCACTGCTAGATAAGATCAAAGGCCTATCTAGTCCAGCATTCTCTTCTCACAGGAAGCCCATAGGCAGGTTGTTTGCACAATAACCCTTTCCTCCTCATGTTTCACAGCAACTGGAATTCAGATGCATACTGCTTCTGACACTGGAAGTAACATATAGTCATCATGACTAGTAGCCATTGATAGCTTTATCCACCATGAGCTCGTCTTAATTCCCTTTTAAAGCCATCCAAGTTGGTACACATCACAACATCTTGTGGGAGGAAATCCCATAGTTTGACTATGCGTTGTGTGAAGAAGTACTGTGCAGTATAAGAGATGAAAAAACATACCCCTGTCTAAAGATGTGAAGGCCTGGAAAATAATCCAGAAAATTTGGGGTGGATAGATGACAAACCAATTTTCCTGGTTTGTTTATGGGCCTTCACATCTATGTACTTACCTGCTTTTTCCACAATACCCCCCACTTACCATTTTGTCTATGCTTTTGTCTCTCTTTGCGGGGGGGGGGGGGAGATCAAGATAGAAATGTAATAAAAATAAATGATAAAAAAGAATAAGCCAAAAAGCCCCAAGCCTTTTAAAATGTCCTCATTGGGTAGTTGTTCCAGTTCATCAATCATTTTGGTTGCCTTCCTTACACCTCCAATGAACAGTGTTCGCATTGTATATGAGGGTGAGTAAACTGTTCCATAATGTTAAAAAGAGGGTGGTGGGGTTTTTTGGGGGGGTTTTTTACAAGTGTTTATTCAACAAAGTGAGGGGAAGAAATTAAAACCATTTGTGATCAAAGTATGTTTTCCCCTCTTTTTTCTGATTTACTTTTTGTTTTCATTAGACAAAATTGAAGAAGCACAAAAAGAACTTAATGAAACAGAAGACTCACAGAAAGGTAAAACACCCCACTGTTTCTCTTCCTACAGCCTTTCTCCAGCAATCCCATAATAATAATGATAATGATAAATAATGATATGCTAATAATACTAATAATGAAAGACCATCATCAGCTCACATTGCAGATACAGTACAGTGGCCAGCCATTCCTGACCATTGGACTTGTTGGCTGCGGCTGATGGGAATGTGAGCCCAACAGCACCTGGAGGGCACCATGTTGACTAGCCCAGTCCGACCTCCTGTTCCCCACAGTAGCCAATCAGATGCCTCTCTTGTTCTTGTCCCCCAGAAATTGTTCAGGAGCAGAAGGTCTAAGAAGATGGGGATTTCACTTAGCTATAATGCCTAATAACTAACTGTGATAATTTTATCTTCCCTAAATTTTAAGCAGCTGTTGATGGTGCAATCTTATTACCTTATCCTCAAAGTATTCTTGCTAAATGGACTGAAAGAACTTAGTTTAATAATTATTAACGTTCTCTCCATATTTGCGTCATTTTAAACTTGCTTGGAATACTTTTAGCTGCTTGGAATATGTTGATGTTGTTACTACCATGTTCCTTACTGATTATTTTGTATTTCCATCATCGGCATCCAACAGTCTTGAAAACTTGGGCGTTGATTTGGAATTTAAATTTTGACCATTTTCATTCAAGTGTCCTAAAAACCTGTTACTGGTAAATGATCGTCACAGGGAATTTTTTTTTGCGGAGCTCTGAAAGGGAAGGAAGCTAAGGCCTCCATACTGAGGTCTCTGCATAAGGTTATTAGTGTTGAATTGTGTATATGTCTCTTTAAAAACACACATACACCCAAATAAACCCTTTTGAGGCAGCTGCCAGAAAGGGCTCAATCTACAGTTTCAGGACTTTTAAATTTAAGACACACATTCTCCCCTGATTCCAAACATCTTGTAAGGGCCAGCATATATTGAATACTTGGTTATATGTCCCAGAGCACAAAAAGTGAAATCAGCCCTTAGTTTATGGTCTTTTACATTGCAAATTATTACCAGGTTTAAACACAAAATGTGCTCTCTGTATCTGACACTGGATTGCCTGGCTCTCACTGACACGGGTTGCATAAGGAAGTTCAATGTGATTTGCCAGCAGTATACAAGCCTTGCCTCCAAATACATATAACTTACAGCATTTTGTTAGTACTGAATAAAAATCCATCACCTAGAATAACTTACATTATTTTGCACTTTTAGTAGGGCACAACTGACATAAGCCTTAGCTACCTCTACACACAGCAATACCTTTATTTTAGTGCCACATTGACAGTGATGGCCCAGTAAAGATAACTCATACTTTAAGGGGTATCTAGGTAATCAAAGCCTTTATTTTATACATCACTGGGTTTCTCCATGCATGAATATGTACTGTTGTCCATTTCTGCTAATCCAGATCATAGCTTAATTTTAAAAGCAAAATAAATTCTTGAAAGGTATCAGGTTCACCCAATGTAACTAGGCTACAGCAAGCTGGTTATTCCTTCTGTCTCAGTCAGGTTTCATTCATCCCATTCTGTTTCTTGTTGGGTGAATCTGTATATTGCTGCCCCACTTCAGTCTGTCCTCATTCCTTTGACTGCTCAACTTTACATGTTTTCTAGGCTGAAACATATTGCGCCTGAGGAAGAAGCATTGGGTTGTCCACAGTTGTATTCACTGTGGCCATGTCTTCCTGCAACTTGTTTGATATCCAGTCCCAGCTGCCTTTCCCCCATCTAAATTATGTGTCTTAGTCATTTCCATACCATTGACCTAGGATTGTAATTCAACATCATTGCTCTTAAATTCTTGTCTGAATGGAGAAGTTAATTTCTGCTGATGATTCTTGAAGAAAACATAACATTTGTAAGTGCATATGCTTTAAATCTCTCACTGCTGAAATCTACTCAGTAAATCAGTAACGGGTGCCAGACCCAGCAGAGCTGGGATTGTTTTGACAATAGAGAAGAAAACACACTGAGTGTGCTTAATTTAGCACTTAATCTTTCAAAGCTATTCTGACAATTCTGTCTTAAATATGAAGAAAGAATACACGAATGCACTGATTTTTGCTGAGTACAACGTCTCAACAAAAGAAACTCTTCCATTCAAATGTTTTCAAGTGAATATTTTAAAGGTCTAGAGGCCAGAAGTGCAAATGACTTTTAGATATTTGCCTTCCCCACCTGACTCAAATGAAGACTTGGTTGCAGAATTATGTTTTGTATTCTCTTAGGAATGGGGAAGCTGTGGCTTTCCAAATATAGTTGAACACCAGCTCCCAGCAGTCACAGCCATCAAGGATGGTGGGAGTCCAGCAACACTGGAGAACCACTGGTTCCCCATCTCTGCCATAGTATTTCTTGTTGACGAAGTATTCCATTTGAATAGAGCAGCTTAGAAACAGTCCCATGTGCTGAAGGTGGGCCCATTAAGGCTGGACGATAACTGGTTTTCAACATCACAATATTTCACCAGTTAATCATTGTGATATATCAATATATCATGATGCCTGAAATAAGGATGGAACTGTGTAGAGGCGAACGGTTTTCAACATTATGATATATCACCAGCTGAACTTTGTGATATAGAACAATGTCCAAAATAAGGATGGAGCTATGTAAAGGCATTAGCTGGTTTCACGGTTTTTCACACCCACACCCACACACTTCATGATTCACAATATATCGACAGGTCAAAAATTATGAAACCAATATCTCAATATGGACTTCAAACCATTTTTGGACAATCTTATCAATATATCACCAGCCTTAGGGCCTGTATAATAGATTTTGGAGGGGACCAAGGACCAGAGTGTCCAAACTGTGAACTAGTATCTATATTATCCACTCAAGATAGACCCACTGAAATCAATAAAGTTAATCGTGAGTGAAAAGCATTGGTTTTAATGGAGTTACTCTTGAGCACACCCAGAGACAAGATGAGGAGGGAACATTGTTGGACCAAGATTCATCTTAATGAATTTCATTCATATTTAATGCAGTTAATTGAGCAAATGGTTTGTATAGTGGTAATGAAAACATGATGAAAATGGAATATAATTAATATGTACAAGAACTGAAATAAGTTTGGGAGGGGTCTCTGAAGCAAATTCTGTAAATTAAGAATGTACTTAAAACTAGTGTGGTTCAGTGAAATGCTGTATTAAATTCAAACTTGGCTCAGACTCACGAACTTTAGGTGCTCTTGAGCAAATTACTATCTTCTGCTTCAGTTCCTATATTGCTAAATGGAATGGCATTAAATAGGTAACAAGGTGTGGGTAAAGGTTGGGTAACATTTAATATGTTGAAAGTACTATGTAAATGATGCTGATAATATTTGCAGAATCACCATTCGACTTTTATTTCTTTGTGTTTGACAGAAATCTCCAAGGCTGTTACAAGAGGGAGCACGGACACAGTTAAAGGTGTGAAACGTAAAAAGATTGTAACTGAGAATCACCTGACGAAAATACCAAAATCGCCTTTGAGAACTCCAGCTCGGGCAAAGCCTAAAGAAAAAGCAGAAGAGCCTTCTTCATTGTCTAACATCCTTCCTGATACTTCAGAGCTCCTAAAAGAAGTGCACAGTTTGGCAACGCAGAATGGGAAACAAAACAAACAAAATGAGGGGATGCTTAGCAGTGAGGTAGCTATTAAAACGTCCAAATCTGAGACTTCGGTGCACCCCAAATTGTCTCTGTTACCTCAATCCTTGGACTTGAATAAATGGCCAGTAGAAGACCACAGTTCATCCCAGTTAAACTTAACAGTGAAGAAGGGTTCCACTAGCTCAAGTGCAGCCAAGGCTGACAATAATGAATGTATTACTTTTGTTGATTGTAGTCATTCATCCTCATGTACAAATACTGCATTCGATGTCTTACTGAAAGCTATGGAGCCTGAGCTGAACACCTTAGCACAAGAGTGCCCTTTCAGTGGGATGCAAATAGAAAAACTGAGACCAAATAAAACTGCAAGCGCCTCTTCTTGTCTCACATCCAATACACTGAGTGTCCAAAGTCAAGCTGCTTTGGTGCAGCCAGAATTTGTAGCTGGATCTCAATTTCTTCCTTGCACTTCACAGACTGTGCATGTAGCAACATCAGGGAAGAGTGAACAAGCACAGATGCCCTCAGCTGATCACTCACAAGAGCAAGTTCTTGCTAAAGTTGGGCAACAAAACCAACAAATTGCTCCATGTCAGAGCCTCACTAATTCTCTGGTGCAACAGCCGAACCTGGAAAATCTCAAACTCCAGAATATATACAGCCTAGCAGTAACCTCTTCAATAATGAGCCCCCAATCCTCTGTTACTCAGGCTTTTTCTCAAAACCAGCTAGTAGCAAAATCTCCGTTGTCAGTTCATCCCTCTAGCTCTACAACCCAATTATCTATAGCTCCCTTGTACAACTCAGCCCAGATAGCTTCAGTTGTCAGCCATGGTGTAGAACAAATATGTAACCTTCTAAAAGTCCAGAAGCCTAAAAAACTAGGGAAATATGTTTGTGAGTATTGTAATAGGGCTTGTGCCAAGCCCAGTGTTCTCCTAAAGCACATCCGCTCCCACACAGGAGAACGACCATATCCTTGTGAGACTTGTGGATTTTCATTTAAGACCAAAAGCAATCTGTATAAGCACAAGAAGTCTCATGCTCATGCTATCAAACTTGGACTTGTCCTCCAGCCAGATTCTAGTGGATTTCTCTCCCATGAATCTGACAAAGCACTTAGCATCCATTCAGATGTGGAAGAAAGTGGTGACAGTGATGATGAAGGCACAGCTGATGAAAGACAAGAAGACCAAGGATCATTAGAAATTGAACCTGTGCATGTAGTGAAAATACCTTCCACTTCTGACTCATTGCACAAAGGTAGTCCCATTTCTTTAAGAAATCCGGAATATATGCTGGGTGACTCCTCATTTCAGGCCTCATCTGTGCAACCAAGGACAGCTTTACCCAAGGTGATTGTTTGCCCTGTTAATGTATCTCCTTTGAGATCAGATAGCCCCAAAGTAGCAGATCCCACCTCTACGCTTTCTAAAACACAACAACAAGGGGACTTGAAAGTAACAAATGTGAAACCAAATTTAACACATGTGCTGGTAAATGAATCTGATGCTAAGCAACATCAGAAAACTGAAACAAGCGTTTCCGAGGAACAGCTTGGGACCCCTGTAGGGACAGCAATACATGCGCAACTACAAAGACAGCAGGCGACAGATTGTTCTCAGGATCAGCAAGTAAAATGTCTCTTGAGCCCCAGAAGTTTAGGTAGCACTGATTCAGGCTACTTTTCACGTTCAGAAAGTGCAGATCAGACCATGAGTCCACCAGCTCCATTTATGAAAGGATTGCCTTCTTCCGAAAAAGACTCAAGTAAAAGTTGTGTGCCACGAATGAGCACCACTGTGGCATCTGTTGTGCAAACCATTTGTGCTGACAAGACCTTGCTTTCATCTGGCCAGATGAGACCACCTCTGGCCACAAAAATGCTTGAAGAACGCATTTCAAAGATAATATCTGATAATGAGGCTGTAGTGGATGACAAACAGTTGGATAGTGTGAAGCCACGGAGAACATCCCTTTCAAGAAGAGGTAGTATTGATTCTCCAAAATCCTACATTTTTAAAGACTCATTTCAGTTTGACCTAAAGCCTATGAGTAGAAGGACTAGCTCAAGCTCTGATATACCAAAGTCTCCTTTTACACCTACTGAGAAGTCAAAGCAGGTTTTTCTGCTTTCTGTACCAACTCTTGACTGTTTACCTATAACCAGAAGTAATTCTATGCCAACTACCAGTTATTCAGCTGTACCTACAAATGTAATACCTCCCCCTCACCCCCTACGTGGAAGTCAGTCATTTGATGATAAAATTGGCTCCTTGTATGATGATGTCTTTGTGCCAGGACCTGCTACTCCACAGCTCCAAGGCGGACACCCTCGCACCCTTGTTCGGCAAGCAGCAATAGAAGATTCTTCGGTCAGTGAAGGGCACACTTTTGGACAAACACGATCTGTAGATGAAAGTTATGGATGCAACACATCAAGTGAATTTTTAATGTCAAGAAGCAAATCATTTGTCCAAGGGTCAACTATGGATAAAAAAAAGTCACAGCAAGGCCGAGGGACAATGTTTGAGTGTGAGACTTGCAGAAACAGATATAGAAAACTGGAAAACTTTGAAAACCACAAAAAGTTCTATTGTTCAGAGTTACATGGACCAAAAACCAAGGCAGCTATACGAGATTCTGAGCACAAGACGGTCTTGAACAGTACACAACCCCAAATTCTTCACTATCGAGTTGCCACTTCAACCGGTGTCTGGGAGCAGACATCTCAGATAAGAAAAAGGAGGAAAATGAAAAGTGTGGGAGATGATGATGATGAACTGCAGACAAATGATGCAAGTAGTAGTTTGTCAAAGAGCATAGCTGGGTCAGAGTGTCAAAACAAACTCGGAAATACAATCAGTGTCTCCAAACACACTGCCACTGTTTTAGGTTCACGTAGTATTTCCCTACAAAAACTGGCACAAGATGAGCTGGAGACTCATGGCGCAGAGCAGACTGTGGGGCCAAAGATGAGGTTGCATGGGGAGAAGCAGGCTGTTCCAGTGGCACCAGAAAAAAAAGAGCTGAAAAGACAAGGGGCCGGGATTTCAGTAATTCAGCACACAAACTCCTTAAGCAGACCTAGTTCATTTGAAAAATCAGATTCATTTGAAAGGGTATCACCAGTTTCCCTTCAGGATGCTAACAAAGCTGTGAAGCTCCATTCCTTGAGTACCATTATAGCTCAAGAGGAGAAGCATTCTCTCCTGAGTGCCTCCCACCATCCTCAAGTAGCAGAAGCCTCAAGAGTTCAGCTGCATGAACGTCAAGTCACTTCTCATGAAAAGAGTGCACCAATGCAGCCACTAAGACTTGTTCGCCAGCATAACATCCAGGTTCCTGAAATACTGGTGACAGAGGAGCCTGATAGAGATCAGGAAAGCCAATGCAGTGATCAGGACAAGACAGAAAAATTTAACTGGCCGCAGCGTAGTGAAACCTTATCAAAGCTACCCACAGAAAAACTTCCACCCAAAAAGAAAAGAATTCGCTTGGCTGAAATGGAACATTCTTCTGCTGAGTCGAGCTTTGAATCTACGCTTTCTAGAAGTCTCAGTCGGGAGAGTAGCTTGTCACGTGCATCTAGTTTCTCAACTTCTTTTGATAAAGATGATGTATCTAAGAATGAGAGTGCTTCCAAAGCAGAGCCTACAAATAAATCCTTGGAATTCCTTACAATTCCTACAAGTTCAAATACGCTTAGTGTGCCTGGTCCTCATTTCAGAGAAATGCGACGTGCTGCTTCTGAACAAATTAACTGCACCCAGCCATCCATGGAAGTTGCCGATTACAGAAGCAAGTCATTTGACTGTGGAAGTGCAGTTCCATCCAAGCCTGCCTCACTTCTAGAGATATCTACTTCTAAACTGACTTCTGGCAGTGGACATGTACCTTTGTTAGAAAGGAGAAGGGGCCCCCTTGTAAGACAAATATCTTTAAATATTGCTCCAGAAAAGAATCAGCCTGATGTCATGTCAAGTACTTCTTTTCAAATAAGTCCTGCAACAGATATTTCTTCAGTGTCCTTGCAGAGGTTGCAGGGCTCTGGGAAACCCGAGGAATTGTCTTCAAGTTCTCAGCACCCCCAGACTTACATCAAGCCTTTGCGTGAGTCGCAGTCAGTGAAGAGCAACAACTCTCTTAACCTGCCTTCTAGTGAACAGTCTTTAGGCTCTAGTTTACATCATCCTGGTCAGCAAGCTTCACTCAGTCAGTATTCCCAATCAGCTTTCAAGGGATCAGCACTTGGAACTCAGAAAAGCATGAGCATGGTTGCTGGTCAGCATAGTATGCAAGAAGACTGTTTTGCTCCCAAATATCAGCTTCAAGTTAAAGCATTGCACATAGGAAAGCAATATCCTTTAGGTCTTCCAGGTGCAGCTGGCACAGAGCAGACTGGGTCTTCATTAGAAATACATACTAAACTGAACGACAAAGTGTCCAAGCAATATGTGGCGCCACCCTTGCAACGAACTGCTCCCGATAATTGCAGTGGTGGGATGTATCATGTTGCGCCCTTCATCCCTGTGCGCATTCACAGTAATATTCCATCATATGGTTTGGCTGCTGTTGCACCCCTTCCTCAAATTTTGGTAACACGGGATCAGGTAAACCAGTCTCTCTGTCAAATAAACACTGCATCAGTGCCAACAGTCAAAGATCAAACTCAGCTGCCAAAATCCCACAAAGATCATCTGAGGTGTTTGCCAAGTTCGCAGCCAGCATCTGTGTTTGAAAATCTGATTTGTGGGACGGAAAGCAAAAATTCAGCTTCCCTGGGGTCCTCAAATATGATTCAGAAAGTGCCAGTTGGTGGACTTTTCCCTCAGCAGGAAGCCACAGCCTCAAGTAAGCGCATGCTCTCGCCAGCCAATAGTTTAGACATTGCCATGGAAAAACACCAGAAGCGTGTTAAAGATGAAAGTGGAGCTGCTTGCACTACAGGTGCTATGTCACTGCATCCTTTGACCGTAAAGGCTGGCGAACCTAACAAGCAAAAAAAGCCACTCTTAGTGCGGCAGATCTGCACAGTTGAGCCCCTAGAAGGTTTCTCATTAGATCAAGATGATAAAAGCACTGGAGCTGGTAATTCGTCAGATCTTCTGCTGCCTGGTTCAGCTGAATCTGCTCAGTGTGGGGCTTCTTCACTCATAAAGGAGCCTTTAGAATATGATAACCCATCGATCTCTGAAACTGGAAGGTTTGCAGTCAGAAAGTCAGCTGAATCTACTTCACTAAATATTCAGACTTCCTTTCTAAAGGTTCCAGATAACAGTCAAGAGAGAATGTCCCCAGAAGTGAATGATGATAAGCAGTCCAGTGTTTTGAGCCAAGCAAAATCTGGAGCCACTTTGTCCGTTGTGAATGCGGATGATATACAGCGATTATCTTTTCCAAGCCTAAAGACTACAACAAACTTTACATGGTGTTACTTGTTAAAAAGGAAGCCTGTGCACCTGTTGCAAAATGACCAAAAGACTTCCGTTTATTCTTCTTGGTCTGTCAGTCCTGACAATCCCAATCCACTTGGTTTGCCGACAAAACTTGCTCTTTCCCTTCTGAATTCAAAACAGAAAGCTGGAAAACCATCTTATACTCTAGCAATAAGTACCAACTTCAGATCTGACATACTGGTCTACTCAAGCAAGTGGAAGAACAACTTACTTAAGGTACTATGCATAAAACATATTTATTTTAAGAGGGGGAATTCAAGTGTTTATACTAAAGTATTTATGTAAGCTCTTAAAAATGAGGATAACTTATTTGCATTTGGGAGGAAAACTCGTTGAACTCTGTTGGTGCATTGTTAATACTGCTTTATTGCATCACTATATAAATGTTGAGCTATCTTTACCTACCTAAAATTTTAGAGGTTTATCACATCTCATGAAAGCCATATCCTAATTTTAAAAATTGTGCAGAAAGCCAGGTGCTTCTGCAAAGAGCTTTTGGATATTGTTTGGACACTTGAAATTCCCAAAAGAGCTAATATTATTCTTTAAAATGCCTCTATTGAATTTCATGGAATGTAAAGTTAAGGTGTCTCATACTTCTTCACAGCTCATTTCCCCACAGGGCAAGGCCTACACACAGTGACACATAACTGAGATCCTTTAGGAATAGCAGTGTTCTGTTGTGTCAGAACTGCAGAGGAGTTTTCTGTATGAACACTTCATTGGGGTCAAGAGGTTTAGCTACATGAACCTCAGAGAAGAGGAAAGTTTTAGTTGCACTAAAATGCAATAGGCATTTTGTGCATATAGCTTAAACAAGATTGACTTTCTGCTTTGTCATGAGTCTGTGAAACAAAAAGCATGCATGGGCTGCTTTTCTTTAAAATATTTTATTATTGGGGCTTAATGAAGCTTACATCTTATTATAGTACTGTGCTGCGTTGGCTTGAAGAAAAATTGTATAAAGAGAGAAGATTTTTTGGGGAGTTGTATTATTGAATAGAATTTATTTTACAGAGAAATGTGGGCATTAATTTCGAAGCTGGTAGAATAGATGAATGGAAATCCCTGCCTGATCCTAAAAAAAGCCAAAGTTGGATTTTTAGGTTTTGAAAACTAGTGGGACAGTGAAATCCCTTTCTGCATTCATCCACTTTTGCTCACAGAAGAAATTCCTGCATCCAATGATCCCCATCCATCCTTTTATATTTACTTCATCCCAATATCTAATATTCCAATAACTGTATTTACATCATGTAATCTGTCACTTGTGGAACTTCCATTGAATAAGCCTCTCTTCTGCGCTCATGTTTCTTATTTTCTGACCCAGTCTAATACTTCACCTGCAGATCTTACAACATGAGGAGTAGCATCTAAAACTATGTATTTCCTTGTAGTAGGATGTGCCATTTAGGGATTTTGAAGGAATGAACAGACCTCACACAAGGTCTAGAAGTCCAGAAATGCTCTACAAATGCAATAGGAAATTCACATTGTACATTTTGAGCATTTATTGACTTGGAAAAGAATAGGGCAGGCCCTGCATACACAAAGCTCTAGATGTTCACCAGAGTACAAGAGCCGGTGAATCTTAGCAGTAAAACACAGTTATTGATAATTGGTGTCATTAGTTCATTTTCTAGTGCAAGTCTGAAAATGGAAGAAGAGAATTTAAGCTCTCCTTCAAATAAATCTATAAAGGATGCTGTTTTGCAGCTGCTCTAAATGGAGAAAAACCTCCTTTCAGAAACTACCTGCAGTTTTTCTGCCAGGGCCATATGCTGTATCTATGAATGTGGGCCTTTGTTGCATTTCACTATCAGAGGAACATATTTTTTACAGGTTTGGGTGGAATATGCCAAATTTCTCACTAGCTATGTTTTACAGATAGCTGGGATGACAAAGTTTCACTAGCACTGCTAATATCAAGCAGCTGAAACTAGAAGCTATCAGTTAATATCAATGTGTGAGCTTCGAAATAAAGAGATGCGAAAAAATAATTGTAAGATTCTTTTGTCTTCCATTTTCAAAGCTTCAGATTTGTAAGATATTTTCAACATCCCTAAAGGGTAGAAACTTGTCTAACTAAAAGCAGGTGCCTTTAAGATTCTAAACAGAGATTTTCAAGTAGATTCCACCTAAACATTAGGAAGAACTTCCTGACAGTAAGAGCTGTTCGACAGTGGAATTTGCTGCCAAGGAGTGTGGTGGAGTCTCCTTCTTTGGAGGTCTTTAAGCAGAGGCTTGACAACCATATTTCAGGAGTGCTCTGATGGTGTTTCCTGCTTGGCAGGGGGTTGGACTCGATGGCCCTTGTGGTCTATTCCAACTCTATGATTCTATGATTCTAAGTACACATCCAACATAAATTTCCCCTACCTCAGAAAAAAAGTGTGGTAGTCTGATGCATATGAACAGCAGCGAAGCTTTCCAGATCTTACATCTGACTATGCACATTTAAAGACTGTGCATCTGTTGTCATTGCAACTATTTAAGGGTTTTTCAGAATGCAAACAGGGAAATTTTTAGCATTGTAACCAGTTATAAAGTATAGCTATGGACCATGAATGCAGAAGAGAATTTGGGGGAAATCTTAATTTTGTATTCAGAGCTTGTTCAGACATAATCTTTGAGTAAGAGATCAGGAGTTACCTCTTCTCACGCTTGAGCTACAGTTTTGGATATGTTGGAGCCAATGTTAGCTAAAGCGAAGATTAAGTTCCTCACTTAACCAAGGTCCTTAACCTGCTTCAATCCTTGTTAAGCAAAAAAACCTGGCTTCATTTGTTCATTTAATTTTTGTCCCATTCACAGTATTTAAGAGATGAGGAAGGAGTATAACCACCTCTGTATTGGCCTGAAAAGTTATCAGCTATTGATGCTCAAGACAAATTTATTTGAGATGTGGAATAGTTGACCAAAAAAACCAGCGTAACACACTTGCAGCCTGGTCATGTAACCCCTAAAAATATTTGTCCCGATTACTTGAATCTTAACAAGGTGGTGTAAAAATGAACATTACTGGTGATTTACATGAACAGTTCATTTTTTGTGATGTTTCATTTTCTGAAACCATGTGTAAGTCTCAGTAGTGTTGTTAAAGTTTATGTATTGTTGCATGAAATTTCCTGTATTGGTTGGTATAGTCCAACAGTGGAGAACCTCAGAACCATGGGGATCCTAATATAATCCACAAGACCATTTCCCCCAAACCTGATGTCATATGTGACATCAGCTATGCAGCAGCAAAAAGAGCATGTTCCTAGTTGATGTTCACAGCTAGCCCCATCAGTATAAGTCATACCATTGAAATATACAACATGTACAGTATGGTTAGCACTTAGTGTCTAATTCACTGCAAGGCATCAAAAGTTTGTGTTCTACATTGACTTGAGGTTTATGCTTCCTGTAATCTTTCTGCTATCTGTTCAGAAGATGGAAATCTATGATGACCTATTCTGCTGAATCCAACAAACCAGGATTTCTTGTCTACATTGTCACTAGATGTCTCATAAACAGTTTTGTGATGCTGGATGCAGAGCAAGTCCATGGGGAGATAGCCAGTGTTACTGATATTCAGACTAGACCCATTGAAATAAATGGATTTAAGTTACTTGTCTATTAATTTCAACAGGTTTGTTGAATGACAAATAATTGGCCATTTTACAGTCATGGAGGGATTATAAGGATTAGTTTTCAGTTGATAAATGCTTGTCAGTGTAGAGTTTGTCCAGTACTAAGAGAAATGGGGGAGGCGTCAATCAAGGAGAATGCTATGTGGTTGCCACCTAGTGGCCACAAGGCAAAAATGGAACCTATTTAAGTCATCCAAGATCCTTATCCATTATAATAACCATCAAGAACTTCATATGGCAAAGCATCACAAGACAAAGTAGGTCCTTTGTGGGCATTATAAGGAATAAGGAGCATGGAGGACTTAAACAGGTTCCAATTCTTCTCAAGAATCACTTTTAGCCCACCAAATGCCTACTGGATCAAAACACTCCATTAGTTTGCATCAAGGTCACTGGCCTTAGCAGGGGGAGAAAACTATTCACAACTAGAATGTAAAGAGTTAGCAGTGTTTTCTGCTGAAAAGAAATCCCATTCGTATCTAGATCGCAGGTGTTTTGTCATACAATCTGATCATAAACCTCTTCAGGGTCTGCAGGGAGAGAACAAGCCAGTGCTGCCTGCTAGAATCCCGAGATGGGCTTGACGTTGCCTGCATAGGACTACAAATTTGAATATAAGCCAGGTCAAGCCCTGGGTAATGCTGATCCCCTTAGCAGATTTCCACTGCCAGATAGATCAAAGCCAGTACCTCAGCCTGCTGAAACTGTTTTTCTTATTGAACTGCTATCCACATGCCTGATCGATCCCGCAAAGATTAAACGGGTGACTGACCAAGATTCTCTGTTATTTAGAGGGTGAAGATAATTAATGGATGGATTGCGGGGGGGGGGGGGGAGAGCACATTTTAACACCCTAACTATCAGCGTAGGGAGTCATTGGCTATCCAGGATGGATGAATATTATTGGGCTCGCAGGTGGTTGTACTACCAGTACTATGCAATTTCTGCTGTGCTGAATTTGTTGTATGAAGTCCATCCTGGCATTGTTTGAAGAGAGTAGCATGTAGTTTATGTGTGGTGGCCAGAAATAGACCAGCAGATTGAGACAGGAGTACAGGGGTGCTTGTCAGTCTATCTGTCATGCTCCTTCAAAAGCACCCTTACACCCAAGGGAGTGATAATAATGACCTTGGGCAAGACTTCACATTGATTATGCCAGTCCACAGCCACTGCATCAGATCGTACAACTGTTTCAGGTGTGTCTCTGAGACACACTTGGAGATAGAACATCTGGATGAGCCAGAAACAATCACAGTTACACTGTGCCATTCAAACAGAATCCCCAAGCCCAGGGAGAGGTTGCATTTATAAAAACAAGGGAATTTGTAGGTTTAGACCAATGCCTCCTATTTAGGAAATTATTATTTTTTGTGTGTTCTGTTTTCCCCACTGCCTTCTGTATTCTTACTGTCAATATATAGATTACAGTATATGTTGACAGTATAAACAAAAGGGGAAGGAGTGTAAGATACCTTTATGTGGTTGCTACCTAGTAGGCCCAATTCAAATGTGTTTCTTGAGGAGGGTTGAAACTGAGCATGTTCAGGGGGGGTGTCCTTGGGAGTGGTTCCAAGATAGAGATACTAGACTGAAAAATCTAGAACTGTAAAACAGACTGAAAGCTGCAGAACAAACTGTTTTTGTTTTTTTATTTGTATAGCCTAAATGCAGTATATTAATGCAGTATACTTTCTAATACAACTGGTATGCTAATTTTCTCTGGCAGTAGATATAAGCTTGAAAAACTGCATTGGGGAATCTCTTCCTCTCCCCCCCCCCACCCTGTATCTCCTAAATCATGTACAGACGGCTACTTCTGGGCAAAAACATACACACGGAGCATATTGAATTGGGTGTAGCAATTGTCACAAAAATAAAACTTAGTTGTATTGTCAACACATAAACAACTGTGCCTGAAAATGGTAATCTTCAACTCCTATTTTGCCAGATACTCACTAGCAATACTAGTTCAGTAGATACCTTAATCTGCTTATAATAAGAAACGTAACAATTTACATTTTTTTCAGCGGGCATTAGTTAAACAAAAGGCAGCAAGGGAATTCAGCAATAAAGAAAACTCTGAAATAAGCACTGGTCAAGATAATGATAATTCCTTAGCCAAAAGTGAGCCAAGAAGAGTGAAAATATTTGATGGAGGGTAAGTATCCCCCCTAAAAGTAATGCAATATTTTATTAATATTTTGTATGGAAGTCATTATCTCCTGGTAGCTCAGTAGAAAAAGGTGTTATTGTGAACCTGATTAGATCGTGATCCAGATTCTAGTCATACAAACAACCAAAATGGTTTGGTATGTTCAAAATTGCTTGCTCCACAGTATTCCCTGCCTCCCATCCACATAGCTATTTTTCTCTCCTGGTGTTTTAACACTTAATTCTTCAAACTGAATTTTTAACACAAAGAGCCTTAGTTCTGAACAACTAATTTTCTACAAATATTTACCAGGTGAAACCAGTTCATCACTGCTTGCCTGGTAGGCCATAGGTGATTTGGAACAAAACAGTAAGTTGTCATCTGTAGTCTGAGCCTTGGTTGCCCTGATTTATAAGCTCGTTCGAGACAGAGACAGAGGGTGTGTCGTCCTGTTGGTTCTCCTTGACCTCTCAGTGGCTTTTGATGGTATTGACAGTGGTGTTCTTCTGCACCGACTTGGAGGTGGTGGTTGGAGGAACATGCAGCTCCTGCTATCAGAACACTCAATATCTGCACATTCCATTAACTGAACATAAAGAATTGTGCCCAAACATCGCTACATGCATGGCTGATTCAGATATCCAAACAACCAGAGTTTGCCCCCTTCCTTACTTGTTTGTGCTTCACTGGTCAATGGCAACTATTTTCAAGCAGAAACCACAGAGAGAAGGATGTGGGAGAGAGAACAAGACACATCAAGGAATAGGAGAGATCAGGCAAATAAGTTTTTCCCTCTTTTTGCTGGTTGGCTGCAGCCATTTTAGGACAAAACCATGGTGGGGGAGGGGAGAGAGATCATGGATTAGAAATGTTCCCATTGGAAAATACAGTGGTACCTCAGGTTACATACGCTTCAGGTTACATACGCTTCAGGCTACAGACTCCGCTAACCCAGAAATAGTACCTCGGGTTAAGAACTTTGCTTCAGGATGAGAACAGAAATTGTGCTCTGGCGGCAGCAGGAGGCCCCATTAGCTAAAGTGGTGCTTCAGGTTAAGAACAGTTTCAGGTTAAGAATGGACCTCCGGAACAAATTAAGTACTTAACCCGAGGTACCACTGTAATGGAAATTGTCAGCTTGTTTTGTGAATGCTCACCTAATGAACAATTTCCTGGGAACGCATTGTGATTAGAAAACAGGACCTGCAAACCATAACTGTGGTTTCTGCTCTTACCAGGATCTCTACCAGAAACTAGTACTAGGATATTGTTGCTCGGCTTTTAGAATGTGTGATTTCACGTGGGTCCGTTCAGCTACCTGTGCTAGTTAACATCTATATAAAACCTCTGGGAGCTGCCATCCAGGGATTTGGAGGATAGCGCCATCAAAACATTGATGATATGTGGCTCGCTCTCTCCATTCTATTGGAATCAGAAGAGGCTGTTAAGGTGTTGGACTGTCTGTAGCATGGGTAGGCAAACTGAGGCCCGGAGGCTGGATCCGGCCCAATCGCCTTCTAAATCCAGCCCATGGATGGTCCGGGAATCAGCATGTTTTTACATGAGTAGAATGTGTCCTTTTATTTAAAATGCATCTCTGGGTTATTTGTGGGGCCTCCTGGTGTTTTTAAATGAGTAGAATGTGTGCTTTTACTTAAAATGCATCTCTGGGTTATTTGTGGGGCATAGGAATTTGTTCATTTCCCCCCCCCCCAAAAAAAAATATAGTCCGGCCCCCCACAAGGTCTGAGAGACAGTGGACTGGCCCCCTGCTGAAAAACCTTGCTGACTCCTGGTCTGTAGGCTCTGAAGGGCTGAATCCTGTTAAGACAGAAGTGCTGTGGGTGGGTAGTTCCTGTGTCCTGGAATTACCGTATTTTTCGCTCTATAACACGCACCTGACCATAACACGCACATCGTTTTTAGAGGAGGAAAACAAGGGAAAAAATATTCTGAATGAAACAGTGGACGTATCATTTTTGTGCTTCATGCTGTGGCCACAGACATGTGATCTGATGGTGAATTTGGGGTGACCCAATGCAAAAATCCTGAGAATCCCTGTGGATCCATGCTTTGTAACCACGTTTTTGCACCATTGCAGCCCCAGGCAACAGTGGGTGCGTGATTTTTTTTGGGGGGGACAGGCTGTAGCCATGGACATGCTATGTGCTCTGATGGTGAATTTTGGCTGACCCAATGCAAAGATCCTGAGGATCCATGTGGATCCATGCTTTGTAACCACGTTTTTGCACCATTGCAGCCCCAGGCAACAATGGGTGTGTGATTTTGGGGGGGCAGGCTGTAGCCATGGACATGCTGTGTGCTCTGATGGTGAATTTGGGGTGACCCAATGCAAAGATCCTGAGGATCCATGTGGATCCATGCTTTGTAACCACATTTTAAGTGGGGAGGGAAGGAAAAACACAGAAGGCTAAGAATGCAGGAGAGGGCTATAACGTGAGGAAAGGAAGGCAAAAGTTTCCCCCCATCCACCCACCCAAGCCAGCCAGCGTGCTCTCTCTCTCTCTCTCTCTCTCTCTCTCCCTCTCCCTCTCCCTCTCCCTCCCACCAGCATGACAGAAGAAAGCATTTTAACTGCATTAAGAACTATTTAGCAGCGAAACCTAAGCTTTGCCATCCCTTAAGAGGTACAGACACTGTAATCTTCCAGATCGCATGAATTTACAGGCAAAACACTGTTTAAGGATTTCATCCTTTTAAATGGAAGAAAGCATATTTGAATGCTGTGTGTCTCCAAAAACAAAAAGCAGGAAGTCAAATCAGAATTTTAAGCCGAACCTGTAATCTCTCTTCCCTTCACAAACATTGTTCCCTCCGGAGCAGGGAGAGGATAGAGCGACGCTCTGCTCTCCTCTCTACTTGCCTGGAGGGGAGGGGCTTTCCCTGCTCTTTGTTTGGACGCTCTGCTCTCCTCTCTACTTGCCTGGAGGGGAGGGGCTTTCCCTGCTCTTTGTTCCGTTTGAGCAAACACAGCAACGAAACAGAGCAGGGTGGGCAGTAAGACCCTGAGGCAGAATGAAGGAAAGCAGCTTCCTGTCTCACGGAGCTCCCTTCTCCCTGAAGCGCGGTTTGATTTTTGCCTCATTTTTCGGCTCCAGGGACACACATTCGCTCCATAACACGCACAGACATTTCCCCTTCCTTTTTAGGAGCAAAAATCTGCGTGTTATAGAGCGAAAAATACGGTAGGTGTGCGACCTGTCCTGACCTGTAATGCACTGTCGTTTGCAATAGTTTGGTATGTTTTGGTTAAATTAGATACAAGTCAAATGAAGAATATGTATATGTTCGTGGGAGAGGAAGAGGAAAATATATATGTGAAGAATGTGGAATACGCTGTAAAAAGCCCAGTATGTTGAAGAAACATATTCGCACGCACACAGACGTCCGTCCCTATCACTGCAACTATTGCAATTTTTCCTTCAAAACTAAAGGTAAGTGAGCTTGTCATGACTCACAGATTTTCTTTTTCAACCTGCTGACAATTGCTTTTCCAATAAGCGTGTTGGAAGTATGAAATAAAGCTGTGGGAACTTTAACAAATTGCAAAAATAAAAGGAGAGCCGGGTTGGCTTATAAGAAATATTCCAAGGGCAATATCCTTTTTAGAGCAAGGGCAATATCCTTTTTAGACCAGATAAAATGTAACACTTTCAAATGCAAGCTTTCAAGTTCTCCAGAACTCTTCTTTAGATCAGATTGGGCAAGGTGGGAGGTAGGACGGGGTGGGGAATGAGCAGTCAAAAGCCCCTTTGCAGGGAAGGTGGTAGATGCATAAATTACATCCCGCAGGAAAGCATTTTAACATTTTCCACCTTTGAGTTTCATACTGGTGTGAATTTGACTGACTTCCCTTTTCCGTCCTGACTGATGCCTTGCCCAAGTACCCAGATAGTTATGAGGCCGATGAAGGCTGTGAAGTTTGCATGACCAATTGTTGAGACAAGGATGTGTCCCAGAAGAGAAAAAGTTTGTCTTTTTCAAGGACACATTGTGTTTTAATTGGCAGCATGTACAGCTGCTAAGCAGACATACCTTCACAACTGGTTTTGAGATACCATTTTTATGCAAATAGGTTCAGATTCTAGATCTGTCACATAGTCATTATTTCAGGCTTGGAAAAGCCACTGTTTACCTTGTTTCTTAGTTTTCATTGAACTGACCTTACTAAGATGTTTATAAATAAAAGGTCATGAATATTGTACAACTCTTCTGCATACTAGGAACTCAGTATTAAATCATTCTGCCTCTACTCATGGATTATCCTGTGAGCAGATTTAGCGGGCACTGGTGTTAATGGCATGCTTGTGTGCATATGCTCAACTATAAGCCTAAATATTAAAAAATTAATTAAAATGATTTAATTTTGATGAAATAGATATCAGGGCTTCAACATAATGACGTTTTGCTCATGTCAATATTAATAATAAAGATTGGCATATATGTAACATAAATATTATCTGTACATTTCATACGATTGTAGATTAATATGCATTCCATATCACTGTAAGATTTGTTCTTAGAATTATTACACTGCCATTCTCAGTAGAATCTAATGAAACTATTCCAAAAGAGAAGTGCCACAAAAATGGTTTGTATGTAGCCTTCACTGTCTTCCTTTACTAGCTTCCTGGTTAAATTCTGGCCAAGCTCAAACTTACTATGTTTATGTATGTACTTAACAAAATGGACATTGCAGCCGTTGGGCAAAAGTCATTTTCTGACTTTCTGAACAATACTGTCATTCATTGTTAAGTCACCAAACAAGATATCAAATATATTAAATCTTTGAGAGCTTCTATTTGTATCCATGGGAGAAACAAGACACACCATTACATCAGTTCTTACCACATCCATCTTCTGCCATTTTAGTATATGTTCATTCAACAGCAGCATGTCAGAAGAGAAAATGCCTAGCAAGTACCGGTATTTTACCACTATTAGTCTCTTAGATCATTGTGAACTCTTACAATGTTGTCTTTTGTTGAAAATAGCAGAACATCTGTTGAAGCTATTTTTTAATGCAAATTGGAACTTGTTTTCCTAAATTATATTACATCATGAAACTCCTCATTTAAAAAAGAAGAGTTAATACATCGTTCTTAGGAATGAATACAATAGTTTGACCAGGCAACATTCTCTGATGTAGCCTTCAGTGTTAAGACATGTTGTCTACCACTGCACTTAGTTCCATCTTCAAAGCCGAGCTGAATCTAAATTAACTTTATTTAAAAGCCAAAGGGTTGAAACCAACGAAGTCATTGCACAAGCAGGTCTTCCATTCACACAATGGAACTTCCCCTCCTCGCACTCTCCCCCATCTGCTCCAGAGGGTTGGGGGTGACCCTGAACAGATTTGGGGGTTGCAGGGCCACCCAGGAGGAGGAGAGAGAAGGGAATTTCCACCACATGAGTGGAAATTGTTCTGCCCATACAATAACTTAGCTGGATACAACCCAAGGCCATTTTTTATTCTCCCAAGTTTTCAAATGCATTTTATGATTTTTAACATGCTATTATATATTTTGTGTGTCTAAACTATGTTTATAGTGACAGCTCTGGAAGCTTTGTGTTAACCTTTTAAATAAAAGAATAGATAAATAATGGCCCAAGTGTCATTGGCTGCAGAGAGTGACATGCTGAATGTTACGGTCATGTGGTTTTGGTAAAAATATGCATTGTTTGTTTTTTCTTAAGGAAACTTGACAAAACATATGAAGTCCAAGGCACATAGCAAAAAATGCATGGATCTGGGAGTCTCAGTAGGATCAATAGATGATCAGGATGTAGAAGAATACGGTAAAAAAATTCTTTATATTTAGAACTTTTCATGTATTTGCTTTTCTTTTCTAAATATTTTCCTTCCTCTGTTCAAACTTTTTATTAGATTGCTTTCACAGAACAGGCCCTATCAGTTATCACTCATCTACTAACTTTCCCTGTATGATAAGGTTCTAGAAGATATTTGGGATCCCACTGTCCTCTCAGTCCCTATGCACATATACTGTAGTGTCGGTACCAGGAGATCCTACATATATACGTGTATGAGATTCCTCTGAAGCCAGATCTCATTTGAATCACAACAGAACTCATGTTCATTATCTCTCAATTCAGCCAATATATTCTACACTTAATAATGTCGCCATGTACAGAGATTCAAAGGGAAGGGAGTAGAATTAACATCTGAACAGATCCTATGCATTTCACTTACTGTTCAGTTATTGGAGCAGATACAAATGGATCGTGTCCCCACAACATATTAGAGGGACTATGCACTATGGAATATGTGTATCAATTGGCTCCTTATACTGGGCCTCAGCCTTTTAGTGCCAGTAGTCTGATTACATCCATGTAAAAAGTCTAGAGGAATACATTAGCCAAATTTGCAGATAATTGTCTTATTTATTCACAAGCCCCAAATAAGGTGGTGGAATTCTCAGTTAACAGAATTGAATGGGCTTAGCTGTTTCTGGCTGCAGATTTGTTTGCTTTTAGGAGATGGAGAGGAGGGCGGGGATACTGATTTTGAATTATCCTTTGTGGGTTTGTTGTTGTTTTTTAACTTCCCTGCTAGTAAAGAACTAGCATAGAAAGGATAAGTCTCAATCTCCAAGGTAGTAGATTTTCTTTCTTTCTTAGGGGAGCATTCAAAAATTGCATTGTCCACCTCAAGTCTTGAGTTGTATGGTCTACTCTTCCACTTCATGTAGACCAAGCACTCTTCATCTGCAATGATTTCTGTAGGATTTACTGTGCACTGAATTTTAATTGGAGAACTGGCACAATCCCCAGAATGCTGGAGAAGAATAGAGTATGTAAGAGGATATATGTCGCACCACATTTTTGTTTGGGTGGCACAGTTCCTATCTGTGAAAAATGCATTCTAATTCATTCAAATTTATATTGTCATAAGGATGGGGTATGAACATCAAAATTATTACATGGTTGTAATAAAAGACGCTCATTATTTTGCTGACCTTTTTGAAATTCAATAAATAAAATAAGGACATTAAAATTAGGTTTGCATTCTAAACCAACTTTCAGCCAAGGTATGGCTTAGCACAATTTGTAAATGTTTAGGCCTCCAAGGTGGAGACTTTGACCACTCTGTTCTTCCTTAGTTGTCTTGCTATTGCACCGTGCTGAGATAAGCCATGCCTTGGTTTAGCGTGTCATCTGAATCCAGGCTTGTGGTTTAGGCCTCCCCAAGAACAAACCATGGGTACAGTGTGTAGTCAGTTTGGTGCATGCTTTTGTCAGTATGATATATGATACCTTTGCTTCTGTTCTGGGGGATACCCCCCCCCCCGAAAGTATTTTTCTGATTTGTGTCAAATGGTTTATTGTGGAGTGGTGTATGTTATTTGAAAGAGGTAGAAGGGGTAAAAAAATTAATGTACTTGGTCTTTCTTGGCAGCCAATAGCAGAGTACTATGAATTGATGTGAATTCGGTTCTTAAAGATGTAGGAGAGGTGTGCTCTCAATTGGCATAACTTCTTAGTGCACTCAGCAATTTTTACCTTTTTACAGTGCAAATTGAACTTTGTTTTATTGATAGAAGTAATAGGGCAACAGTCATGCTTTGTAATTTGACAATTAATTTATGGGCCCTTCAGTTCCGAGGTTCAGCACAAATAAGGCAGCAACAATAGCAGGTAACTGGGAGGGAGGAGTGTGTGTGTGAAATGGAGAACTCAGAGAGGAAGAGAGGGTACAGCACAATAGATCAGGCAGTGAAAGAGGAGACACCCAACGGATGGTGGATACTCCTATGCTCAAGAACAGCAATACATCGTTTACATTAATGTTTGTCACTTTCAACATTTTTCTCTGATTCCCAGGTTGCAGACAAAAAGGTGAAGGGCCATAAAATAATACTTTCCATATATTTTAAAACTTCCACTGGGCCAATTGGATTTCTGCTGTATTGGTCATTAGGCTTTTTTATTATTTATTTATTTATTTATTTTTAGCTTTAGAAATTGTAAATGTCAAATGATACTGTACTCCACTTGATGCAGTAGACAGTTGTGCTACAGAACTATGAGACTGCTGTTTAACTCTCCATATCTTTTTTAATGGTTTGGGGACTTCCTGTGAGATTTGGCGGGAAATACCTGTGCATGTATCCTGTTGTATCCCAAGGTGTCAGGTGCAAGCAGCTGTTCCTCCTTGGCTACAGTGTCACTACGATACCTGTACAGTGGTACCTCGGGTTACATACGCTTCAGGTTACATAAGCTTCAGGTAACACATTCCGCTAACCTAGAAATAGTGCTTCAGGTTAAGAACTTTGCTTCAGGATAAGAACAGAAATTGGGCTCCAGCGGCACGGCAGCAGCAGGAAGCCCCATTAGCTAAAGTGGTGCTTCAGGTTAAGAACAGTTTCAGGTTAAGAATGGACCTCCAGAACGAATTAAGTACTTAAACCGAGGTACCACTGTAGTTTAAAACAAGTGGACCTAGAAGCAGTGCATTCTGAAAAGTATCCCACTAGGCACTTTCATGACTCCGCAAGGAGACCTCTACCTTAAAGGAAAAAAATACTAGCTTCCTTCTTAAGTTTGCTGTGTTAGATATTGGAGGGCTTGCAGTGGTCACAATTTGACAAGATGAGGATCTTGATCATAGTTAGAGCTTTCCCACTGTAAGCTATGGAATGGCTTTTTGCTCTCAAAGTTCTTTGTTCGCAGCCAACAATCTGATTCTGCCTCACATGCAATTCTCTGAATTGCTGCCAGTATTTTTATTGAGCAAATTATAGTTTAAAGTATCCTGGAAGCTTTTAGACCTCCTGCAATACTTCATCATCAGAGTGGATGAAAATGTTAATAATTTTGCTTTTAAGTAAAATACACTGATACATAAAACTCTTGAGTATCTTCTTTCTCGAGTTCTAACCCAGTAGCAAAATTTTGGGTTGACAGGAACAGACTGCAGTTAAAACCATAATAGAAATTAAAACAACCGTATCAACTTGTCTCCAACACACTCTGATTTCTGTTGCTTGATTTTCACTGCCAAAGGCAGTATAGTGTAATAGCTTTAATTCTAAACTTGGTAGGTTGCACAGAATTTGAATGTGAGTTTGCCAGAGACAATTGGCAGAAGGGGCCAAATATAGCTTGTGAAGAGCATTTATGTGAAGCTCTTTTAACAACGCTTCTACCAATTCCATTTATTTTCCATGAGGCTTCTCAGCACTATATGAATTGGGGGTTTATGGCAACTGGGCTGGGTGGATTGTGGCGGTGTTCTTTGTTTGTTTTTGGATTTGCCACCATTTGGGTATTGGTGAATACCACTTAGTTTCACCTTTTATGTTCCAAATCACTCTTGCATCTTTCATCTCCTAATCCAAAGAATGCCCTTTACGCCCAAAATACAGGGCTACTATGTTTGGAATGCTGGCTTCTGAACTATGCTGTCAGACCAGGTGAACCATTCAGTGTGACATACTTCAGCTTAGGGATATCAGTTTTCACAGTGCTGGCCCAAGTTTTCATTAGGTGCTCCTCTAAATTAGGTGATTAACGCCCCAATCCTATGTACATTTTTGAGGGGGAATGTCCTGTTTGGTAGAACTTGACATTCTTCAATGTAAGTATGTTAAGGATCGCGGCTTAAAGGCGCTTATCAGGGAAACTGATTTCCTAATGTTTAGGGCAGAGCTGTCAAACATAAGGCCCAGGAGACTTAGCAGGCCCTTTTAGTGTCCCTATTGTGGTCCACAAGACCTTTATAGATTTATTGCAGGGTTAGGAGGCTAGGGGAAATGGTCTGACCTTCAAAGAGCTGCTGCTACATCATACCTCAACATTGCTGCCGCCCCCTAAAATTGTCAGTGCAGGAGTGTGGAATCAGCCATTTTCTTGCATTTTGGCCAAGAAGGAAGGATGTGGCCAATGGAGGAGGAGAACTGAATAATGGGAACATAAGGCTGGCAGGATATGAAGGTAGCTGTATTTTGCATGTAAATGCACTTGGGAAGGCAATCAGTGACATTATGAGAAGGGGGTTCAAGTTATAAGAGTTGCCAGTTGGTGCACAGGCCTGGAGGAGCAGCTACTGGCATCTAGAGGTAGTAGCAGTAAATTAACAAAAGGACTTCGGCCGTTAAACAAAACCCTCTGACCAGGGGTTTTTTTTTAAAAAAAATAATGTATAAAGATGGACTCTAAATCAACAGAATATGATCCTTATTATTTGTTCTTTACAAGATAATCTTGTGCAGATACACTCTTGAGGAGCAGCAGAGAACTGGCAGTACAGTGGTACCTCGGGTTGCAAACAACTTGGGTTACAAACACCTTGGGTTACAGACTCTGCTAACCCAGAAGTAGTACCTTGGGTTAAGAACTTTGCCCCAGGATGAGAACAGAAATGGCGGCAGCAGGAAGCCCCATTAGCTAAAGTGGTACCTCAGGTTAAGAATGGTTTCAGGTTAAGAACGGACCACAAATAAAGTTTGTAACCAGAGGTACCACTGTAGATAATCCTATTTATTTGTAGCTTCAGCAATAGCCTATGATATGGATATGGGGTATGCTGCAATTCCCCACCAAGACAGTTATGTGCGGAGATCTGTATCTGCCAGGTGCTCAGACAGCGGTGGAGAAGACTAAGGGCTTGGGTTGTTTAATGCAGGCCTGCACAGAGCAGTCAGTAGGGAGTCATTCAAACATCTCTTTAAACTCCTTTTTATGAAAAAGAGTTTCTGCAGCTATCAAGCCCTTTATTTATTATCATTTCAAGGCAAACATCAAAGCCTATTAATCAACAGGGGCTTTTAGGTTTTTCCAGTCTGGGCTTCCCCAGCAGATGTCAGTATAAGTCCGCGATGCAATAAATATAATAATATCAAAATAAATAATTTGGTCAGTAGGCTTTAAAAGTAAGTGTAATCTTAAGTGGTTAGGTATAGTCAATTATGTGTATGATAGAAAAGACTCCTGTATTACCAAAACCGGTCTCTAGAATAGATATGGCTGTCAAAGTATCCATTCTGAGATTCCAAAAGGCCTGCTTTGAAAGCCGAAAACAATGGATGAGAAGATCTCTCCATGACAGTAGATGTTGTTTATACTAGAGGATATGAAGACATACCAACTTATTTAAAATCATCTAAATTGGGCGTTACACCATGTCCAGTTCTATCTCCTCAAAGGATAGTGTCCAAATATGGTGCCATTGTTGCTGGTGCTAATGTGACTGCTGCTGCCTAATAAGTTTCTTTGACTTATTCTTCTGGAAGTTTGTCATCATTGCCCCTTATTTAAAAATGTATACTTTATACTAAACATAAATAAAATCCTTATCCTTATCCATAAGCTCATGATCTTGACCATGCTGATTGGGAATTGGAGCCCAGCAACTTATGGAGGGCACTATGTTGGGTCTAAATAATATAGATACAACTAATGAAGGAGCAGGGTGGGGGGAGAGAATATGCTTGTGATGTTCCTTGACTAACCAGTTGTATTTGGCTGGGTATATCAGGACTAAATATAGTTTTGCCATTTTCTACTTTTCCATTGCCTGATCCTCCTTTTGTCTTGTTCACGGCTCTTTTGCTGTTCAGTCAAGTGTTTTGCAGTGGACTTGTTTTTTACCAATACAGAATGAAATAGTTCTTGGTAGCTGTACACCTTTATTTTGATATTCTGTAGGTGATTTTATGTTTTAATGGCTATATAAAATGAGGGTAACAATGTTTTAAAAGTTTTGATTCCACTTCCATGGGGTTTTTAAATTAAAAAAAACAGCATGCCACAATTTATTGAGGTTTGCAAAGAGCCTTAATACAGAATAAAGCTTTGCTAGCTCTATCAAAATAGTTGAAAAATATAAGAGACGCGAGTACTGTACTACAGCATTTGTTTTATCCATTTGTATACGTACCATATCTTGAACACAAGTGTGTTTGTCAAGCCATTAATGTTTTGCTGATAATTTTAAGCAGAATGCTTTTAGCTCTGCTGTAAGGGTTGCTTTGGCAGTGGGAAGGGAAGAAAAGGCTTCAAAGTCTTCGAACACCATTATTAGCAGCTTATTATAGACATCAGTGGAAACACCTGCAGCAAGAAGAGAGCTTCACAACTTATTGCTGCCCAACAGTGCTGCATTTAAAGGATTATTCTTATTTTCAGAATTGTCATGGCAGATACAAGTAGCAATATACGTAAAGGTCATTTCATCATTTCAGATGATTTAGAATTAGGTTTGTAAGCAATAAGTAGCCATTTCTCAATTGTGCAGGATCCATGTGTCTTTCGCCCCAGCTGTTGTAATTTAACTTCCCTCCTAGCTAATTCAAATTGAAATATTTTATCATTCCTTCTTGTTTTCTCCAAGCAACCATGTAGACTGTTGCTTTACTTAATGTTTTGATTGTCAGTTGAATGCAGTCACATGTTACACTGTGGAGGACAAGCAATTCAAATGAAAGTTCTTGTTCTGGGTTGTAATTTGCAACACCTGTAGAAAATCACCTTTAAGATAACGTACAACCCTTCCCTCATTTACATATCCATATTTTATGGTCTCTTAAAAGTCACTAGAATAGATTTGTGAGTGGTTCCTGTATAGAATGAGCTTGAGCACCTGGGAACTATAAAAACTTACAGCTTGAATTAAGGTGTTTGGGGTTTCTTTCTTTCTTGGTAAAGTGAGGTTTTAATTTTAAAAGCTGTAGGGGAGAAAAGTAAACATTGAAACCTGTGCTTAATTCTCTTCCTACTTGAAATCTATAAGTTCCTGGCCTTCGGATGTGAAAGCATTTCTGCTGTGTGATCAAAGTTCTCAGTCTTTCCTTAGTAACTTTTCTGTTAACAGCAATAGATTGTAAGTTCTTTACATTTCAGATAGTTCAGCAAAAAAAAAAGATAGAAAGATAGAAAACATTGGGATATGAAGCTGGGTTGTTTAACCAACCAGTCTTTGTTGTAAACCACGATCTCTCATTCATACATTATGATAGGCTATGGCTTGTGGAAAGTGAAGCTGACCACCATAGAAGCCTTTTTTCCAGCCACCCAGGAGGAGGAAGACCAAGAAAAGGGGCTTTTCTTGGGCTTGTTCCAGCTCATGCATATAAGGGAGTTAAAACATGATGTGCAGAAATTATATTCACAAATGCATGAGTGCAAAACTGTTAGGGGTATGCACAGGCCAGAGTTTGGACCCCTGCTCAGTACTTTGGGAAGCAGCCCATCTCAGTCCAAGGCACTGTGGGGTTGTTTGATCCAGCCTGGCCTCAGAGTCTGTCCCTGCCGAAACAAGGCTTTGCCCGCTCCTCTCTGCCCCCCCTCCAATTTGTTACTAGGAAATAATAATTTGAAAAAGATGACTGTTTTCCTTTTGGCAGACATGAATGAAATTTGCAGTCAAAGTAGCTTCTCCAAGGTTGGCAAAGCCTGTCAGATTACAATTAGGTTCAGGGGTTTTGTGCTGGGCACTTTTAATTATTATTTTTAAGGAGTCTAATAATAGATGAGCTCCTACTGAATGGGGTGCTATGTGTGTAAGAGCACTAACATGCAGTTAAGTTGGGAAATGAAAAAGACTACATCCCTCTTGTTATAATTTTTAAACATTACTAGGCTCTAAATGTGTGCATTTAATTTTGCCCTCTCATAGGTGAAAAGCAGCGGCTGGGTTATGATCGGTCCGGATTTGATGCAGAGGATTCAGAAGGGCCAGATGACGATGACAATGATAATGAAGATGATGACGAAGACAGCCAAGCTGAATCAGTTTTATCTGCCACTCCCTCCGTTTCAGCCAGCCCACAACATCATCCATCTAGAAATGTTTCTCAGGAGATCTCAAGCGCTGATGAAGAAATCAGAATTGCAGATTGCTTTGCTGGGGTTCACACAGACTCTATGGATGGCCTGCCCAAAGCACTTCTCACAAAGATGACGGTACTTAGTACAGTGCAGTCAAACTGCAGGAGCTCAGGGCCACTGGTTACAGCTGTCCCCGGAGAAGCAAACGAAGGAAATGTGCAAGACAGAGCAACAAGCACAGATCCTGCTGTCTCCTCTGAGACTGTTCCCAAGTCTCCATGCCATCAGATGTACGTGGACTACCCAGAAGAAGCATTGGGAAGTTCTGCTGTTGCTCCTACTGTTACGACAGTAACTTCCAAGGTGAGCAGATAATTCAGTTCACTTGTGGTAGGTGTAATCTGTGCACCAATTGCACAAAGTATAGAATTAACTTGAACCCTGCAAAAGACCCAAGCAAATGCCCATATGGGATGCTCACAAGCAGGACATGAGCACAACAGGGCTCTCCTTACAGCTGATCCTCAGAAACTGGTATTCGGAGACATACCACCTCCAACAGTGGAGGCAGAACAGCCATCATGGCTAGTAGCCATTGGTAGAGTAACACACATGCTTCATGTAGAGCAGATTAACACACACACTTCCAAGTTCATTGCTGGGAGGCAAATAATGCTACCCGTGTTCTTGTCTGTCAAGTACATTGACCTAGAAGGATTTCAGTGAAAATGGGCTGCACGATTCAATTTCTTCTGTGCATTAGCCATGGACCGTTGGCACAGTGAATTTAATGGGATTTAGTCTCCCAATAAATACACTGCTGTGACTGCATGTAACTCTTTGTTGTAGAACTATATAGCCATGTGTATTTTACATAAATATCTATATATATGTATAAATACTCAGAAACTACTATTCAGCCAGGCTTGACCCATGCTTGGAAACAGAGCTTCCCCATTGCCAGCAATAGAAGGGGAAAGAGCCTGAATTTTGTCATAGCTAGCATTGCAAAGAACCACGAGCATGCAAAACTATATCATATAGAAGTACTTTTAAAGCTGCTCTATATCCGCATGACCTATGTGACTCTTTGGAAATCAAATGCACTGAAATAGCACATTCTGGTTGACTTGTATATTTTTTAACAATAGTAGAATATTAGCAAACTTACCTCTTTTAGAGAAGAGGTTTTTGAGCTGTGTTGGGATGGAGGAAGGGAGAGAATGGTTTGGGCCTTCTTGTATTTAACTTAAAACAAAGGTGGCTCTACTTTAGCCAATAGAGGAAGCAATCTGCTCCAAATGTTCAAAGCAGAAGAGCCACAAATGGAACTAAAACACAGGACACCCAGCAGAATCTGTCAAAAATAATCAACCCGCAGCACTTAGGGAGGAGTGTTTTTTAGCGGATGCCCAACTCTCCTGTGGTTGGCTGCTTTCACAGTTTAAGAAATAAGGCTAGACAATGTTGAACTGGTTGTATCTTCTTACTGATGGTTTTTAAAATATTATTCTTTTTGTTACACTAGAGCACAACTTCTCCAAGACTTCCTTCTCCACCCGTTGACCGGAGTACACAAACCTCCACGGTTGTTCCTTCAATGGCCTCGCCTTTCCCAGAAATGCAACCGCAGAAACCTGAGGAGCATCAGCAACAGATCATGAAATCAGCACCTCCTCAGACTCACCTGTTTAGCCACCTCCCTTTGCACTCGCAGCAACAAACCAAGACCCCTTACGGGATGATTCCAGTGGGGGGAATCCATGTGGTACCTGCTGGCTTGGCCACATACTCGACTTTCCTCCCCATTCAGGCTGGGCCGGTACAGCTCACTATTCCCGCCGTTAGCGTGATCCACAGAACTACAAGTGCACTTGGCGACCCAGCATGTGCAATGTCCGGCACTGCAAATCATCTCAGCGTTGCTGAAGTGAACAGCGTTGTTCCTTGCATCCCAATAGGCCAGATCAATGTACCAGGAATCCAGAGCCTGAGCGCACCAACCCTGCAGCCTCTTCCGTCGTTGAGCATGGAGACGGTGAACATCTTAGGCCTGACGAACACCAACATCACTCCGCAAATACACCCTTCGGGATTAACGCTGAATGCCGTAGGCCTACAAGTGTTGACTGCAAACCCTTCCCCTCAGAGCAACTCAAGCCCTCAGACGCACATTCCAGGTCTGCAAATATTAAACATAGCACTGCCGACTTTAATCCCTTCGGTCAGCCCTGTGACTGCAGATGGGAAGGGCATTCCAGAAACACCAGCTTCTAGTAGCAAGGCCTCCGAAACTCCTCCACATCAGGGTCCTGCGAGTGTCGCTGGCGATGCTGCTGCTGCTGCTCCAGTCACCAGGGCTACATCATCTCAGGTGGGACCCGCCGACCAGCAGTACAGCATTGAAAGTCGTTTGGAGGCTGATCCTTCAAGCGGGTACCAACGGCACGATAGCCCAGGTAAACTGGACACTGAAAAGCCTGACTCACAGAGTCATACGAAACCAAAGTGCAATATCAATTCTGTTCAGGTCGAACAGGCTTCTGCTTCAGAGCCTCCTATGAAGGTGAATTCTGACGTTTTACCCAATTGCCCCAGACATCGGACTGTCTCTCTAGATAGACAAGCGTATAGGCGGAAAGGGTTGCCCGAGAGGCAAAATACTGTGGAGTTTAGTGACGGCAGCAGCGACGATGAGGACAGACTTATAATAGAAACCTAGGGTTTTTTGGTTTTACGTTGGGTTGTGTGTGTGTGCGTGTGTGTGTTTGTTTGTTTTTCGTTTTTTTTTTTAAAGTAACACAGGTTTTCTTGCAAACCTCCCTTTTACTTAAAGCACATTTTTTTTCTGACACAAACTCATTACTAATCTTTGTGCAATCATGAATTTTTGACCAATAATTGTTGTTTCTTGTCAGCTCCGGCCATTTTTGTACATGTTGTATAGACAATTGTGCCTTTTTTGGAGTTTTATGTTTAGAATACTGTACAGATTGTCAAAATTATATATATATTATATGTATATTAAAACCAAGTAGTTACTTGTGTTTCGTAAGTAAAACAAAATAAATAAAAAAATCTTACGTCGGATGAAATAAATCATTAAATTATATGTTGCACTGTTAAATGTAAATTTTTATGGCTGTGGGGCGAAGTTTGTGTGTACAGATTTGAGTATGTACAACTCCATATTTATTGTATCCATATTAGTCTTGGGGAAAGGGTCTGTCCATCTTTCTTGTGTATGACTTTAGCTTTACACTTAAAAACAAACTCCCGTATCTGTGTTATTGAATTATTTCAGTAAAATTTTTGTTTACTGACTTTATCACTGCTCAAGTTGTGCCTTCTTCATGCAAGTGAGCCAGCAAGAAATAATTAACTTCCCACTTAGGGCCCCCCCCCCAACCATTAGGTTCTTTAAAAGCTTTAGAAAATGGATGAACTGTCTATTAGCAGTGGTTTCAGTAGCGGCATTTTTCCTTCTTTCCACCATTTTTTTTTAAAAAAAGAAACATTCACAAGGAACAAATGTTCCTTTTCTTGTAAGGGACATGTTTCCTAATTTTCATATTCGAGGTACCTGTTCTTTAAGTAAAATTAAAGCTATTTTTAATTGAAGCTTGCCTGTCACAAGAAAGCAAATTTACATTTGTGACTATGAAAAAAACTTTGTGTTATTTTTCTTATGTTTGCTGTCAAACAGAAGCATAAAGCCATGTTTTATTAAATTAAAATATGGTTAAGAAAGAAAAGAATAGCTTTTGTGTCTCACTTTTTTCATTCACAAGAGTAAATGAAAACCATGTTGCTTCAGCCCTTTTTTTCCAGTTGCTAATCTTCTCAAGCTCCCCCTGTAGTTTCCAAAGAGCCTTTCACAGGTGAATATTTTAGACAATAAGAATGTATTTGCTTTTTGAAAGCACTTTTTATTTCATTCAGCGATGCAAGTCAGTAGGAAGCATGTACTCCCACCAACTTTTTATCCCAGAAGGAGCAGACAGTGAATAGTCATCATATAGATTTGTAGACTGCGGATGGGGACAGCGGGGGGGGGGGAGTGACTTTCTGTATCATATATTACATAACCTTTGTGAATTGCTAAAGATGATAAGCGAAATCTGCCACTAATGCCTAATCTTTTATTATCCTAGAAATTGCAGTTACAGCCTCTTGCCTTTGTGAAATAAAGTTGGAAATTTCATGAAGAGCAACAGCAGCAACACTTTTCACCAAAAATGCATCACAGTTGAGGCCATAAGATGCAGGCTAATTACACACATGCAAGAAGGTGATGCCTGGCTGCAATTGAGGTCTGAAAATGCAGGTCTAAGACCGACCAAAGGGTACCCCCAATGTGTGACCATTCATTTTTAGGAGGAGTGAACCCCTTCCAGCACTTGTTGAATATTCAAACAGAAGAATTTCTCTCTTGCATGGATTT
Organism: Podarcis bocagei; assembly: GCF_964188305.1. Lineage (NCBI taxonomy): Eukaryota > Metazoa > Chordata > Lepidosauria > Squamata > Lacertidae > Podarcis > Podarcis bocagei. The sequence goes on from NC_138133.1 coordinate 29,404,164, forward strand.
AGTTTCATGCATGCAGCCTTTGGTCCCTTGCTTAATTCTATACCCATAGCTCCAGCAGTCATGCATTACTTGCAGTGCTTAAAATATGTAGGAAACCCCCATCTTCAAAGTAAGGGAGGAGGAAGAAAGATGGCAGAGAAATGTGACTGTGCTTGCATTTTAATGAGAAGCCACTTCTCAAACCAATCCTTTGAAATCCACACTTCTCCCAATTTTGTGATGTAGTTCTCCAGCCAAACAATGTGCACAAAAATACAGAGACTAGGGGCAATAAAATGCCTATATTTGTGTAAATAACAAAATGCATTACAATTGTGAAAAATCACTTTTTAATGGATATATTACTATATTAGTCAAAACTGCATATAAAAACCTGTTTACTGGGAGAAATTTGCACTAAAATGCTGACTACTTTTCATGATGGTTTCTTTCAAAAATCATGAATTGCTTTGGAAATGTGGAGCAACAAATTTTAGATTGGAGAAATAAGGAACTCAGAGTATCCAAATAGATTCAACCACCCCTACCTGTGTGAATCATCTAACGTCAAAAATCCAGTGGAACTGCCTTTTATCTGGATGCTCTGGACTCTTACCAGATGTTTAGATTTTTAAAAAGAACCACCACTAATTTCCCAGGATTACACTAATATGGGTCTGTCTGGGGGCAGACAGCAAGGTTTGGCCAGCAAGTTGTGAATAACTCTGGTGCAGCTGAGTGTAGAAATATTCACACAGAGATTCCCTCTGAAGCGAAAAAGGGAAAAGATGCTGCATTCCTAAAGTTCACTCAGGGAAGGAAAAGCCTATCTCGAGATGAGTTCATTAGCCAGGCATGCTTAGCTTGATTTTGTAATACAAGGTTTGTTTTGGTCAAGAAGGTCAAATGTTAAGGCTTGTTTGATTCACCGCTGCTGCAAAGAGGTAAGTAACCTTAGTTTGTATGAAGTCACTTGTATCTCAAGAAGCTGCTGCTTTTGTCATAATGACTTAACGTTTTTATTATTAATTTTACTTGCATGTTGCTTCTTTTTATAAAACGTAAACTCAAAGCGACTTACAATATAATACAAATATTAAAACCAGTATCAAGCTAAAAGTGAAAGCTAAAAACATTTTTTTTAATAAATAAAAGCAATCTAGCATATCCCATCCACTAAAAGAGGCCACAATATCTAAACTCTCCAAGTTAAAGGCCTAAATCCTGGCCGAAAAAAGATGTATTTGCTTAGCATCTAACAGTAGCCAATGACTCCCTAAAGAGAGCATTCTAGAATCAGGGAGCTACCACTGAAAAGGCCTACTTTTGTGCTGCCACCCTCTGGACCTCCTTCAGGACAGATGGAGAAACACCTCAAATAAAAAGGAAGATGGCAATTCTGGAGGGATTGCGTTGAGTAGACATCTTTACCTTTTAGCTGCTGTTCTCCTAGTTGTTACCTTGCTTTTGCTGTATTATTGCATATTATGTTTGTTGTTCTCTTGATTGGTAACTTTTTATTGTGCAGTTTCCTTTTCTTAGGCATTTTCTATGTAAAGGCAGGGCAGAAAGCGTGAGTGCATGGAGCCTAATCTGCAAGGGAGCATAATTTGGGAGGTGGAACAGGACATATCCTAGTAGTGCCAAAGTGAAGGCTAAATCCTTAGCTTTTGATTTTCTTAACTTTTGGAAGCACAAGTAAATCCAGATGATTCTTAACTTTGAATGTGATACAAGTATTAAACAGAACGGTGTTTGATCCTAGAATATTGATGAACATAGGATCTGCCTAAATAGAGCAATAGGACCATCACCCTTCCCAGTGATGCACCCCATATATGCTCCAGATCGGGGAAAACTGCACTGATAGAACCAGTGACGTAGTGCGAATACATTGAATACAACCCACAGACAGCAAAATGTGGTGGTATACGATTCAGGCCTTGTGCATCTAACTCCCTGCTGGGAGCCCCTTGTTCCTCACTTCTTCGTGCCTATATGTTAGGAATTTGTTGTCCATTCATATTTTGTCAACTCTTTTTTTTGGTCAACTTATTTTACCAATAAGACATGACTGGCTTGAGAAACATGAGACCCGATCAATTCAGATGGTGTGAGATCAAAAATATATGTTTCTTTGGTGTTTCTTATATTCCCGACCCCATCTGCTGATCTCGAATATCATTAAAGAGGTTTGGATCCAGAGGCAGTCATTCTTAGAGCTGAGCCACTGAAATAATTGGTCATTCAAAAAAGTTCAGCACAAACCTCTTCCCCCACAAACCTTTAAAGAAGCACCTCAGTAGCAGCTCTCATGTAAATGTACTATTTTTAATAAGATCCCCTGCAGCGCTCAAGAAACTAGCAGCTGCTTGGGGAGCAGAGGTTCCTTCTAAATTCATTCATGGAGTTGCAGGCTTGAGTGTGAACATTTGGGAGAGAATTATTTTTAAAACTTTCAAAACACAAAGCTCCAGAAAGCATCGAAGCCAGAAAAAATAGTTTAAGTCTAAAGCTGGAGATACAGTCTGGAACACGTGTGCGTCTTTTCCCCCTCTCTCAAATTTGGAGAAACCAGTTAATATGGTGGCATTGTTACATTTCGTCTGTTTTTCGTGGCACAATTTAGTGGTAATAGTAGAAATCTACTAGGGATGGGGGAGAAATTTGCTTCAGGTCACCTTTAAAGGTGAACTTACTTAATTTGCTCTTTTCCAAAACAAGACATGAACTGAAACGCAGCCATCCTTCACAATTCCACACTTCCCCAAATTTTTGCAGTGCAGTTCTCCAGTTATATTGGGGGGAAAATCTTTTGTAAAACTCTGTCTATTTGGCAAAGTTGCATATAAAATGTGCATATTAGGAGATATCCACACTCACGTGTAGATTGATTTTCACTGACTTAAAAAACACATCACAAACCAATGTGGAAAACCACATTTAAGACTGGAAAAATGAGAAACAGAGAGAAAAACTGAATCCCCCCCCCCTGTAGGAAAATGGTTGTTCTCATCACACACACACCCCACTCCACCGGCCTTCCCCAGCTTCTCCATCAGTCTGTTTTTTTGTGAAGGACCACCTCCTTCCCTATAGACCATTTCAGGTGTCAAGCTGGGCAGAGGGTGCCCTCCTGGTAATTCCTCCACTCTGGGCAGCATGGAGGAGAGTGCAGTCTCTCTTGCAGCTCCCAAAATGTGGAATTCTCTCCCCACAGAGGTGCATCAAGCATCCTTGTTAAATAGTTTCTGTCATTTGCTAAGATGCAACTTTCTACCCTGGTCCTTAACAGCTAAATAGTTCTGTGGGGCAACCTCTGTTGTCTGATGCAGTCTTTCATTTGTTTTAAATTATTTTGTTGGATTTTATGAGATGATATGGTGGTAATCTGCCCTGGTATCTGGGAGTTACCTGGGAAGAGGAACGGATTATTAAACCACCTCTGTGAGGGGAATAGAGGTCTCCTAAGAACTCTCAGCAAGGGACGCGGGTGGCGCTGTGGGTTAAACCACAGAGCCTAGGACTTGCAGATCAGAAGGTCGGCGTTTCAAATCCCCACGACGGGGTGAGCTCCCGTTGCTCGGTCCCTGCTCCTGCCAACCTAGCAGTTTGAAAGCACGTCAAAGTGCAAGTAGATAAACAGGTACTGCTCCGGCGGGAAGGTAAACGGCGTTTCCGTGCGCTGCTCTGGTTCGGCAGAAACGGCTTAGTCATGCTGGCCACATGACCCAGAAGCTGTCAATAAAGTGAGATGAGCGCCGCAACCCCAAAGTCGGTCACGACTGAACCTAATGGTCAGGGGTCCCCTTTACCTTTAAGGACTCTCAGCACTCTTACCAAGGTACTACAGCTCCCAGGATTCTTTGAGGCAAACCATGACTATTTGGAATGGTATGATACTGCCTTAAATGTATAGTGCAGATGGGGTCTGAAGTCATGTGCCTGAAGTTCAGCATGGAGAGTGCCTGTCTAATAGCAGCTGGGAAGGAGCACCACAAGTTTGGGGCTCAGTACTGAATACACGGTGAGCAGCCAGAGCCCTGTGACTGGTCAATGGCTTCATGGGGTGGTGGTGGTGTGGCATCAAAGAGACCAAAGCCCTGCTTTTTTTATTTACATATTTATCTCTTTTTTAAAAATAAATAAATCATAAAGTAGCTGACAGCTAGGATAATAAAATATAATCAGTACAAACCAGATGGTAAGAGGCAGCATACACCCAAAATAAACAAGTCAGCATTAGCAGACAATCATAAAAAGCCTTCTGGACTTTTTTTTAAAAAAATGTTTCAAAGTGTGTTCTAAAGAAGAAGAAAAAGGACAAAAGACTATGCTTGGAGGGGTGGGGGCAGACTGGGATCAGGACAGCAGACCCCAGACTGCCCTATATATGTTCAGTAGAAGGCTTTTTAAACAGTCCCCGCATGCGATCAGGGACTCTGCAAAACAGCGAGCAAGCAAGCAAACAAACAAACAAACAAACAAACAAACAGGGTCCTAATTGCATCCATCCAGTTTATACACCTGTAGGGTCTGCAATGTCTACAAACATCTTCAACAAGATTAGGGGTTTGGAAGGGCTGTTGCTGTAATCTGACACATGCACACTACACATCTATGTTCAATGTTCCTAGACTACTTGCCGGAGCAGGACTAGCACTGGAAATTAATCCCTTTAAAACCACATATGTACAGAACTTCAACCACATGCAGCTTTGCAAAGACAGCCTCGAACAGCCTTCTCTGCTTCCTTCCATCAGGCTCCCTATGGACCCCTGCCCATTACCAGTTAGTGTGAGCAAAAGAGCCACAATGAGGGCTTATAAACACCTAGGGCTATCCAAGAAGGAACTGCGAACTTCTTCAAAATGCACTGAAGTGAAAAAACAAACAAACAGACAGGGGGAAGGGGAGGATTATTTCAAGGGGATTAGAAGGTCAAAGGCCTCCAGGAGAAAAGCAAACCAGAATCCATGCAAAGCCATTACCGCAAGATCAACCAGACAGACAAATCGGAGGGCTCATTCCTGGTCTGTTTTGGATGATGTTTAGCTCTAGGACAGAACGTTCCTTGCCTCATGGACAGACACTGGAGATCATCCTCTCCACAATGTGTTCCATCAGTACAGAGTGTCCCCTGGATCTTCTTGCAGGTCTGGGCAATTTGTGACCCACCTAGCTGCATGGTGGCCAGCAACCATGTGTTGTGGCCAAATAGCTGTAGAACATCTACTTTGCAAAGTCCCAGGTCTCTAGCATCTCTAAGTACAGCTGGGGAAAACCCAGTTTGAAATCCTGGCAAGCAGCTGCAGGTCAGTGCGGACAATAGCATGCTAGATGACTCGTGGTAAGGCAGCTTCTATTTTAAAATATTCATTCTGTTTGGTATGGCATCAATAACTGGGTTGTACCTGGCATCCACTGGTTTTCAGCTGGTCGGCTGGGATCCACTACAGGCTCCCAGCCTGATCTAAGATGCAATTTGACAGCAGCACTAGCACAATACAATTTTATGGTAGAAGGTAATCCCCAGATGCATGTTTGGGTTAAAGAAGGTTCCCAAGGTCTAAAAACACAGAAAACATCTGTGGTAAATGACTGATTAACCATAAGACATATAGGTAAAGGTAAAGGGACCCCTGACTGTTAGGTCCAGCCGTGGCCGACTCTGGGGTTGCGGCGCTCATCTTGCTTTATTGGCCGAGGGAGCCGGTGTACAGCTTTTATAAGACATATAACCGCTGATAAAAGAGGAGGTGGAGGCTCAGTGAGCAGATTATTCTGCCAGCTTGTCAGATGTTGTCACCATCCCCCGTGACAAGCCTTTTAAATGTACTTTAGCACTCTCCAAAGTGCCTTTCTCTAAAGTATTATGATTAATTGCATTTATATCGCACCATTCCTCCAAGGAGTTCATAACAGTATACACTAGCTCTTCCCTTTTTCATTTTTACATCAACCCTGCGTGTTATGGTCAGCCAGAGGAATAGTGACTGGCCTGAAATCACTCTGTGAGCTTCATGGCAGAGTGGGGATTTAAATCTGGGTCTCTGCAGTCCTAGTCCAACTCTCGAACCATACTACCTCTCAAAAGTTGCTGGATTTCAGTGGGTCTCCTCTGAATATATTTTACGTTGGATATCAGCCCTTGGCTATAAACACCCGGGGACCTATCAGATCCTCTCTCCCATCATCTGCTGACATATGGGCAAGGAAAGGCAGTGCCATACACTCAATCAATACAGTGCCATACACCCACTGCAGCTGATGCACTCCCAAATTCTAGCTTGCATTGACTCCGTTTCCTGTTTGCTAATATGAAAGTTTAGAGCAAAGCGCCACCATGTGGCCTGATGTATTCACTAAAGAAGAGTCCATTGAATAGCATCTTTTGATTTTTCTAGGCGTAATGTAATAGCAGGCACAGGCCTAAAAAAGAGAGCGCTCATAATGACAGGCAGCCTTACAATGCAAAAACAAAACAAAACCCACAAACCAAAAACCCTCCCTTCCTACAAACACATTTAAAAGAGGTATATGTTAATCAGCCCAAGGCCTGGTTGAAAAGGAATGTTTTTGCCAGGCGCCTAAAGGTATATAATGAATAATAACAGTCCAGGAACATCTGGAGAGCCAGCCTTGCTCTACAGCCATGAGAAAAGATACAGTGGCTCTTGCATGCTGGTCTACCAGTCCAGAACTTCAGCTGCTGCTCTCTCCAGCCTCCTTTCTTCCCTATCTTCCTGCTGTGAGGGCAGAACTAGCTCTTTGCTTCCTGCAGCAAGCATGAGAGGCAGCACGGCCAAGGAGCGTGGAGGGGAGATAGGTTTCAGGGAAACCTCCCAACGTAAATCCTGGCTGCGCCCATAGACTCATGGGCATTCAATGAAGCTGAATGTTGGAAGATTTAGGACAGTTAAAATGTTGCTGGAAACCACCGGAGGGCAGAAGGCTCTTCTGTTCATGTTCACCTTGTTGGTTTTCCACAGGCATCTGACTGACCACTATAAGAACAGGATGTTGGACTGGGTGGGCCAGGGGCCTGATCCTGCAGGCTATAGTCCTTTTCTTATACTAGAGGTATATCATCCTTTCGTCTGTGGTCCTGGAGGAATGCAATTAGCATTAAAGAGATATCACCCAAGAATGCATGCGTGGGAAGAAACATACTTGCTGGCAAGGAAACACAGTATTACATCTGGGGTTTTCAAAGGCTGAGCAGATAGCTTCAGAACAACATGGTGCCTTATCAGCACACTGGCATGGGATAAACATGGTATATGAGTGAGCCACTCCCTGCCACCCCTTCCATCTTTCCATAAACACATTTATTTGGCTAAATTCTGGTGATGCCAACCTTTCTCTGGCAAGCCCCATCCTTTAAATACTTGTGACACAAGTGGGTATTCAGCTAAAGAGGCAAACACAGTGATGGAGGAAGGTTTTGGCAGCTCCTTTTCTGCTTCAACCTGCAATCTTAAAAGGCACAGGAGCTCCACAGAGTGTGGTTGGTGGGGTGGGGGGGGGAGAGCGATAAATGCAAGCTACAGGTTACAGAATCACAGCAGTTGTACCCCATTTTTAAAGATACTAATATGGAGCCATCAATAGCTCTATAAGGCCCTAAGAACTTGACTCTCTCATAAACAGATGTTTCATGCAGACCAAAAAGACCTCTGAGGATCAGGAGGCCTGGGCTGCCTTTCCAATAGTTTGCAATTTAGCAGCAATCACTTCACAGCAGAAAGCAGGCCAGTTGGAGCCCACCCCCCTTTTATCTTTTTTTCTTTATTCCCCCATTTAAGAGAGAAAGAGAGGGAAGGAGGAGATATACAGATATATATAATGTCACCTTCCAAAGATCAGGTATGTCAGGTCCCTGCCCCAACAGGTTTACAATCTAAAACAAGCACAGTGAAATGAGAGAGGGAGCGAAGCATGTGACTCCTTCAGTTGCCTGTACTTAGGCTTAGTTACAACAGTGACAAGAGGGATAAGCCAAACCTGAACCATACATGCTATAATAAGCCCTTGTTTCCACACCTCTCCCGCCCCGTCGAAACAGTGGCCATTTTGCTCGCTCTGTGCAATGCAGCAACGCAGCTAAGCCCCGCAGGGCCTTCGCTTTTGGTTTCCCTTTCTATCTCTGCGTTTCTTTTGAATTCTGGAGCTTCCCGCTCTCCTTTTGTTTGCCTGAAAAGGCTCGAAATAATGCACACGGTATTTTTGAAACCACTCTCATTCTTTCTTTCCCTCAAGTCAGGGGAACATTCATCCCCTCATAATTAGGGTGTCTGTCAGTCAGTCCTTTCCTCACCCCCCCCGGCCAATTGTCCCCCAATTGAAGCTCCTCTCTCACCTATTGTCTCCTTGCAGCACCTCCGTGAGGAGAGTCGCGGGATTAGCGGGGCTTTGAAGTCGCTTCCCGGGCTCCAGGCCCGCCCTCGCGAGCAAGGCCGCACATGGGTATTCTTCCAACTTCAAACATCTGCGGAGCTCAGTACCTAATTACAGCCGTTGCCTTTGCAGGGCCTGAGCTTTTAAATGGCAGCGGGCCACTGGCAGCCTACTTTTTTTTGGGGGGGGGGTCGGCCCGGCTTTCAAACGGTGAGCATCCCCCTGAAAGTGATGCAAACTGACAAGACTATGGCACTTTGGAATGACCACATGGCCGAAGCTTTTGAGCAGCTGGCTCTCCAGCTGGAAATGGGGGTGAGGGGCAGTGGAGCACAATAGATTTGGGCTTTTGCCCACCACGCAAGAGAGCTTCGGTTTCTTTGCCTCGTTTCCCCTCCACATTGCCCCCCCATGCAATTTATCTTTTATTATCACTATTATTAGTATTGCATTTCTATCCCACCCCCTGGCATAAGGTGGCTTTCATATTTTTCTTCCTCCCTGTTTTATCCTCGCAACGACCCTGTGAGGTGGGCTAGCTGCCCAGGGTCACTCAGTGAGCTTCATGGCCGAAGGAGGGATTTGAACCCTGGTCTCCCAGGTCCGAGTCCAGCAGTCTTAACCACTACACTACACCAGCAATGTTAGGCTGCTGTTCAAAGGACAGGAGCAAGGGCTAAGAGGGGGGGGAAAGGTGGCCGAAGTAGTTTCATTAAAAGCGGGGTGGGCGTGGGGGAAATAGCCATCTCTGGGCAACCAGATAACAATTTTAAAGTAAGGGATGCTCAGGGGTAATTTAGACTGGACTAGTTTTGCAGGTCAGAGCTTCCCCATCCCTGCCCTATTGCTTTGGAGGCAAAACAGGGTTATTGGAAAAGAAGGTAGTGGCCGCTACAAATTTTGAGGGTTCCTTAGGTATGCTGAAGTAGAGAACTTTGCAAATCAAAACAATACTTTAAAAAACCCAGCTTCACAAGAACTTGTAACTTTACAGGATACACACAGAGAGAGAGAGAGCACGTGCTGAGGTGGCAGGAGGGTAAGAAACTGGATTATACAGTTAAGTGCTAATTGTGACCCTCCCAAGCATTTTGTGGGTCTTTTTATTAAAGGTAGGAGGGCACAGTGAGTGAGGAGCAGCAGTTTAAGCCTTCTCTTCACCATAGTTTGTATAATATGTAACATGCAGAACATCCAGTGCTATTTTTCTAGAAAAAGATGACTGAGGTCATTACAAACTTCTCCCTCGTTCTCTTAGAATGGCAATGCGCCCATCTGAGGGGAGATGGAGCTGAGTTCCGGTGAGTTCCGGCTGAAAAAGGCCGTGATTACATCACATAATAATATAAATGTGAAGCTGGGATGACAGTGGAGGAGGAATAATACCACAGTGATAAACCAGAGAGAACTTGCAGCCATTTAATTAGAGCCATACAGAGAGGTAGATAGTGTAGTAACTGGTGGAAACGACTAACTGCCTCTTTCAAGGTTTGGTCTTAGGGCAGTGAGCTCTATTGCTGCTATTGGAGCCCCTAGCAAATTGCCCCAACATCACCCATTGGTAGTTTCAAAACAAAATATTTATAATCATCCAAATGTAACCCTTTTCAAAATAATAAAAAAAATCCACAAATGCCTTTTCTCCTTCCTTGTCTAATATTCATACATTGCTGCGCAATAAAAATACCTTTGCCAATGCACAGTCTTTCCTCCAGCAAGCCCAATGCATTCCAAAAGAAAAGAAATGCATTGATGATTCACTTGGATTGTAGATGCATTTCCTGAAATAAGAAATCTTGGAAGCAACCCCAAACACCATAAAAAAATATGGCACATCATTAAGCAACAGACTTGGCAAGTTCAAACATGCTTATCACACAGAAAACTGATTAAGGTTAGAGGTACTCTTGTTTCATGCAGTAGTGTTGCCCGTTTTTGAAATAATTTTTAAAAAATCATGGAACAAAGGCTACCAGTGGCTAATAGCAATGTTGGCCACGCACTACTTCTGAGTGCCTCTGATTTGCTGTGACTCACAAGTGGGGAGAATGCTTTAGCCCTCGGCTTCGCACAAGCATCTGTGAGAAATGGGATGCTGGGCTAAATGGTCCTTTGCTCTGATCCAGCAGGACTTTCCTGATGTTCTTAAGTACAGTTGTATTTTTAGTAATGTTTTAGCCGATTTGTCATTAATAAAAAAACCTCCCATTGCAATATACCAGAACTGGGGGAACCTTCCCCCATCCTCTCAACACCTCCCATGGTTGTTGAAACCACTGACTGGGGTTGCCGGGAGCTGGAGTCCAGTAACACCTGAAGAGCCACAGGTGAACCACACCTGTTATAAAGGCCTTGGATTTAATACACTCTGGTCTTGAATACACATAGAAAACAGGGCAGTTGCTACCTCCATCTCATTCCTTCTTTACAAAGAAATTGCTTGTAGAATGAGCAAAAGGAAGTACGCCACACTCACCAGGCATAGTTAGTTTATGGATCTGGGATAGCTCCAGTGGCTCTTAATCTCAGAGTTGTGGGTTTGAGCCCCATTCCTGCATTGCCGGGGGTTGGACTAGATGACCCTCACGGTCCCTCCCAACTCTACGATTCTACGAGTTTATGACCACAAACTACAGTGGTGGTAGCTGGTGCAGTTGGTTGCTAAAAGGCGATTAGACAAATCCACAGGGATCAGATCCCACCCCCACCCCTTGCCACGCTAGGTAAAAATGGAACTATTGCCGTCTGTACTCAGAGGCCGTGTCGCTCGGATTGCTACATGCTGGAGCCAAGACAAGATAGCTCCCTCTCTGTATCCTTCTTGCAAGTTTCCAAGGGTAGCTGCTTGGCGACTGACGAAAACAGGGCGCCAGACTGGATGGAGCTTTTGTCTGATCTGGAAATATTATTATTTTTTATCCATAAAAAGTTCTTATTTCACTATCCAACTGTATACTCCCAGGCACGCTTGCAATGTGTAGACCTGGAGCCTTGAAATGACCTAAAAACGCAGGGAACCTGTGGCTTGCCAGAAGTTGCATGAGCCCAACTCCCATAATCTCTGACCACTGGTCATGATAGCAGTAGGACTGGCCACAGGTCCCTCTTCCCGTTTCAAGGCTGCCGTGCAAGCTGCGAATGTTAACGTGGGTAGCGCTGTGGGAGCCTAGGACTTGCTGATCAGACGGTCGGTGGTTCGAATCCCCACGACGGGGTGAGCTCCCATTGCTCGGTCCCTGCTCCTGCCAACCTAGCAGTTCGAAAGCATGTCAAAGTGCAAGTAGATAAATAGGTACTGCTCCGGCGGGAAGGTAAACGGCATTTCCATGCGGTGCTCTGGTTATCCAGAAGTGGCTTAGTCATGCTGGCCACATGACCCGGAAGCTGTACGCCAGCTCCTTCGGCCAATAAAGCGAGATGAGCGCCGCAACCCCAGAGTTGGTCACGACTGGACCTAATGGTCAGGGGTCCCTTTACCTTTAATGAATGCAGGGGGTAGTGGTGGGCCTTCCAGGTGTTGCTGGTCCTCCATCAGCCTCAGCCAGTATGGCCAGTGGTCAGGGGTGATAGGAGTCCAGAAATATCTCGAGGGACCCCGCAGTGAAACCCCTCCCCCCCGCTGAATAAATGCTAACTCAGCCCCAGAATTGAAGGTAGTAAACCATCGCTGTCTTTTGCATATATTGGGGGGCGATTTCCCGTGGCCGCCTCCCTCTCCTCCCGCCTTTTAAAACCTGACCCGAAAGAAATCCCACTGCCGTTTCCAAGCGCGGGCAGCGGACCAAAGCCCCCCAGGCGCAGCAGAGGCCGCGACGGTGCGCCCCCTGGCGGCCGCGCGCTGGAGGCGCCCTTGGCCCGCGGGATTTCGGTCTTTCCGAAAGGTCTGCTCCGGGTATTTATTTTCCTGTGCAACCCTGCCCCTGCCTTGCCAGACGGCGTCTGCCTCAGAAGCTCGCAGCGATTTCCTCCCGAGCCTGCCCTTATCTCGCTCTGCACGTTGCCTCTCGGTGACTAATGACACAATAACATTGTCTCGGGATAAAATAAAGTAGGAGCGCTGTTTACTCCGCTCTGTAGGGGAGCGGTATAAAAGGAGCCGCCGAGAGCCAGCGCGGGCAGAAGCTCGCAGGGAGCCTTGCTGCAACACGGAGACGCAGCCTCACTGCTGCCTAGCGGATTGCGGAGTCCTTTCGTCTTCCTTGGATCCTTGGCGAGCAAGCACAGTCGCTCGGCTACTACCTGCAACCTGCTGCGGGAGCAAACGGGGTTTAAAGGGGGAGTTCCATTCGCTTGCCTTGGGTTTACCAGAAGAGTCGTCGGAATGGATTACACGCGACTGATCCTTCCCTTGCTCTTTGTGATCAGCCACACAGGTAAGCTGAGGAATCCGCTGCGCTTTCTTTCTTTTTTTACCCCCCCGGGGGGGGGGAGAGTGATAATGCATGCTACGCCTACCCCCTCCACTCCCGTTTTTCCAAGTTCCCACTGCAAGCGTGCCTAGGTCAAGAGTGTACTTTTGCTGGTAGACTGCGTCCAGCCGAGGAAGCGTGATAAGGCTCTGAGGTCACCGGCCTGAAGCTCTCTTCTACCTGAGCGCTGGTTTCTTCGCTTCGCTTGCTGCCAAGGTGTTAAGGAGCGCCTCGGCTGCGATCCACAAGGCCGTTAACCCGGAGTGGCTGGTTTTAAACCAGATTCCTCCCTCTGAGAGTTAACGCGATCTTATGGCGGATAAATGTTTGGTGGCATGTGCACCACACACAGAGTAAACGAGTATTCTGCCGCTACTGGTTTTGTGGTTGGGAAATTTCAATTATTTAAAGGGTTTTTTTCTTTTATATGCCGCGTCTCATCCCTTCGAGCGGGTTTTCTCGACCTCGTTTAATCTCTACGAATAATTCTGCATTGACATGTTGAGCCCAGGGAGGTAACCTGGATGGGATTTCGGACTAAGGGCATCCTGGTTTTACCGCACTCCTTTGCAGAGCTAAGTGCTCCCCAAACCCCATTCCTTTGAACAGACTTTGGCACGCTAAAGACACCCACAAACTCCACATGCGGAGCAGTTGGGAGGGGGGCACCCGCCGCCGGTGAGAATTACAAGCGGCCTGCCCCTGCCTACTCGGATGTAAACCCTAATAATAAAAAGGTACAACTAGCCCGTCCATTGCCTAGAAATCGCAAATTGCCTTACCTGATCTGATTCTGGCTCCGTTTTAGCCTCCGTAGCATACCTATACCTACCCTTCACAAACATTATTCGAAAGATGCTCAGGGTCGCATTTTCCCTCTTAGCGAGCATCTTCAGAATAAGCGCAGGGACTCTGGATTCGCCTATTTAATGGAGCTCGTTGCGATTGTAAGAATTCAAGGAGTCGAGCTACCCTCCCTAGACTAGGGAATAAGCCCCCACTGAATACAAGGGTTGCTTCCCAGTAGGCTAGGTTACGATTTTTCCAGAGGTGCCAATTTAAAATATTTTTGGGGGGCAGGTAAGCCTTGTCCCGCAGGATCCTCCACAAGAAGCCACACGCACACAGCATTTGAATGGCAATGCCCATCAACTGGGGCGGACGCTAGCGACCCCCTCAAATACTTTATTGGGGAGGCGAAGGGACCTCGGCCCCTAGGAGTTGGTTCCTATGTCACGCAGGATCAGGAGTTGAGGGAAAGCGAGGTGGAGTGGAGTGGAGGGGTGATGAACTGGGTCTAAGGCCCCCTCGGAGGGCAGCCACCGCTCCGCCTCTGCGGTTCCTCCAACCATGTGTGAAAATGGATTTAAGAGACTCATCAGCTGCTTGCATAGCGCCATAAAACAGAAGCACTCCGGTTTAAAAGCCCTCGCGCTCCGTCCCCCTTAGATTTCCCCTTCCTCTGCTGCCTCGGATCAATAACGTCAGCCAAAAAAGCTGCGTCTTTATTAACAGCCACGTGGAGAATGTTTCCCGGTAACGACGATCGCCGCGTGTCCCTGATAAACCTTGCGCTGCCCTGAGCGTCTCCTGCGAGCCGCGCTGCCTGCAGGCATGGCAGCTGCTCCCGTCTCCTTTCCGAATAGCGCGCCTTCCCTCCCGGCCAAGCTCCGATAGGAGCGCCTGCCTGTCTCGTGGCTTCTTTCCCCTTTGCACAAGCGCCGCTCAAGCGCTGCTCTTTCTCTCTCCTGCAGCTGCTGCAGACGCGGAGCTCGGCGCCTCCGAGAGCGCCCAAAGGCAGCCTTCGAGCGCCCCCTGGCCGCTGCGCAGGTCCAAGCGCTGCTCCTGCTCTTCCCTGATGGATAAGGAGTGTGTCTATTTCTGCCACCTGGACATCATCTGGATCAACACTCCCGAGTGAGTACCGCCTCCTCCTTGGAACTAAGCCATTAATGCAGTTTTTTATTATTATTATCGCGGCGAGGTTGCTGCTTGCGGTTGTGGCATAATTAGCCTGCTAATTCCTCCTTTAAAGTAAGCTCATCAGCTCATCTGTCTGGTACTCTCTCTGGGCCATAATCACAGCACCAGCCTGGTACCAAGCGGAAGGCTAAGTGTATCTTTAGACTTTGCATAGTGCTAGCCAGAAAAAAAAAATTACAATTTTTAAAAAGCAATTAAGCACCAAAGCATTTCACGTTGGTGCAATAAAAGTACAAATCAAGGCATTGCTTTCTAAAAGTATCACTTCACTAATAGTACCTTTAGTGGATTCAGATGTAACTCTCGCAAAGTCCAAAAGGGCTTACTCTCAAGTAGGTGTGTAGGATTGCAGCCTTAATGGTTGCGATTGTAATCCCTGAAACCAGTGGGATTTAAGTAGCTTTATAGGTGCATCCTAGGATATTCTAGGACGCTTCTTAATGACAGAAGAAGACTTGAAGTAACATGAAGAATGCTGAGGGTTGCATTTTACTTCCAGGAAAGTAGTGGCTCATTATATGAAACAAGGTTTGCTTATGAATAAACATGCTTACTAACTCCAGCTTTTCATGCTATTCTGGTCCTAAACAAATATTAAATTCTTCTGAAATGAATTTGTACTAGGCTGCTTAATGGCTAAAAAGTTAAAGCCAGTTAAATTGTTTTGTTTCAGGATTGTGTGTGCATTGGGGTAAGGTAAAAGAGTTGATTCGCCCAGAAACAAAATAATTTGCAGTGTTAGACTGAAATTTGTTGCTGGATTGTAGCCAAGAAGGGAGGGGGAGGAATATCTTTAGCACATTCCGCTAAGACAGAATCTAGTCAAAAATTCTTTCTGTGGCTCCTTGCTGGCTCAGCATAATGTGTGGAAGGACCATGGTTAATCACCATTAGAGATTAGCAAAGAAAGGCCAGGAATGCTGTTGTCCAAGAATTGTGTTGTATAATTAAAAGCACCATTGATAAGTGCACTGAAATGTATCTTTAAAAACCACCATCTGGCACTAACATCACCAATAGCATTTTAATTAGTTGCCTTAATAGTGTAATAATTGGAAGGAGGGCTTCATTGCTAAATAGACATGAATGGTGCAACTTATTTGTATTTTGAATTGGGAGAGAGCTCATTGCATGCTGATGAAGATGCATAACGAATCTTGAATTTTAACACATCTCACACAGCACAATGAATTCTGAATTTTAACACGTTTCGCACAGTGTGCAGAAGCAAACGTGGGTTTTGTCTTCAAGTAGGGACGTCCCCTTGACAAGTGTACATATTTGATGCCAGCGTTTGCAAACATCAATTTGTCTTGGTCACACACTATTGTGCTCCTGAAAATGAAATTTGTAAAGTGGCTCTAGGAGTCAGCCTTAATACCGTATTTTTCGCACCATAGGGCGCACCGGACCATAGGGCGCACCCAGTTTTTAGGGGGGGAATTCAAGAAAAAAAATCTTTTTCCCCCCCGCAGCCCCAAAGAGCAGCGTACAGGCTGCACACAACCTCTCCCTGCCGGAGGGGTTGCGTGCAGCTATGGATCAAGCCAAGGCAGCGAGCGGGATCCATCCCGCTCGCTGTTTTGGCTTCCCCTTTAGCCCCGTGCAGCCTCTCCTTGGCGGAGGGGCTGCACAGGGCTTTCCTGGCTTTATTGGGAGGTGGGGGGATTCCCTCACCTCTCCCCAAAGCCCGCAGAAGCCGTGCAAACCCTTTAAAGAGATCACGGCTTCTCCTGGCTTTCCTGGGAGGCGGGGGGATTCCCCCACCTCCCGCAAAACCGGCAGAAGCCGCGTGCCTTTTAAAAGGGCTGCACGGCTTCTCCTGGCTTTCCTGGGAGGCGGGGGGATTCCCCCACCTCTCGCAAAACCGGCAGAAGCCGCGTGCCTTTTAAAAGGGCTGCACGGCTTCTCCTGGCTTTCCTGGGAGGCGGGGGGATTCCCCCACCTCTCGCAAAACCGGCAGAAGCCACGCGCCTTTTAAAAGGGCTGCACGGCTTCTCCTGGCTTTCCTGGGAGGCGGGGGGATTCCCCCGCCTCCCGCAAAACCGGCAGAAGCCACGCGCCTTTTAAAAGGGCTGCACGGCTTCTCCTGGCTTTCCTGGGAGGCGGGGGGATTCCCCTGCCTCCCGCAAAACCAGGCTCCCCCCCCCAGCCTTCTAACCAAGTCGGGGGACAGCGGCAAAGGCGCGCTGCGCCCCTGCCGCTGTCCCCCGAGTTTGCGGGGCTGGCGACGGGGAGGAGCAGGCTTCTCCCCCCGCCAGCCTTCTAGACAAGTCGGGGGACAGCGGCAAAGGCGCGCTGCGCCTCTCCCGAGTTTGCGGGGCTGGCGACGGGGAGGAGCAGGCTTCTCCCCCCGCCAGCCTTCTAGACAAGTCGGGGGACAGCGGCAAAGGCGCGCTGCGCCTCTCCCGCTGTCCCCCGAGTTTGCGGGGCTGGCGACGGGGAGGAGCAGGCTTCTCCCCCCGCCAGCCTTCTAGCCAAGTCGGGGGACAGCGGGAATGGCTCGCTGCGCCTCTCCCGCTGTCTCCCGAGTTTGCGGGGCTGGCGAGGGGGAGGAGCAGGCTCCCCCCCGCCAGCCTTCTAACCAAGTCGGGGGACAGCGGGAAGGGCGCACTGCGCCTCTCCCGCTGTCCCCCGAGCTTGTGGGGCTGGCGGTGGGGCTCTCCTGAAGCCTGGAGAGCGAGAGGGGTCGGTGCGCACCGACCCCTCTCGCTCTCCAGGCTTCAGCGAAAGCCTGCATTCGCACCATAGGACGCACACACATTTCCCCTTCATTTTTGGAGGGGAAAAAGTGTGTCCTATAGTGCGAAAAATACGGTATGTGTTCCCTCAAGTTTCAGTTGCGGCAGCTAACATTTGCTAAAATGCAAACTGGTGTTGCTTTTTCCACCAGCCTATGCAAATGTGTGTTAGAAGTCATTGGCAAACATGAGTTTCAATCTTTGGTGTGGCCAGAGTCCTTTTAAATCAACGCTCCTAACTTTTATTTCTGTGAGTGAAATTAAACAGTTCTCTCCCTCTTCTCTCTCTCCCCTCCCTCCAACGATAGGCGAATTGTGCCATATGGGCTTGGGAGTCCTTCCAGATCAAGGCGGTCACTGGGAGATTTACCTCTTGGAAGACATGGAAGATGCCAGTGTGCTAACCTAAAAGACAAGAAGTGCACAAGCTTCTGCGAGACTGGAAAAGAACACTGGTACGTTTTGGTTTGTTCTGTCCTCTTTCACCTGTGCTATAATGAATTGAGTGCTAGGTTCCAGTTTATTAGATACAGTTGTACCTTGTTTTGTGACCGGGATCCGTTCTGGAGCTCCGGCCGCTAGCCGAAAAGGACGCAGGGCAAAGTGCCGCGTCTGCACATGCACGCGAAGCATGATTTAGCACTTCTGCACATGCACGAGCGGCAAAGCCGGAAGTAACCCGTTTCAGTACTTCCGGGTTTGCTGTGGATGTTCGCCAGAATGGACACTAGACGAAGCGGACATTCACAGAAGTATTACTGTACTAGGATAAGTATACTATACATGAGTAAACCTTTGTGTGTGTGTAAAAGGCCACATTTTTTTAAAAAAAGCTTAAGTGTAGCCAAAGAACCAGAGTGGTATATAAAGTGTTGGACTCACATACTGTAAGATTCAAATCTCCATTCAGCCATGAAACTCATTAGTGATGTTCAGTGGCGTAGCGTGGGTTGTCAGCACCCGGGGCAAGGCAAGTAATTTGCGCCCCCTAACCCGTGGATTTGCGCCCCCTAACCCTAACCCCCAGATGTTGCGCCTGGTGCGGCCGGCCCCCCCTGCACCCCCCACGCTACGCCACTGGTGATGTTTGGTCTCTTAGTCCAGCATACCTGTTAGGTTCTTGTCTAGTTAAAAACTGGTGTGTTGACAAGTATGGAGAAAAGCTAGGGTAAAAAAAGAAATGTAATTGTTCATGATATGTAAATCATGCAAATGTCCTCATAGCTGCACCTCTTTTGCTCTTTCCTTTTAAAAATATAAACAGGACTCAGTCCACCACAGAGAAAGGCTGGAGAAATCTTCATAAAGATAGAGGTTGCAAAGGGCTTGGATTGAAATGTGCGTTCAGACAACTGGCTAACAGCAAGAAAATGAGAAGGTGAGTTTGTTATTTGATACCCTGTGGGGGAAAGGGTTGAGTGAAAGAAATGTCTGTGCAAGAGGGTATAAGCTGTGTTTAGTTCTCTTAAAAAATCTGGGAAAAGTGAAGCCTTTTGGTAGCTGGGGTAGAATCTTTGCACCCCAACTGTTACCTACACAGTTTCTTCATTGTATGGAACAGACTGCTTCATGGAAACCAGGAAGTGTTAGGAACAGGACCTTGGATCGGATAGATTTGCATTCAGTTGAATTGCCTTTAGGCTGACTTGGCAGATGTATTTTGCTCATATGCAAGGATCTAATTAAGCACCAAATATGGTGCCTGAAATAAGTTTTCTCACAGACGAGACTGGCAATGACCCTAAAGGGTGTTCCCCCCCCCCCTTTTAACTTTACCTGAAGCATATTGATCTCTTACTTTTGTGATTAATGTTGAGCATTATCTTGCAGAAAGTAATCCCATTTAATAAATTTATGTAAATATCCTGCTTCCAGAATGGGTTTGGCACTTCAAAGTGCTAAGTCTCTTCAGGGGAGAAATCATGCCTATGCAGTCCTCACAATAAATTAAATCCTGGCTGTGGATGACTGCAAAAAGTTCCACGTATGGACACCAAAATATACTGCATATACACCATTTAATGTACATGGAGGCAGATTCTCATAATAAAAATTGAGGTGCAATGTGGGTTAGTTGTCATTCTTCCTTTTTGAAACAGTTGCTGCTTTTAACAGCAGACTGACACAGGGATTTAGCAAGTGAGACTTCTACCATCCCTTTGCTCCCTGCCATAAAACATGGCAGACCTTTAGGGTTATATTGAATCAACTTGAATTAGTATAGGACAGGTTTTCCCCAAATGGGTCTCTAGCTGTTTTTGGACTACAGTTCCCATCATCCCTAACCACTAGTCCTGCTAGCTAGGGATGATTTGATTTGATTTATTACGGCCATTGGCCCATATCTAAAACAATACATCAAAATTTATCCATAAACAAACAATTTAAACAGTTCCAAGTTAAAACACCCATATAAAACCAATTTTACTTCAATTAGGTAAACACTATATACAGTAAGCTCTAGGGATGATGGGAGTTGTAGTCCAAAAACAGCTAGAGATCCAAGTTTGGGAAACCCTGGTATAGGAGTATGTGGATGTGTGTTTCGTTTAACATCTCAAAAGGTGGGAAGGAAAAGGTAGCAGAATTGCTATGTACAAGCATCTATACAATCTGGGTTACATGTGAATAGGAAGATCAGAATGTATGGTCTCTCGATTTATTTAATGGTTTCTTGTTTCTGCAGGTTGGATGCCATCGGTAATAGTATCAAAGCATCTTTTAATATTGCCAAACTGAAGAGCAGGCTGCACAAACCAAAGCAGATGAAGCATAACCGAACATATCAAAAGCAAAATATTTGGGAAAGCCTGAAGACGACGTCTTAGTGGAAAGATCACCAACCCTAATCCTCGAGTCATCACGAATTACTGACAAAGCATTGCTGAAGCTCTGTTTTGACTTCTTAACATTCCACTCCAGGAAAAGATCAAGGAGTGTTGTTCTAAATATTAACTCTCTGAAAGTAGAGGAGGGCCCAAATAAATCTTCCCTTTGGACAGATGACAAAGCAGTTAAATACTGCCATCTTCTTGGAATTCCATTGAATGGGTTGGGCCAAAAAGCACCCCTTCAACTGGTTTTCTTTTTTCGGTGGGCTGTCAGATGAAGAAAAGGGCAAATCCTGGGCCTCATTTCTTAAGAGAGGGTAAAATTGAAGCAGTGATCTTATTTGGTTTGGCAGGCTTCTTTTAACATATAATGCAAGCTCTTTTGGGATCAAGAAGATCAGAAATGAAGAGGTCAAGATCTGAAAGAGAAGACTTGCATCGTTTTGACTTAAATTAAAATGGAAAATGACTGTGCTACTTTGATCAGGACACACATCCTACATAACAACTCTACCTCAAATGCTCTTATGTTGCACTCTTGCCAAAGTATTGTTATAACTTTTTTTGTGACCTTCAAGCATCTGTTACAACCTCTTATTTTTTAATCATTCATAAATGCCAGTAGCTCGCCATTTTGTAGCTCTGAACTTTCAAGGCTGCGGATAAAAATGGTCTTCTACACTATGTGCTAACAAAGGAAAGAAACTAACAGGCCCCATCCTAAAGATGGCACAGATTCCCGGGAAGTAGATCTCACTGCCTTTCTGCTTTTGCAGTGCAATCCTATGTCTTAACTTGGAAGCAACTCCTATTGAGCTCAATGGGACTTGCTCCCTGGTAAGTGTGTATGCGATTGTAGCCTCAGATAAGCAAGCTTGGGATTGATGTGCACGAGCTTGGCAGAAATGAAGTTTAGCTTAACACAATAAACTGCATGAACACTCAGTGCAAGAGGAGATCTGACAGCATTTAGTGTAATGTGGAGATGCGGATAACTTAATATTCTAATAAGAGGTAGTTGCTGCATTGGCGCGATCTCTTGAAATGAAAGTCTGTATGGCAGCAGGTGGCTTAAAAATAAGACAAAAAAGCAGTGGATGTTCATAGCAGTGGGTTTATAAGACAATTCGCTGAATAAGGTCTGGATTGTAATTTTGTATGATGTGGCATATTTTTTAATCTATATATTGTATTTATATTCATGAAACTGACATTATATTTACCATGTTGAATATTCATTGAAACAGGCCATATTGGTCTATGCATGTCTTATGTATTTCTGTATGAAATTAGGGGAAATGCCTTATGTCTGTTAAGGTAAACATAAGAAATAAATATTTTTAACTACTGCATTGGACTTTCTTCATGGTGGTGATTTAGCTTCATTATAGACGCTACAAGATTCATTCCAGGAGTTGAGGGACACAGTATTTTGTATATTGTATATCCCACTTCTCTTAATAACAAAACTTTTGCTCTGTGTCAAGAATTGGGAGGCTTGGCAATGACCCGGGTGTGGGTGGGGCGGATAGTGTGGGATGTTCTTATGCCTTTAACAGCGGTTTGTGTAGAAAAACAGGCAAACTTTTCACAACACAGAAGTGTTGAGTTATTTTCAGGTCATTTCTCTTTTTTCTAAACTAGGGCTGGAACCTTAGGTGTTGCTGGACTACAACTCCTATCAGTCCCAGATAGTGTGGCCAATGGTCAGGGATGATGGGAGTTGTAGTCTAACAACATCTGGAGAGCTAAAGGTTCCCCACTCCTCTAAACCAATAGAAATTATCGGTTGATACTACCTTTTGTCTGTACTTAACATCAGTCTGTAATACAAATTATCAGCAGAATCAATGTTATTGGGTTCTCTTGCTTAGTCCTACTTTCCAGGCTAGAGTATTTCCAACTATACCAGAGCAATAATGCAAAGATGTTATTGAACTCCCAACGTCCCTGTCTGTCAGAGTTGCAACCCAGCATTTGATTAACCTGTGCCTTCAATTACCGTTAATTACGGTGCAAGATTAAGTATTTTTAGTTCTAAAAATTAAAAGATCCCTTTTATTATTGTTACAAAAATATAATTTTAAAAGGTTTTCAGTTACAGTTCCTCTAGCTATCTCTGGGTATAGGGTTTAGTGACCTCTTTTGGGAGCAGGAAACTCCTCCGTTGACCCACTCTTCCTTTTCACCTTACCTCTAAAATAACAAATAAATACAAACAAATGGGCTTCAAAAACATATATGCAAAATTTAAGTATAGAAATAACCAGCATGTTTGCCCTATCTTGCTGTGGAATCCAAAACCCAGAATCACCCTGTAGAGATTATCAGACAGAAGCTTTTGCTGTATTGTTTCTGGTGCTCAGTTAAAAACTTTTTTCTTTCAATAGGCCTACCTGGGCATGTGATTTTAACATACTTAAATTGTATTAGATACAATTGCTTTTAAAATGGCTGATTTTATATATATTTAACTTATTTTTAACATTCGCTTTTATCAGTATTTTATTTTAAACAAACATTTGAGCTTGTCCTTTGTAAACTGCTTACGATGTCACTACTTTCAAGTAAGCAGAATATACATCTTTCTCAAATAAATAAATACAAATAACAATCTGCTGAGCTGCAGCGCACAACTGCCTGCCTCCCCACCCATTTGCGTCGCCAGTGACAGGGAGCTGCACAGAGGAAGTTGGCTGACGCGGAGTCTAACCATTTGCCCTTCTAGGTCAGCATTGTCTACTCTGACTGGCAGCAGCACTCCAGAATTTCTGACAGGGAAGATGCTGGAACTTGAACCCGGGACCTTCCACATGCAAAACAGATGCTCTGTCGCTGAGCTACGACCCTCCCCCAAGTTCTCCCTCCTCTCTTTTTCTGCATTCTTGCTCTCCCCCCCTTTTCTCCTTTCACAGCCCCTTGAAGGTCAGAATTCAAACAG
Source organism: Podarcis bocagei (assembly GCF_964188305.1). NCBI lineage: Eukaryota > Metazoa > Chordata > Lepidosauria > Squamata > Lacertidae > Podarcis > Podarcis bocagei. The sequence continues at coordinate 29,427,448 of NC_138133.1, forward strand.
GTGTGGCCTTTCTCACTGTTACACTTGCAGTCTGGGAAAGGCTTCAGGGCCTAAAGGCAGACGAGGAAGGCAGGAAGTTGATGCTCCATGAGGTGAAGCAAGTGAGCAGCCTAGCAGGGGACTAGAAGCTGCTGAGGAAGGAAAGGAGGCCCAGACCTTGACAACTTTCTCTCTACTATCTCATGGGCCATTTCAGCAGGAGAGGCTTTCCTCACCACAGCGCTGTGGTGAAGGGAGAAGCTGCACCTGACAGACTTTGCCCCCTGCTCTTCATTCCCTTCTTCCATTACCAGCAATCCAAATGCAACGCTTTCAATTCAGGTGAGATTTGAGATGCGTTTAGCTGAGGCTGTGTCCAGCTCGCGAAATTATTGGTGCTATTTTACACTGGTTTGACAGGATCTGGGCTTCATTTATCCAAACAAAGTTGGAGTGATCCAAGTTATGATGCGGCGTGACCCATGTCATTCTCTTGTGATGTTTCCAGTGCTTTTCTTTTTTGGGGGGACGCAGGGGGACGCACACCCCTAAACATTTTGTGAATCTAAGTTTGGCCTCATTGAGGGGCAGTATTTCAACATGAGTAGGAAAATGAGAGTACAGTGGTACCTCGGGTTACATATGCTTCAGGTTACATGCGCTTCAGGTTACAGACTCCGCTAACCCAGAAATATTACCTCAGGTTAAGAACTTTGCTTCAGGATGAGAACAGAAATCTTGCTCCGGCGGCACGGCAGCAGCAGGAGGCCCCATTAGCTAAAGTGGTGCTTCAGGTTAAGAACGGTTTCAGGTTAAGAACGGACCTCCAGAACGAATTAAGTACTTAACCCGAGGTACCACTATACCCCTAAACTTTAAAAAAATAAAGCACTGGATGTTCCTAAATTGCAGTTGGCTCAGTCCAGCAAAATCTTCCCTCCAAGTCATAAAGAAAATGCCATTGATAGTGCGCTCATGTGTTTACTACTATGGTGAATAAGTGCATCCTTGACAATCTTTATTTTTCTTGTTTCTGTGAGGGGAGATGGGTGTACTCTAATGGTATTGGCTCCTAGGTTGACATCATCAATGTCATGACACTATTAATAGTTTTCTTGTTAATCTGTTTCTTTTTATAGCTGATTTCCCCCCCCCCCAATGTAGCCACTCTTCCTCCAAACGTGCACAGAATGAGGCTGATAAACGCTTATATAACAAAAACAAAGATAGGTCAACTGGCATTTTCCCATCTAAAAAGAAAATCTTGAGTCATGTTCCTGGAAAAACCAATATTAACACCATATATGGCTTTGTTTAATGGTTAGCTCCATCAATGGAATTTTTCAAAAAACACTTTAGACTTAAACCCAAAACGAGTTGTGCATACATTTTTTTAAAAGGAAAACTTGTTGCTATGTTGCAATTACCTTTTTATTTTGGTAAATTCTAAGGCTGCAAAGAGTTTAAATTGAGGATTAATCACCTAAGGGAGCAATTATGCATAAGAAACTGGTGTAAAGTAAGCTGGTGAAAATTAAGCCGGCATAAAGTTATGTTAGACCTAAATCCCATTCAGGAGCAAGGCTGCTGTTGGATGAGGAGGCCCAACCCTGTCAGAGGGAAATCAAGTCTTTAAAATAGTTTAACTCACACTACCATTTTTTGCAGGTCACATGACTGCATATCCATCTTAAATCCTCCATTCCTGGTCACATCTCACCCCTTTTGGGGGATTTACACCGGTCTTGAATTAGCCAGGTCTGGCCGAGATAGGATAAGCAAGTTATATAGGTGTATATTCAGCTAAACCAGCACTGGGGATTTGCCAGTGGCTAAACCAGGAATCTCTTGGCTCATTCAGAGATCTGTTGCACTGTGAACTGCTCACCCTAGCAGCTCTTGTCATACAATTTCCCCTCCAAAACAAGTTGGCCCATTGGAGAAACTGCTGAGCTGTTGGGATACATTTGTGTCTGGAATTGGGCTGTGGGTTGCTGTTCTATTTAGGAAATGAAGAAAGAAAACATGAAGGACAGGTAACAATGCGTGGTACCTCTTGTTTATTACACTGTGTAGATTATCTTACACCCACTCCAGGATCTAAACCCCATCCTCCTCCACTTATTTTGGATTTTGGTACTATGGAAACACATCTGAATGTAGTAAAGTGATTTGAATTAAGTTAGGCCCAATGATTAATCAGCTAAAATTATTTAATTGGCCAACAGTTCTCAAAATTACTAACTCTATGTGTGGTGTTCATTCGAGGCTAGCTCAGGGGATTTGATGCTTTAGATGGAAAATTAAAGCAGCACACCTTTGGTAAAAACAAGTAAAACTAAATAATTGACGATTTGCTACCTAAGAGGTGTTTTCTTCATGGTAGAATCCTGTTTCATTTATAAAACTGTTGGAGGAAAGACACTTTTCTCATACTAATTATAATTAAATCTTAATATAGCTATTCAAATAACCCTATGCCTACTTGAAAATTGAGTCCATCAAAACCAACTCCAGAGAAAATATGTTTCAGCTGCTGAGGCAGGGAGGGGGGGGGTTGGTTTTAAATATTCTGTTGTTTCTGGTACAGAAATGTAGCATAGGATAAAGCTTCACCCCCTATACTTTGCCCATTTTGTTCCCCTTACCCTCTACTACCACATTAAACTGTAATGAAGACAACATAACTGAATCGAGGACAATCTGTTTTAAATGACGCAGGAGCATAGCCACGCATAGGGCCAAAATATTTCACTTTTTACTCCCAGCTATATATTTATTTGTTTAACAAAGCTGATCTATCCCATGACTGCACATAGAACCCCTAAGGCGGTTTGCAAAAAAATTAAAAGAAACATTAAGATTGCTGAAAAAGACAGTTTGTTAAAAAGCAATTCAAATTATTATAATTAAAATCAAGAGTGAGCTACAAACAGATTAAGATCACTTTCAGCTTCTACATATCTGAATAAGCTTGCCTGAAGAAAAATGTTTTTAGCAAACACTGAAAAGGGCACAGTGAAGGCACCTGCTTGATGCCAGCATGCTGCCATGCTAATTAATATCATGCAGCACCTGTAACAGTGACTATTCAACCACAGATCAAAGCAGCCAAGTGGACACTTACTGGGTAAGGCAATCCCTCAAGTAAACTGGTGCCAATCTGTTAAGGGCTTTATATACTAATAGCAACACCTTGAACTTACCCAGTAACAAGCAATATTGCAAGCAAATGTCATATAGCTATGGAAAGTTTTGAGTCACCTTGGATGCTTTCCCCAAAATACAGATTTCTCAAAGTTGACTTACATAATACTTTAACAGTGCAATTCTATAGAAGTCTACTCAGAAGTAAACCCTACTGAATTCAGTGAGACTACCCTCCAAGTGCATTGCAGCTTAAGAGGTGGTGTTTATATGTTGAAAATGTTGCTTTTTAAAAAGCTATTAATACCTAAATTATGCACTGTAGAAGAAAACATATTTTTAACTTGGCCCTGCAGCAAAACAAACATTAAATACCATCTTCATAAGTGAGTTAGGATAATCTGATATACTTCCTACAATGGATTTCATGGTTGAAAACTTCATGGAGGTTATAGAAAATCGAGTCCTCACAGAGGGCACATGTTGGGTGAGATCATAAGGACTGACCTCACTGTGTGGGTGGGTGGGAGTGATTGGATAACCACGACAACCAGATTGGTGGTCCCTCGGTTGCTGGGCAGATCTAGCCAACGGGGAATTTTGTGTATTAACTGAGGGACCTTTATATACCGCTGCACGTTGCGTAGAGCTTCCTCTTTTCGCTTTGTACACCGGATCACCCGCCCCACCCTCCCTATATTTAGGGTCTTGTTATGACCTTGCTATGCCGTTGTGGGTTGTCTGTTCTTGGGACAGGGGCCCGGTAGGAATTTTCCCATTTGGCTGATTGGCTGGTGCCACTTGGGTTTCGCCTGCCACATAGCAAATCATCACAGCTTTGTAAGGTTTGGCAGTTAGGCATTGGTTCAAGGTGGTCTGGAGGGGGGGGCCGGGGTTAGAGCACCTGTTCCCTCCAATGCGCAAAGGTATTCCGTTAAAGGAATCCAGGGATTCGCCCTGCTTTTGTTGACCCCTTTCGGGGGGTAGGGCCACGCAAGAGTCCCTGGGAGCATTTGGGGTGAGCTTGAGTCTGATCCTGGATCATTGCTCACCTGCAATGTTTACCTGTACTGACGATATGGTGAGGCCCAGTCATCAGTGCTGCCCTGCTGAGGTCAGGTGCAGCTAGTTGGGAACCAATGCCTAAACAAACCACTCACTATCTGTAATCAATAAAGTTGTGGCCAAAATTATGCAAATAACCTAAAACTAAATTCCGTGTCAATTGTGTCTTTATTTATTGGGAAGCTCCTGGGGATTCAGAATGGGATGCATGTTTTTAAGTAATGTCCAGTACTGCTAGCTTCTTAAATTACTATGTTACATTATTATTTCCACTACTATTTGCTTATGAAATTATAATGCACAAAAAGTATCTGTGGTGAATTTAAAAAATGGAAATGGATATATGCAGAATGTATCGGATGGTTCAATCCAGTTCATTCATCATTTGAAGATCTGTATCATAGAGTACTGCCATGTGCAGAACTGATTACACAACTTTTTGTGAATGGTTTCTTACACAGGCTCCCAGTTCTTACAACACCTTCTGCAACAATCCTTCAAAGCCATACGCTGGAGGAAACAATTAAAGACAAATTTAAGGGCAATCAACTACATTTTGATTATATTAATGGCATTGAAATGCTTACTTGGCAAGCTGAATTAGAAAAACAACAACAACGTATTGGAATGGTGGTGGGGATGACTCTCAAAATGAATGCACGCAACTCCCACCTGCCACTTACAGGTCACAGAAGTAAAAAAAAATTGAACCACTTAGGTACTTTGCACAATAGTCAGTGTGTCACTTACTAGGCCAAACACTGTCTGGAATGTAAGGCTAGCAGAGGATTACAGACAAAATGTTTTGGAACTGGTGGAAAAGGAAAAATTGGGGTTTAGCACTAGCCAAAGATTCTGCAGAGGAAGAGGTCCCCCTCCCATGTATTTTTTTTCTTTTTAGTTATTGGCAGATAGTTTAGTTAATTGGCAGTTTGAGTTTCCCAGCTACATTTCTTGTAATCTGAAGCTATGAAGAAGGTGGCTCAGTCTAAATGAAAAACATGTTTTCTCTAACTAAAATCCATCCTTTCAGCTAGGTGGTGGGAAACACTATTAAAGGTAATTCATTTGTGGTATTGCACCCTGGTTAAATTGGGGGCACATAGCTAGCGGCTTGCTGGATGGGTTGCAATTTGCAATGGTGGTTCTATTGCATGTCATGAAGTTGTCCTATTGTGAACACCTTTAAAGTTAGGCCTTTTCAGTAATTTTTAGCAATTGTTGAGTGGCTAGTAAATCCCAATCCAAGACCAGCATGATTACCCATATTTCCTGAAGAAATACAAGGACTAATATACAATGAACAAATCAGTTTTCTATTGGTGGTACCGCATTTGGAGATTGTGCATCACTGCTGTTGCACCACCCCATTTGTGCTACAAGGTTGGGGTGCTAAGGCAGGGGTCTGCTAACTTAATAGAGCATTTTATACAATTTGCTGTTCTGTAGCACAGCAAAATACACCTTAAAAATCCAACATCATCTAGAAACTCGCAAGGCAGAAATATTCAGAACTTCCATCGCAACCTAATTCAATTACAGGCTTTCATACGATTAAGCAGATGTTTTCCCCAAGGTGTCTGCTCTAAATCATCCTTCTCATATTCTAAGCCCATTCAGTTTTCATCCATGGGTCAGGATCAAAAGGTCTAACCAATCTTTGAGAAAAGAAATGTAAGGGTAACACAATTTAGGCTGCCACTTACCTGGGAGTAAACCTAATTTTACACAGTGAATCTTAGACATCTATGGAAGTGTGCTGTAAATCTGGTCCCAGGTCAATAACCACGGGTAACATCTCTAAGCCATAGCTGTCAAGTGTCCCTTATTTGAAGGGACAGTCCCTTATTCCAGCGCCATGTCCCGCTGCTGTCCCTTATTGATAGATGTCCCTGAAATGTCCCTTAAATGATGTCCCTTAAATTTCAAAGGAATCAGCTCCTCTCCCTCCCTCCCTGCTGGCCAGGGAGGAGGGAGGCTCCAACTCTGTTGCTTGGCTGTGTTGCTCACGCAATAAGAAGTCTAAGAACAACTGGGGGGTGGAGCTTGCATGCCTTGTGTGTGGCTAGTTAATGCAAGCTGAGGAGGTTTTTGAATGTTGGATGCCATTTTGTTGCACGTGCTGCTGCAAACTTTGCAGTGCAAAGCCAGGCCTGGGAGCCATCTTAAGTTGAGGCTGCATAGGCCTTGTGGTGCATGCGATTCAGATTCTATTCAGTTGAACCTCTGGTTACAAAGCTGGTTGGACAGTGTTCTCGAAGCTACCAGCATGAGTTTGACCAGACTGCAGGAGGACAGGAAGACTGGAGTGCCTGGAACAGGTGAGGCCGCAGGTCCCTTATTTTGGCTGCTGGTCCCTTATTTTCAAATCTGTAAGTTGACAGCTATGCTCTAAGCATATACACATATACTGCTTTCAGACAGGAGCTAATGGTTAAGTCACATTCTTTTTATACACACAGGAATCTGAGCTAGTCCCAAAAAGAAAGACAAGCCAGTCAAGGATAGTTTTTGTGTCCGTTGCCTATATTTATAAATTTGACCTGCATCATTGGAGAATGTGGTTTTTTTGTTTGTTTTTTTGCAGTTAAATTGCTCAGTACCTGTTTAATTATAAGCAGTATTGTTCTCTTAGCACAAAACCTTTCTCTGTTACTACAGGTCTTTTGTGCAATATTATGGTATGGGAATAATAAAGTTAAGAGGTTGTGGCTACCCAAAAATTTGACTGTTTGAATTGATTGGTAGATTTCAGGAAGCCATAATCAATGCTACGCTCAAGAAGAAATGCTGAACTTGTGAAATCCAAAACCTTTTCAATCTATTGGAAGTGACAAGATTAATGCTAAATTAAGTATTTAGGTTTCATGTTGTATGGAATGGAAGGGGCAAAAATAAGTGGCGACTAGGCAATGAGAAACTGTAGGCTGGAGGTAGGGAGGAATTGTCACCTACAGCACCAAAATATCTAAGGTAAACAAAATATCTAAGGGTAGCTCTGAAGGCGAGAGTGCTCAAACTTTGGCAGATTAAACTCCCTCCTCTGCCCTGAACTTACTCACCTGAGGCTCTACAAAGCAGTGCAGTGCACAGCAACAACAGTAACACCACCTGCGAGCACCTTGAGAATGCCCTCTGGAGATATTCCCTGACAGATTTGCCTCTCTGCTAACAGCAAGTAACATTTCAGTGTCTATCAAATTGAATATTCTGAGAATGAGTAGGCAGGGATAAAAGTGCTTTGTACTGAAGTGTTCAAAGTGCTTCACGTAGAATACTTCAGTAATTTTCACAACAACCCAGTAAGGTAGGGAGAATATTGTTATCCCCATATCTCAGATGGGGTTGGATTGCCTAGCATCACTTAATGCCTTCAGGCCATTATTTCCTTAATAAGCTGAGCTATACTTTTAGCTTTTGTCTACATACGTAGCCTTTCTCTCCTTTAATCCAAACTGGAAAACTGCAGTTCCCAGCTTTTTAACAAACCGGGAACTTAAACCATGGCTTAATCTTGGTTTGAGATCATAGCTTGCTCAAAATCTTGAAACCATTTCACTGAGCCATGCTGTAAGGTGAGCAACATTTTATTTGTATTCCAGCAGTTAGGGCTGAGCACCATTTGATTAATAAACAGTAGTGGCCAGTGTGGTGGGGTTAGGTTGCCCTCCCGATGCTGATGACTTACCTGGAGGTGGTGAAGTCAGGGCAGCTCAGATGCACCAGCATTGGCTCACCTGGTGCATCTGCACAGCTCCAGTCTCAATCCTGCCCTGGCCCAACAACAGCCAGGTAAGCTGCAATGACACCAGTGTTGCAAGTGCTGCTCTGCTACTGCTAATAAATAGGGTGTTTGCTGTGCAGGCAAAAGGCTTGTGTGTTTCTTTTATTAAGCTTTGATACAATTGCCCTCATGCTGATGTAAGATGGTTGGGGCCACTCCGCTCTTCTCCACTGTGCTTTGTATACGGACACTAAAGAGCAGCTACTGGGAAGAGACTTGTTGGCATTTTAAAGTTGCTCTGTCACTATACATAGAAGCAAGTGGTGGTCAGATGCACTGCAGAAAATGACTTTCCCCTTTAAACAGGTGCAGGAACAGGGAATATTGATCATGTGTTATGATTTTGGAAAAACAGAACTAGAACACAGTGGATATGTGGAGATGCAAAGATTTCCAAATGCATAGGCTGTGCATTTAATACTTGTGAGGAACAGGAAGCTTCAGTAAGGACAGCTTTTCTCACACTTGCATGCAAAGCTGTATCTGCCAAATTTTCTTCTTTTTTGCACCTGTAAAAAAATATAGGAACCCTATGTTGTTCTAAATTATGAACACACACACACACACACACACACACACACACAAGTGATTGGCTCTTGCAACTGGCTGGACAACTTGGTTAGCCAGAGGTGACTTAACCGCATTCTCCAGCATGCCAGGAATAGTTTCTTGAAAGTGAAATGACATGAGTTAAACATGGGGGCAACTGTGAAGAAACAGATGTTTGTTTAGCAACATCAAGAATCCCCTCTGTTGTAATTCTGCCGGGCTTTGAACGGGTTAAAATTCCACGAACTTGGTGAAAGGTGCTCGTAAACACAGGCTCTCTCTGGCATTCTCACATTTCGTGAGCAAATATTTCACTGCTGGGTTTCAGAGATTATACATTGCTTGTTATGAAAAAGGATTGTGCAAGGCAAAACACATGGAGCACCCATCTTTAATTAGACTGGTAGTACCCTATAAGAGACCAGGTTTCCTGCTCCTTTCACAGTGTGTGCCAAAGCCCCATCAAATGTGCAAAAAAAACCCCTAGTAAAAAACAGCTTTGTGTTCTTGCCTTATGGAACTCCCTTCAAAGAGATGTAGTCGATAGGACTTTTGTGATCAGTGAGTTACTGCAACTCCCATCATCCATAGCTAGAAGGACCGGTGGTCAGGATGATGGGCACTGTAGTCCAAAAACAGCTGGGAAACTCTGGTCTAAGTCAAGCCTATTGCACTGCCCTTTGAAATCAAACAGGATCTTGTAACCCACTTTTCCTCCACCTTCCAAGCCAAACACAGATGGCAAGATTTGATCAGATTCTTATCTTAGCTGTCTACCTGGGGCTGCAAAACAGGAGGGTTGTTGAGCAGTCAGTGGAGCACATGGTTCATGTACTGTGTTCATCTTGGCAGTTCACAGGTTGCTCTAATCCAGGGCTGGCTATGGCTTTCAATGTGTTGCTGGACTTCAGCTCATCTCAGCCCCAAGCATGGCCTGTGGTCAGGGATGATGAGAGCTGTGTTCCAGCAACATCTGGGCCCCCTCAGGCTAGCCACCCATGTTCTAAACAAAATGCTTTTTCAGTGCTGTGCTACCTTTTGGCTTCAGTGATTCCTGGGATCATTTCCAAACGTTGCCATTTCACTTGGTTGAATATGTACTATGATGTTAACTGTATTATTTCAGACCTTCCCTGTTTACCGACCTATATGATTCTGACACTTAGGGCTTGATTTTTGAAGCCGTCATCCAAGAATCTGGTATGTGAGCACGAAAGAATTCTTAATAAATCAGCAGAAATATCCTAGCAGAGATGTTGCAACTTGCTGTGCACACCATTCAGGTTGTAGAATTCTGACTGCAAATACCGTATTAATATTGTATTAGCAAAACATGTTTTGTGCCAGCTGCTTCTTCTCTTAGAATATATTTTGAGTGATTCCTATTTCCCACCACAGAATCTACAGCTGTTGAATTTTTTGCCCTGATATTGTTGTCTTTAACGTTTCAGTTGTGGTTGTCTGTAGAATAAAGCTAGACAATGGCTGCTGCAGGGCTTTTGACTGTCAAGCCCACATACACAAATCTCTTGAATAAATGCTATTAAACATTATAACTAACAAGCTGTACTTCATATTACCTTTTGGCTTTAATAATTCTGAGAATTATATTTGTTGATTTGTTATATCTATTGGCATACAGTAAATATGTTCCAGTTTCTTCATTGGCAGTTGCACAAATTATTGCTATTGTTCTCAGACTACTGAGTTTGAAACCAAAGTTGCTTTTACTCATGAATTATCATAGAAATCATCTCAAAATACAAACATCGGCTCCCACCTCCTGTCTTGTTTTTCATTCTGATTTGTTAATGGATCATGCTAGTTCCATGCCACAATTATGCTCTGAAATGGTTTTATTAAATTACGTTGTGCCAGTGGTGCCTTAATAGAAACTGGAAATGTGTCTGCTGTTTTCGGTATGCTGTAATGTGTAATGTCTCATTTATTATATTCTTTATGTTTTGTAGATTCCGTCCTGTCTTGCTGATGTAAACTTCCACAAGGCATTGCAAGCAGGTAAGGCTATGTAATACTGGTAAATGTGCAGAAGGAGCGGGGCTGATTGTCGTTGTGATTCTGTTTGTTTGTTTTTAGTGTTCCAGTAATAATGATGTGTGTTGTTCTTGCTTATCAAGTTATTACAATGCATATCTTGTTGGTTGTATATGGGCACTGGCTGTGGTGAGCAATGCATGCACACTTTTGGACATGTCTGGCTGTACACATTGTTTTTGACAGTTGAGTGCTGGATGAGATTCCTTAAGCAAACAAGCAAAGATATCCATGAATCCATTGTAAATTCCCCTTTTATTTAGCTGTCCTGTGTGGGGATCTGTTTGTTGTACAGGAACTAGCATTAAGTATGCTAAGATATGTGCCCTACCTCTCCACCTCTCCCTTTGTGGGTTAATTACAAAATCACATCACTTAATAGAGATGCTAAGATTGTTCTCCACATCACGCTTGCTCTTGGCTATAGAAGGGACCTAGGCAAAGCACCCAAGCTGGGCCACTCTCTTTCCTGTCTGGTATACTTCAACAGCCTGGCTTGTGTTTTTATTTAATTAATTCATTTGCTTTAAGTAGTATAGTTTTAAAAAGCAATGAATGGATATGAAAAATACAACAAGAGATCACGAAGCCCAAACATATGTAGTTAGGCAGCAATCCTATACCCGCTTAGCTGGGAGCAAAATGTCTATTTAGGAATGCCTAGCTTGCCTGTGATCAGAATATTAGGATGAGTTGGGATATGAATGTACATCACACAGCCTCAGAGCTACAGGTTACAGATACCTGCAACCCAAAATAAATGGGGAAAGCTGATTCCTACAGAAAGCCTCTTACAATATTTATTTATTGCTTGGATGCACCTTAACAAAGTTTTAAAGTACAATAATAATTTCCCTTCACTCTTTTAATCAAGTTAAGCAAGTCTTCATCTACTTAGATGAAGCCTCGTCCACACGCCTAGTGTGTGAAAGCCCTATTATTCTGCCCCTATGTAGGGTTTCCCCCATGATGATTTAGACAATGCAAAGCTAAATATACTTGCGTAAGGCCTTGCGTAAGGCTCAAGACACTAAGTATACAGGAGACAGAATACACTCTTTTAAAGAGTGCATGTCTTGCAAGTAACAGAGCTTGTGACCTTCTTGTTCAAAATGCTTTAGTCATGCATCCCACACTTCAGTAGGGAGACTGTTTTTCCAGTAGGGTTCTGGGAGGCAGAACGAAAGAGCTGTGGAGAGCCAGAGTGGGAGCTTGACTGGTCAGTCCCCTATACTCATTTCAAAAAGTCTTGTTTCTGTGTTGCTTCAGGCAGTGGCAGGTATGAAAAAGTAGGATGCTGTTTGTTGCCTCCTAATGTGCCACATGCCCCCTTTTGCCCCCTCCCAATCCAGGCCTGACATGCACTATGACTGCAAGATGAAGGGCTGACTTGCACGGTCAAAGCAACCATTACAGTCCACCAAACCTTAAAATCACTAAACACAATACTTTTCAGTGGTAGCAAGCCATATCCTCAGCTGTGATGATGTATGAAGTGGTGTACATGGATGTTTGAATTGGGAATGAGAACAAGCATCTATCTGTTGTGCACGAGAAACTTTAGCAACATTTCTTGTAACTTCTGAATGTGACCTGAAACAGCCTTTAAGTATCCCTTGCCAAGCCAGGAAGCTTGTGATGGAGGGCCAATTTCAAGAACTTAGAGCACAGTTTTATCTGATTTGGATCTCTGTGGCAGAACTACTTAGCGCTCCTGTCAAATCACCGGGCCACTCATCAAATATTATAAACATTGTAAGACAAAGACAGGAACGAAACTGGAGCACAAATGAGAAAAGGCAGGAACTCCAATATGCATTGCTAGTTGCACAAGATTCCATACCTAGGAAAGTTTAAGTCACTGTGCAATCCTGCAAGAGGTATCCTAAGGTGAATGTAAACTAATTTATGAACAAATTCTTTTGGTATGCTATTGCAGTTTTCTGCAGTATTTTTCTTCTTAATCTGCGTCATACTAGTTCAGTTGTAGAGAATTCTAGTAGGAGTTAAGGATGAATAACAGGATGCTTCGGGAATAATGTTTCATGGCATATATATATATATATATATATATATATATATATATATATTGCTTTTCTGATTCTGAGAAGATATGCTGTCTTATGGTGAACAACCCTGCACAGTTAGTCTGTTTTAAAGCTCATTTTTTTAAAAAGATATTTATTAAAATTTTCAAGATATTACAAAATGAAAAAATAAAAAATAAAAATTAAAAATTAAAAAACTCCATCTTTCCATTACTTATTTTTCATTAGCTTGTTTCCCGGACCTCCTCACGCCTCCCTTTTTTTGTATTCCAATTCAGTTTGTTAGTTCAGCAAATCCTTTCCCTCTTTATTTATCCTAATCTTTAATCTTAAAATATTGTGACATTAAATTTTTACCTATTAGTAATCCATTTTTCATATTCCCTTATAGTATTACAGCTAAAAACCACTTAATTTCTATCCAACATCATTCTACCATTCATTAATTTTACAATATTTCTGTAAATAGTCTTTAAACTTTTTCCAATCTTCTTCCACCGACTCTTCTCCCTGGTCTCGGATTCTGCCAGTCATTTCCGCCAATTCCATATAGTCCATCCCCTTCATCTGCCATTCTTCCAGAGTGGGTAAATCTTGTGTCTTCCAGTACTTTGCAATAAGTATTCTTGCTGCTGTTGTGGCGTACATAAAAAAAGTTCTATCCTTCTTTAACACCAATTGGCCGACTATGCCCAGGAGAAGGGCCTCTGGTTTCTTCAGGAAGGTATATTTAAATACCTTTTTCATTTCATTATAAAACATCTCCCAGAAAGCCTTAATCCTTGGGCACGTCCACCAAAGGTGAAAGAATGTACCTTCAGTTTCTTTACATTTCCAACATTTATTGTCGGGCAAGTGATAAATTTTTGCAAGCTTGACTGGGGTCATGTACCACCTGTATGTCATTTTCATAATATTCTCTCTTAAGGCATTACATGCCGTGAACTTCATGTGAGGGCGATCTAGCTGCGACATCTGTCACCCCATTGATCGCCAGGGTTGATTCGGCTGATCTGGCTGGCTAGGCGGGTGTCCCCTTCCTCCCTCACCGCTCCATGTGCGTCCCTCCCGAAGCTGCGCGCTCGGTGGAAGAGGACGACCATCCCAGATAGAAGGAGTGTACCGTTCTTCAGTCAAGGGTATACGATAGCTGTGCTCCCCTGCTAGAACCTCCAAACAAGCTAAAGCTCATTGAAGTCAATGGGATTTAAGAAGTCTGTGTGCACACTATGGTGAATTCTGAAACCCATTATTATTGTTATTTTTTGCTACACCTCCAATCAAAGAAAACAGAGTAATAGTTATTGAATGCATGAGGTGCTGATGTGTGTTTTAATGACTGCCATTTAAAAAGGATTTAAAAAAAAATAAAAATAAAGGCTGAAATTGTAATTAAAGGCCAGGTGACTATAATTATTCTGCAAGCCCTGAGGAGGTGAAATGATCCTATGAGTGGATGGATGCTGTCAAAGTATCAGCACCCAAAACCATTTAGTTCTAAGATCTTGAGATGTATGTGTTAAAAGTGAATAACAATTGCTGGTGGCAGCTCATTTCCCTTTCTCCAAAGACACAAATATATATATGAGGATGAACATGCGCATGTTCTCATGCAGGAGAACAAAGTGTACTGAAGGAGCACATTGGAGAATTCAAAGTGCAACTTGGAAGTACTCACTGCAGCTCCACTCTGAAGTTTGTATTGGTCTTCCAACCATGCCTTGCCCACCCTTTCCTTCCCTGAATCCCCAATGTTATCAGGCAAAAATTCTGCCAAACCCTCCCCAGAAGAGCTCGTGTGCAATTGTAGTGTGGTAGCATTGCGTTCCTAACCGCTGCGTGAACCATACATCAAAACATAGACAAGCCCACGCAGCCAAACAATTGCCCTTTTTATTATGAGTTTCACATTCAAATCACTCACTGACGCATCATCATTATGAGTGCTTGACATTAGTGTTATCATTCATCCAGTTAAAATGCATTTCCACCGGGTCCTGTGGCTGGCTGGAATCCTGTACTTCCCCTCTCCTATAAAACACACTTATGAATTAAAATTTTAATGGGGATTGCGTGGACAGGCGGAGTCCCCCCAACCCCAGGCGACCCCCGAGCGGAATAATGACTCAAGACAACGTGCTATGGGATTAAAATTGGCCACAACTTTATTAAGTTTCAGATGTAGGGAGACCTTGGCTCAGGCATTGGGCGTTTATCCTTCCCAGTCCCCTGCCAAGGAGTGTGGTGGAGTCTCCTTCTTTGGAGGTCTTTAAGCAGAGGCTTGACAACCATATGTCAGGAGTGCTCTGATGGTGTTTCCTGCTTGGCAGGGGGTTGGACTCGATGGCCCTTGTGGTCTCTTCCAACTCTATGATTCTCTGATTCTATCTGGGAGACATCAGGGTTATCCAGAATGTGTGGGGATTGGGCTGGCTCTGGAGAACATATGTTCAAGCACAGAGCCTGCCCCCGTTTCGCCGCCGTCGCAGGGGAGAGCAATGACAACCTTTCGGCGTATGGCCAATGCCTCCCCTCAAGACCCCTTTAACGGGGAACCCTGGGATTGCCACCACGGGGTGGACCACCCCTTCACCCCCCCCCCATTTAGGGAAGATAGACTAAAGGATTCTGCCCAAGGCCTGAAACCGCTAAAGTTGTGACGTTTTGCTATGGGAAAGGCAAAACCTGCCAGTGCAGGAAAATTCCTTTCCAACCCTTCAACAGCGACCATGACGTAGCAGCGCCCACGTACCTGTGGAGAAGAGGTTAACCTGCAAAAGAAGACTTAACTGAGGGAGGGCAGGGTGGGAGAAGCTCCGGAGCCAACTGATACTTTGCAGGTAAGATTCACCTTCTGTTGTGTGGGCAGGGCAGTCCCTCCCCTTACCTGGCCGATCCCCTGGCAATGCCTCTCCAGGCGGGATTGGGCGATTGGCTGAGGTAGGTGGAGACCTCCAGGTATCCAGCCTGGGGAGGGTAAAGCCAGCCTGAACTACTGGGAGCCGCACTGGGATCTGGGGGGCTGTGCGCAACCACGCAAAAGGCGCCCCACATTTGATGTGGGGAGCAGTCATTTCCATGGTAGGGGATGACCATAGCTCAGTCATAGATCATACTGAGCATATTATGTGCATATAGAAGGTCCCAAATTCAATCATAGCCATCTCCAGCTAAAGGATTTTGGGTAGCGGGGCTAGGAAAGACCCCTTGCTTAGACTCCAGGGAAGCACTTCCAGTTTGTGGAGATAATACTGGGCAAGATGGACTAATGATGTGGCTAGAGTCTTAGGCTGTGCCAGTGGAGACTTGAGTTCAAGTCTGTTTAGCCATTAAACTTGCTAGGTGAACCTTTGCTGAGTTTTACTTTCTCTCTTTCTCTTTAAGCCTAACCAGGGATGTTCTGATAATAAACTGGCATGGGGAGAGCTACATATGCTACCCTGAAGAACTCTTTGGAAGGAATTAAAATAAAACAAATGGTATGGCTTGACATAAGGCAGCTTCATATATACATATATTAATTTTGCTATCAAAGCCTCGTAGGGAGAAAATCTGAATTACTGATTTTTTTTGGGGGGGGGGGAGACTTTTCTCTGCTTACAAATGAAATGGAAAGAGCCGAGGAGGGATAAAGGATTTTAGGTTTAGAGCAGGGGGAGCAGGGCTTGATTTCCTATTCAGTTTTGATAGTCCCTTTGGGTCAGCCATTACTTCTTAGCCTCAGCAACATCACAGGGCTGTTGTGAACATAAGATTCCATGTACCAAACTTGATCTTTTTGGAAGAAAGGTAATAAATGTAATCAGCCGTATTTTTTAAATGGATCTAATCTGAATTCATTAACAAAACATAACTACCTTTTTCAATTTATAAAATTATGCTTTGGCTTCTCTTTAACTTACATGTGATAATATTCTCAACAGTTAAATGGACCAGGGGGTGGTGCCTCACTGGGAAAAAGCACTTTTTGCAGTGGGTGGGATTTTTCATGTCTTTGTTCAATAAAACAATGTTAACACCTGGTAGAATGCTCATTTTCTCATTATCTAGAATGCATTGCTGTGGTGAGAACTGCAGTGGATCAGATTCACAGACGCCAAGAAAAATAATTTTTGTGTGTGCTAAGAACGTCAGTAATGCTGAGTATCTCAGAAGGAATGCCAGTTTAATTAGGATCATATTATCATCCTACAAAATGGAGCCTTCATAATTTGTGTTGCAAATATGCATAAACTCTTCATGAACTTAATGAGGAAGACCTGTAGGGGAAATTTATTTATCTGTAAAAAGTTCATAAACTCTTAGCATAACTTTCTTCTCAAAGGATGAGAATGTATGAAGCTAAACTCCCTCCACCTTCAAGAAAACATTTTGCCCTAGACAGCTCTAGTGTTTATTTATCTGCATCATGCTATGATTTTGGTGTGTTCAGCTTCTTCTACATTGAACTGAAGTTTCATCAATTCCAGTAGACAATGTTCTTAAATATCAATAGCACTTGAATTTAAATGTGATTGTCCTACAGTATGAACATATATGGTTCTGACTCCCTGATCTGAAGTAACCAATAGAAGTAGAAACTTTAATCTATTTAGGCTGCAATGCTAATCACATTTAGCCACGCAGAACACACATGAGAATACATGTATCAGATTGGGCTGGCCTGTTAGGCTGCAATCCAATGCACATTTACCTAGGAATAAATCCTATTGAACTTAGATTAAGCATACTTAGCATTGCTTTACACACCATTAGAAATTAATGTGTTCCTTTTAAGGGCGTGATACAGTGGCTTAGTTCAGAAAGAATGTCAAACCATGGTTTGGTGAGCAGAAACTGTCCCATGAACTTGTGTTCACCCTTCTCAAATATGTGTTGCCTCTCCCATTTCCTGCTTTCTGCAAACCATAGTTTGTCCTGACATCAAATTGCTATAAGTCCATTGCTGCCAAACTATGCTCTGAAGGTGGCTTGCCCATCTTATGTTCATTATCAGTTGCCAAGTTGTATGTCACAGTGAAGGGTGGTTAGGGAAAACCATGAGGCAGAGAAGAAAACTCAGGTGTGAGCATGGAAGCCAGAAGAGAGGAAAGCATGATTTGTTGTTATATCTGAATTGACCTATTGCCCCCTGAAATAAAAAGAAATGATGGAACTCCCTGAATTTGATTTCTGGATTGTCTTCCCTACAAAATAATGGGCTGTAATTTTGGAAGAATAATGACGATTTTATTTTATTTTCTTTGTTGATGCCACTCCAGAGGTAGAGGGGAGATAGCAGACTAGTGGGGTCAAAGCTAGAGAAAGCACATCTCAAAAGAAATTTTCTAGTAGGCATGCATCTCCAATATGATAGTGCTGAAATTTTGCAACTCAAGACAGATGCCTTTACTCGTGGTGTCACCTCTTGAGTGAGAAGAAACTAGGAAATTTATTATAATCTGCTGGAGTTGCAACTCTCCAAAAGGGGGAGGGAGGCTACAGGGACACCACCAAGAACACACCAGCTCATTCACAATGAATTCAAACCTGGTTTCACTTGTGCTCAACTATGAAACTGCCATAGGTTTCGATGGATTGCATCCCTTGAATAGATAATGAGAAAACTACAGATGACAGAGAAAGAGACAAAGAGTTTGCTATGTGTGTTCAGACTGATTCAGGTCTTTGGACTGAGTTAGTCATGGCTGGAAGGGGATACATTCCAAATTAGGTGATAAGTCAGGGCAGTCATGGGATGGGTGCACACTTATATGAAAGTGAGTAAAACATATTTCCATTGGGTGTGCTATGCTTAGAGAGATTAAGGTAGGTGAAAAGGAGTTATTCTCCCTGAGTATTTTCATTTTGTTTATGGCCTACATCAAGGATGGCAAACCTGTGAGCCACCCAGATGTTGTTGGACAACAGTTCCCATCATCCCTGACCATATTAGTTGGGGCTGATGGGAGTTGGAGTCCAACAATGCCTGAAGGACCCAGGACAGGTTCCCCACCTTCTCCCTCTCCTACCTGGTGGCACTGTCTCCCTCAGTTACCACCCTCTCCTTTGCCTTATGCCTTATCTGTCTTCCAACAGCATTAGTATCCAGTCTTATGTCTCCATGACTCCCTAATGTTCTATCCCACACTTACCTTATTTCTTTTTTTAAACTAAACAATTCCATTAATGGGAATTTAAAATATATGATAGAAATCAGTTGCAAAAGATTGGTCAGCTTATTTTTTAAATTAGCAGCATACATTCATTAATATATTCTGTCTACTTCAACCTGCTACTTTTTCTCACCATTGAGTCTTAGCTGGGTTCCTACCACATACAGCTTTAATAACTTTGTCATAATGGCTTAGGGTAGTGGCAGTCCTCCCATTTGAGCTGAGATAGAGAAAACATGCACCATCTTTGGACACTTCCAATTCATTTATTGCATGTTTATCTTCTGCTTTGAATTATCTTTTTCTTCCCTGACTCCCAGTGACAGTATCACTGAATCTTACTCCATTGTAATTGTGGTAAAAAAAGTTTTACTTATATCAATTCTAATCCTTGGCCCAAGTTGATTTATAGACTCACAAGTATGTATGCTTAAGATTGCAGCTTAAGATACTGCATATAGAAGTAGATAGATATTAATATACGGATCTATATTGTTCTGGCCCACATATGTAATCATGCTCTGCCTGAGCAGAGTGAGTGGGTGGCCCAGGGAAGACCTCCTCTTGTCATCACCATTGCCACTGGAGAGGGGGGTGGGAACGAAGGGGAGTCCCCCCGACATGTCTGGTTTGTATGCATGTGGTGAGTGCCTGATGCACTATGTAGTTTGTGAGACTGAAGCACAGCCAATCCAGATGGAGTTGACGGGAAGTGGGTAGGGTTGGAGAATAGCTAAGGTTGGCAAATGGAGGGTACAGACCTCTACCTATGTGTGCATTATCATGCATTATGATTACCAACCTGATCCCAAGGCTCCTGATTTGAACAAACAGTTCCCATACATGGAGCTCTGCATACAATTGACTGTTCATATGAAGCCGCTCAAAATATTGAAGTCAGTGGGAATGAAGCCCAGTCGTCCAGAGCTTTATGTGTACGGACATGGGTGTTTGTAACTCGGAATCAGAAGCTCTGGATGTATTAAAAAATCCTTCAAGAGATATACAGTGGTACCTCGGGTTACATACGCTTCAGGTTACAGACTCCGCTAACCCAGATATAGTACCTCGGGTTAAGAACTTTGCTTCAGGATGAGAACAGAAATTGGGCTCTGGCGGCAGCAGGAGGCCCCATTAGCTAAAGTGGTGCTTCAGGTTAAGAACAGTTTCAGGTTAAGAACGGACCTCCGGTACAAATTAAGTACTTAACCCGAGGTATCATTGTAATTCGCTTTTTGCTCTGTCCTGCTTTCCAAAGTGACCTGTGACTTAACAGGAACACATATGCCGGCAAACAAATATGTGGGGTGGGAAATGAGATCGGAACATTTTGCAATGCAAATTAAGCATGTTTACTCAGAAGGAAGCCCCACTAAAATCAGTGGGGCTTAACCTCAGGCAAGCGTGTTTAGGATTACAGCCGCCTTGTAATTTACCGTAATTCCTTTTTACCTTAAATATTCATGAGGTGGCTTGCAAATCCCAAAAAACATGACAGTCTACTGAAACGGCAGGTATGCTAAGCCAAAACTGCAGGGAGATGTGGTTGTTCAAACGCTGACGAGAAAAGGTACAAAGCTTCATGCAAGCCACTTAAATTAACCTAAATCCTTTGACTTCATGTTCTTACTTGCTTGAAATCAATGAGAATATAGGTATGAATGCACCAATGCTTCTGCCACTGTGATTATGTCTAAGCTCCATACCAATTTGTGAGCACCCTAAGGGATCCAGATCACGTTGTAGCGCTGAGCCAGCAGGCTAGGACAACTGTTGGCAACAGTACAGATCTGTTGCTTGCATCTCCTTCAGGAACCAATGCAGCTGGGCTACTGCCATCTGTGCAAGGGCTGAGGAAAGGTTGGCAGGGTATTGTCCTATATTCTGCCTTCTGACGTAGGTAATTGCTTGAAGTCCATTTTCAGGCCCAACTTTATCGTGGGAGTACAGCCAGTTGCACTATCTGGGAACTAATATATGTGCTAATGTTTCCTCCAAGTGATTTAGCGATGCAATTGGACCTTGCACCAGTGTCTGTTAGAATAACTGCAAAGAGAGAGAGATGGAAGTTGTAAATTACAAAACAAGGCCATGTTGCTACCGACTCAGGCTGATCCCAGTGTTTTGTATAATCTTTTTTTTAAGGTTATGAGTATTTAAATTTCTTCAGTTTGACATTTATTGAGCTTTCACATGCCCTATATCATCCCAGCCCTAATTTGGGAGGAAGCACACCCCATACCCCAGGTAACGATCAATAGATTGATTAAGATAGCCTAGGTTGGAAATGAACAGGTTTAGACAAAGAGAAATTCAAATATTTTGATTGAGGGTTTTGTTTTGTTTCTTGAATAGTATCCAGATTCATGAAGGCTTGCCTCACCCTTTCGTGCATTTCATTTACATTGTGGAACACTGCACTAATGATCATTTCAACCTGTGACAATTATGGGTCTATGCTGATTTCAGCTAGTTGCTATAGCTTTTGGCGCTTCACAGCTCACTTGCATTTAAGGTAGTTTGTGGTGGTGTGCTAAGACCAGTTCCCAAATAATGGCTGGTGGGGGATAGAAAAGGCTTATCAAGGGTAGGGTTGCCACCTGTCCCTAGAAAAACAGGATCACTCCGTTTTTGGACAAAAGTGTCCCCATTCAGACTTCATACCGGATGCCTTTTCCCCCAAGATGGCGGTTGCATTGCTGTTGGTGTGGCTGGCAAGGAGCCCAGCCCGGCACAAGTGACAATAGAGATAAGGGGGAAGGAGTGGCTTTCTCTCCCTCCCTTGCCCCCTCCTTCCTTCCCTCTCGCTGGTGCTCCTCCTCAGCTGCTGCCCATCAGTCTAGTGCGGTGTGGGTCCACTGCCGCTTGGCCCTGTCTCCACCTCAACCTGACCTCTCCGCCTCCCTCCACGCTCTAGTCTTCAGATGAGTGGCATGGAGCAGTTAAACATTGTTTCTCCTCTTTCTCTGTTTTAAAATATGTTTCTGTTCCCAGAGTAGATGCAAAAATATCTACATTTATCTCGGTCAAAGATGTAAAAATAGGTTTATCTTGTTATTGGGAGCCAGTGCCAGTCTTTAAATGGCTGACTGTTATTCTGAATGTGCAGATATAATACTCGTACGTTTTTACTTGTGCATAAGTTTCCAGTAGAAACTAATTGCCACTCGAGCTATTCATAATCAAGGCCTTAGAAATTGGCAGTACTGGGGTTATAACACAATGAGCCTTCTCTTCCTTCTTGGTAGTTATTTAATTTGTTTCCTCTTTTGAAGAACATTGCTATCTATCTTACACTCCCCCCCCCCCCCCCGTCAAATGAATTTCCTCTAACCTTTTGTTCAGATAAAGCAAAATGGTTTGAATGATTTTAATTAGCAAATATGGTGTTCAGATAATAACTAGAGGACAATTGTGTGCATTTGGTAGCCAAGTTAAGTAGCTGCTGTTATAATTAACACCTATTCTTGCAAACAGGCACTTTTATATTGTTTCAGAGCTATACTATGAAATATAGCAATCAGCTTAGACCCTTTTTTCCATAAGGTTTGGTCTGTGATTGAATCAACTTCTATCTGGTTTTGTTTCTGCCATAAAGCGGCACCATAAATCTCTGTCTTACCTATCAATACTCTTTTCATTTGGCAAGTGCCTTGATTTGTTAGGCTCATATACTTTTAGGGACCACATTCTATTCATAGTTGCAGAACAGTTTAAAAAAGAGTTGAGGGACTGGACTTCTTCCATGCATTATCAATTCAATCGTTTTTTTTAAAAAAGAAAGCCAGTGTTAGGATGTACACAGGTAACACCAAGCTCTGAAGTTAATGAAGTGACCTTGATTAAGTTATTCTGGCCCCATTCAGATGTTATATGCATGAGTTCAAGAAGGAAGTGGAATTGTATGTGCCTGATTTACAAACATTTGCAATATAGCCTGAAAAGAGACCCTTTACATAAGGGATCCCAATTGCATGTGCATCGTACTACAAGTAGGCGAATTTTTCAAATACAGTATTATTACTAGCATGTTGAAGTCAGATACATGCAATCATATCATCCTCCAATGTAGCTGCGTAATTTTTGAAAGGGGGCACAAGCACCTTCATCCTAACCAGCTTTTCAGAAGGTTTTGTGAGGACAAAAATAGGACAATACTCCCAGGGTCCTTGGAAGGAGTACAGGATTGTGAATGTGAATATGCAGGAAGAGATTATTCATGCATTTTAAAAAATCTGTATGCTACTTTTCCACGAAAAAATCCTGCTCAAAGCAGCTGGCAACAAAGAAAGAGGGATGCATTCGAAAGAAACACTACAAAAACATTTTCATATTTCATAATAAGATAGCACATCAAAAATATGATAACATTTGTTGTTGTTGTTGTTTAGTCATTTAGTCGTGTCCGACTCTTCGTGACCCCATGGACCACAGCACACCAGGCACTCCTGTCTTCCACTGCCTTCCGCAGTTTAGTCAAACTCATGCTGGTAGCTTCGAGAACACTGTCCAACCATCTCGTCCTCTGCCGTCCCCTTCTCCTTGTGCCCTCCATCTTTCCCAACATCAGGGTCTTTTCCAGGGAGTCTTCTCTTCTCATGAGGTGGCCAAAGTATTGGAGCCTCAGCTTCACGATCTGTCCTTCCAGTGAACACTCAGGGCTGATTTCCTTCAGAATGGAGAGGTTTGATCTTCTTCCAGTCCATGGGACTCTCAAGAGTCTCCCCCAGCACCATAATTCTGGAGCATCAATTCTTCGGCGATCAGCCTTCTTATGATAACATAGACACACAAAACCACATTTTAATACTATAAACGCAACAGGAGTGGATAGCTCAGGTGGTTAGAGTGTGGTGCAGAAAACGCCAAGGTTGCAGTCGATCCCCGTTTGGGGAGCTTCATATTCCTGCATTGCAGGGGGTTGGATGAGATGGTCCTCAGGGCCCCACCCGACTCTACAACTCTATGATTCTGTGAACATGCAACATCCAATAGCAAAAATAACAGTTTCACCTTAGTCCTAGAAAGAGCCCTCCCACGACATTGCTTACAGTTCCTCTCCTGCAGCGGCTTCTTAACAGAGCTTCCAAGTACAAAGGGTGGGGTAGCTGGAAACATGACATTACAATAATGTGAATAATTATTGGCCCTACTGTAGTGGGGTGCCCGTTTATGGATGCCTTGGGAGCTGAATATGTTCAGGTGAGGACTACTCTGGCCTAATTTGAATGGGTGTGCAGATTAATAGTTAAATAATGATCAAATGAGGACAGCTCCCAAGTCCCTCTTGATTCTTTGGTGGCAAAGTGGGGAAGGGCTCACTGCATCGTCAGCTATGGATCACCTCACCCCTTGTTACTGGGTTGGGAGTCTTCTGTACCTAGAAGAACTATCTCCTCCTGGCTAGTATGAGACCTAGGTGGCCTGTATTTCCACAGGTTCTACCTCTCCTGACTCAGACTCTGTCCTCCCAGGACACTCCTATCTGTATACCTTTCCCAGACCCTCAACCCGGTCTCCCTATCCAAGCTGCGAGGCTCTGTCCTCTCGCTATGGATAGTCTCCTCAGTGTGGATGTTTAACGTAACTCAGAACTAGTTCTCCCTCAGTCAAATCCAGTCGTACTCCATATCTCTCCTCTTAAATCAAGCCCTATCTAACTAACTCCCTTGGAAACTGCTGCTTTTATTCTTCCTCCCAAAGTGCTGTTTCTTCCCCTTCTGTGGCTAGCTGATTTTGTAGCCAACCAGAGAGAGGCTCCAGTACTCTGGTGGAATTTCAGGGGGACAGCACCACCAGACTCTGGTCTGGCTCAGCTGTCCATCACAGGATGGCAAGCAAGTAAACAAACAAATATTAATGTTGTGCTATTTAAAAGCACTCTGCACACAGAGGCCCCTGGTAATGTCATCCAGGTCAGTGAAAGTGAGGGATATGATGCACATTTTGTTCCTAGTGCAGCAGGTCCCCCAGGTTCTGCAATTTGTGTTTTCCCCAGTGGTGTGAAGTGCTGGCCAGGCTTATGAAATTCAAAGTATAGTACCTGTGGGGTGGATGTGTGTCTTAGGCGGCTTTAAGGTTTAGACAAATTCATGGATGGCAGATCTGTCATTGGTTCTATGGTAGATAATAGCTAAAACTGTTATGAAGCAGTATATATTTGACTGCCAGGTGCTGGCACAGCGGTGAAACCATGGGTGGCTAATCAGCTTTTTGAGCTTCCTTGGAGGGTTTGGGAGCTGGCCACTGTTGAAGACAACAGAGTGTTGGCTGAGGTGTGCTAGTGGTCTGATCTACCAAGGTAATTCATCTGTTTATGCAACTTGTTTGCAAACCCGCCCCTTGTTTCTCATGTTTGGCATTTTTTCTCTCCGTCAAAACCCCCTGAAGAAATAATTACAGCGCACAAAGAAAACCCAAAACTGCCCAGCCCTGAATGGCCTCCTTCACCTAATCTATCTCTCTTTCATCTGTCAGTCTCTTGGTTTTAATGAGCCAAGCAATTACCTTGTATAAGGAGCACGAGAAGACTTCAGTGGTGGATTTCTTTCAGCAGAACTAATGCCACCACCTTTGCAGGCTTACTGAACCAGAAATACACCGTAAATAGCTAAAAGGTTTTTGTAACCCAAACAAACAAACAGGTGAGACAATTGGAAGGCTGAAAGGGTGACTTGATGCTTGGGGATCCTGAACGATGAACTGCAGAAGTATTTGTATCAAGCCTAGGCAAACTGGGACTGCTCATTGACTTACCCTCTTAAGCAAACAAATGAACTCATGCCGAACCAGCTCAGCAATGATAAGCCTAACCTACCCAGACTTCCAGAGGCAGAGCCTTTGCTCTTGTGCTCTATTGGCTTCTGTGCCATTGTCCTGATTTATACCAGACAAATAATCTATCCTGTATGCATGCAAAAAGGATCCATATGATTACATGAGCTATGAAGTCGGAGCAGTTGAATAAATATCAAGCATACCCCCAAACTGGAACCTAACCTATCGTATTTCATATATCCTCACTGAACAAACTGGTGGGTCACTTTTGAGGAGAGGCTGGGACAGACTTAACTTCTCACACTGCCACTACGGCCCACGAATCCAGTGCCTGCTTTCTCCATACACCTCATTTGACTCTTGAGTGGCAACTGGTAGGAGGGAGGCAGATTTGGCTCTGAGGCCTCCCATTCCTGACCCTTATTTTATATGCATCAGGCAAATTCCACCAGCCCAGAAGGCTGCATACTTGTAATACATGCAAGCAGGTTTGTGATTGTGTTTGTGATGGATTCATTTCTTGATCATAGCCTGGATTTCAGAAGGCTCTGATTTTAAGCTAACCCATTTCAAATCTTCTACAGAATTATAAGTTGCAGGACATTCTCAGGAGAAGAAGCAGAGAGTTATTAAACTGCATGTCTTTATTGTCTGGAGACAATAAAGCTGCCTGAGTAGAGTTAGCTGTTCAAAGATTAAAGACTGATGTCTAATATTTCTAGGTGCGCTAGTGCCCAGCAACACACACCCAAAGTGTGCATGCATGTATGGTTTTACTCTCATTTCAGTCGCTGCTGCCAGATCTTGGGGGTCTCAAATTTTAGCAGTGCCCTGTGCGAAGCCAAAAGTCAGTGCCCCTCCACCTCTTATGTTCCATTCTAGATCATAGTTGTGGCGTCCCCTAGGCTCTGCCCCCAGTGCAACCAAACCGGTTGCACTCCACCTCTGCTGCTGCCAAGTGTGATCTACTTCATAGCTGGAAAGTACTAATTTCCCCAGCCTGAAGATAAGAATTTCAAAACAGCTTGTACTTCAAAAAAGTTCTGAGCCAACCCATCATTGGAAGGGGCAGGTTCAACCCATGGGCATTCACCAGTCACTTGACCACAATGTCAAGTCATGATGGCCTGCACGTATAAATGAGTTGCAAGTTGCAGACAGAATCTTCATAAAGCTTTTCAACTGAGTGTGCAAACATTCAGCTTCTGCCAGTGAGTGTTTGCTAGGCAATAAAATGATATAATTCCAGCCCACCATATAAGTTGTTGTTATTAAAAATGACAACCCATTTCCATGCCTAGAGGCTGTAGGGAAAAGTGTTGATGATATCTGGGCCACGTATTGCGTGTCCCCTGCCCTTTGTTTTCTGCTTTTGAAGAGCCTGTTCAGTGGGCAACAGACTTGTCCAAAGCTGTTAGCCAGCTACAAAATGGAGGGCACATGGCAATAGTAACTGAGCGATGGGATGAGTATGGGGCTGGGGACAAAATACACTTGGTGCACATAAAACATAACCACCAACTAACTTTTCCTCAGGCCCCAAGTTAATAATAGACATTCATTTCCATGGGTCTACTCAGAATAAAGTTGGTTGCATTCAAACCAATATCTTCATTTGGCAGAATGAACAAGACTTCCCCTTATGTAACTGACAGATTGCTGCACTTGTCCCCCACTAACTAACATGTTGCTTAAAAGTTCTTACTTTGTTCCTCCTCAACTCCTGGCTAAGCCACATCCCAGGAACAACAAACCAAAAGTCTTGGGTGTCTGAACATGGACTTCTGGTTTGTTTCCCCCAAATAAACCTTGGCTTACTGCTCTGGTTTGTTTAGAGCAGTGTTTCCCAAACATGGGTCTCTAGCTGCATTTGGACTACAATTCCTTTCGACCCTGACCACCGGTCCTGCTAGCTAGGGATGATGGGAGTTGTAGTCCAAAAACAGCTGGAGACCCAAGTTTGGGAAAATTAAGGCACAAGCCTGAGTTTGAGCTACACAACAATCGAAGGTTTGCGGTTTGTTGCTCCTAGCACAGTGTGGCCAGAAATGGGGGAGGAGCAAAGTGGGGACTTTTGAGAAGCTTGAACCAGCATGCTGCTTATTTGCATAGTTATACATGATTAAACATTAGCTGTGTTTTAATATGGTGTGTGAACCAGGCCTATTTCTTTTCTTACAAGCGAAAAAGGAGAAAACGAAAGGCAGAACGTAACAGTACTGTTCTTCTCTGTCTTTGTCTAACCAGACAGGTGTCAACCTGGATTCTCTTCTCTTTATATTTCACTATACCTAGTGTTTTTTTTTTTTTGCTTCTCTACTTCAACTGTACAGGTGCAGGGAATTGTGGAGTAGCAGGGAAATAGGAGAGTTAGGATACAGTTGCTGCTGCTAGCTTTCTCTGACTCTAAATCGTTTCTCATTATCTTATAGTGGAGTTGGCATAGCCCACTGCACTTTATCCACTAATGAGCCATATTAAGGCCATATGGTGGAGGGTGCCAAGGTTCTGGATTAATTTCACTCTTACGGGCCAAGAAGTAAGGAAAAGAGACAAAGCAAATGTGGAGAGATGGGGGGAAAATGGGAGAGCAGCATATGGGCTTCACTTGCTGTTCCCCTTTGGGTGTCAGACCTCGGGTAGGGGAAGTTGCTCCACCCCTGAATCTCTGTGGGGGAATTACCTATAGTTTGCCATTAATTGCTACCCAGATAAACTACATTCAGTTAGAAATGTTACCAACCCGCAGCATCTGCAACCTGAAGCGGCACATTTGCACACATGCAGGTTGCGATTCGGTGCTTCTGCGCATGCGCAAAGCGCGAATTAGCGCTTTGCGCATGCACGACCACTGAAACCAGGAAGTAACCCGTTCCGGTACTTCCGGGTTTTGGCGGTCCGTAACCCAAACAAACTCAACCTGAAGCGTCTGTAACCCGAGGTATGACTGTACTGATCAAATTGCATTGGGGTTTTAGACCTTTGGGGAAGTGAGACCAGATGGAGTAAACATTATCACAGCCACTGAACATGAGTTAAGTAACTATGAGCTAAACAGCAATCCGAAGCACACTTACTAAGAGGTAAGACCAACTGAATCATAGAATCCTAGAGCTGGAAGGAACCCAAGGGTCTTCTAGTCCAAGCCCCTGCAATGCAGAAATTTCAGCTAAAGGATCCATGACAGATGGATCTGTCTGAATCATTTTCAAGCAGTCATGCATAGGACCAGCTGCCAAAATGTTCTCTGTGGGCAGTTTTGCTGAGTGTTTTGCTTTATATAAAGCCATGCTGTTACCAGTGGGAATAACACCACCCATCTGGGTATAGGTATAGGAGCTGTCACTTGGAGGCTTGGCCTCCTTTAAAAATCTGGCTGCAGAAAAACCTCTCGCTGTTGCTTTTTCTTTTTGGGGGGAGGCAGGGTACTTACCTTGTGTTCCCAGTGACCTGCCTTCTAGCCCAGGAGAACTTCCAAAATACATACTGGAACTAATATGTGACGTCAAAAACTGTTTGTGTTGCAGGGATAATAACCAGGTATGTGAAACTGCAAAAGGCTTGAACTCTGTTTCTATTCTGGCTGGGGTTTTTCCACATTTTCTCTGAACGTGCCAACAGAAGTTAAAATAAAATGTTCTCTTGTAGCACTTTATACTGCATACTAATACATGCAGTTACTCTTTGCATAAGTTGGTCTGAGAAATAAGTAAGTTGAATGAAATATGCTTTATTAGTATATGCATTCAGCATGGATTTGAACTGAATTCCTAGGGCTGGTTGAAAGCCAATCTAATTTAAGGAGTGGTAGGTACATGCACATGAATGTGTAAAAGTAGAGTTTGTAAAATTAATTAGTTGTTCTAATTGGTTATTTAGGGAACTCTGGGTTTTGAGGGCATTGGGTGAGCATGTCAGGAGTTCACTGAAGAAGAAACTCCTAAATAGGTCTCCAAGCATTCTGGACCTGGAAATTGGGAAGACTACTGCTGATTTAGTTTAAATCTTTCATGTTTTAAACTGGTTTGATTTACTTATCACCCAGTGCTATGCATCTTTACTTGGTAAAATCCCACTCGGTGCGAGTTACTCCTGGTAGTTACGTGTGCTTAGGCAGTAATCCTATACACATCCAATTTCGGAATAAACATGCATAGATTTAGTAACATGTGAAGCTACCTATACAGTCTGTCCATTCCTGCATCTACTTAATATTGTCCACGCTAACTTACAGTGGCTCTGTAAGGTTTGTGCAAGATTCTATTGTAGCCCTACCAGGAGATGGGTCAGGGATTGAACCTGGGACTTTTGTAAGCAGGGCTGCAGTTCCTGCCCCACATTACATTATAGCAATAGTGAATGTGCTTAAAAAACTGCAAAACCATAGCCACGTGGGCTATTTTGGGAATGGCATTCTGAAATATTTTAGAAGCTTCTTACTATTGGTGCTGCATTCTACAACAAAATGACTCTGCTTAAAAATCGGTTCTTGGTTTGTTCTAACTTGCAAAGTATTTTAAATCCCTGTCTTTGTGACTGAATTCCTGGAACCGTTTCACAAGGGGTTGCTTATATTTTCTCTAATCTAATGCAGCTTTTGTGTTCAATGATCCAGGTCTGAATTTGTCATGTTGTCAAATCAACATACATTAGACCACTGGGACATGTAATAACTTCAGCAGTGGTGCAATTAAAGTTTAATATTATTATATTGTCAATCACAGGATTCTGAAAAGCATTCAGTTTTTGTAGAATTATTGCAAATGGGAATATCATTTCTAGCAATGCTTTAAGGAAAATCCAGCCTTATTTTCTCTGTTGTACTATAGGCTAACAAATCCACATAATATTTTATTTCCTGCACCTTGGGATATCTTCTGTAGGGGGGGGGGGAACTATAGGAAAAAACCTGTGGTTTTTCCTGCACCTTGCTATAGGATTATAGGAAATTAAATCCTCCATTTAGTTCATCATTGGTTACCCTACACAATCTATCCATGGATCTCCATGGTTTCAGACAGGGGTCCATTCAGTCCTACCTGAAATTTTTAGGGACTAAACTCTTCTTTGTCAGCAGAGAAGTGGAGCATAATATAGGAAAAGGTTAACTCCTCTTCAGAAGGCAAAGTCATACGACAATAAAATAATGTCTAGGTGGAAGAGGGGATGACCTTCCCCTCATCTGAGACTTTGCCTTCTAGAAGATCCTGCTCCTGTATGCTCCATTAGGGGCTTTCTCTTTTGAGATGTGTAGTTATGTTGTCCCCCAGGGAAAGCCAAAGGTCAGCTTTTAGTTGGAGTTAGGTGGAGAAAAGTTCTCCTCACCTGCTGAGATGTAGGAAGGAAGGCAGGGACCCACACCACAGCCAAACACTGAAGTTACAGGGAATATCCCTTGCTCTTCAAGCACTGTGCCTCTGTTTTCTGCTTCCCACTCTTTCTGCTGCTTGGAAATGGCAGGAAAGTGACCTGAGCATCCCGAAGGCTTCAACCAAGAGTAATCGGGTTCTTTCCTGGATACACATGCCCTAGCACATGCTGTAAGGTCATGCAGGCCTAAGGGCTAAATCACTTTGCAGGAAGTCACATAAACGGCCTTGATTTCTCCTGGTTTTTGGCACCATTTCAGGTAGCTGTACCCAGCAAAGCCTCATGAGGCATCAAGCTCAATTTAAAAGGGTTATGTTCCCCCAGTGAAGGTGAGACACAGCCACAAGGACAGTGGTCCTGGAGACCACACCATCAGTGGCAGGTGCCTTCTGGGTCTTCTCCCCAAGGAGAAGACTCAAGGGCTGCCAACAGTTCATAAACACAGTTTTGGATCATCCAAAGACTAAGAAGCCGTTCGTCCTGAAGTGATGACCCAGTTGAACTGTTAGGGAAGCAGCCTATATCCTGACCAAGCTTCTAACAGGAAACACAAAGTGCCCCAATATAAATTCTATTGTTTTCCTTACTAAAGTTCTTTTCTGTTTCTTAAGATTAATTGAATTCCCAGTTAATAATAATATTTTTTTTTCCTCTGGCCAACACCTAACTGCTATCATACAAGCCCAGTCTGACAACTTGAGGCAGGTTCCTTCTCCTTCTGGCTAGACACTAAGAAAAGAATCAGATGGCATGAGCATGATGTGCAATGAGCGCTCCAATTCTATTTGAATTGGACAGTAAAGCTTTGCAAGTCTCAATCCCTATTTGTATCTTTTCAGGAGTAGTCCAAATCTCTTCCACCATTTCTAGGTGCCTCAGGCAACATATCGCTGAGGCATATTTGACTATAAAGAAGTCTCCTCCACAAGGGGTGACTGCTCATTCTTTGTGGAGAGCCACGGCCTTGTCTGCTCTTCAGGGTAATTTCCTGGTGGTGGAGATTTGTAGCTATTTGGGCTTCAGTGTACACCTCCACCAACAGGGGTTGGTGTGAAAGGGGGTTGGTTGATCGCTTTTTGGCCCACTCTACTAAAGCTGTTGATGATCTGCTACATTCGGTGGTGTGCAATGCCCTCTGGGATCCTCAGGTGAAAAAGGAAGTTAATTACCTGGTGAACTTTGGTTCACTGATGATCCCAGAGGGCATTGTGGTCCACCTGTCTGTTGGAGTGTAATATGTTAGTATAACATTTAGTGAGGTTGTCAGTTATGGCTTATATGTGGGGGTGGCACTTTTTGGTTTTTGTTTTATATTTCATGGCACACCTCCTGGGGTGGTGTTCTGTGTTTTTTGGCTGTATTTTCTTTCCTACAGTTCTTCTAATGTTCTTTTATGGAGTGCTGCTTGGATGCCAGTCAGTCTAGGAGACAGGGGGTGGTGACTTCTCCAGAAGAAGGTCCTAGTGACTACCTGTCAGTTCCTGTAGAAAGCACCACCTCAGTGGTGCGCAATGCCTCTGAGAACATCACTGAACAGAAGTTCACCAAGGAAGAAACATCTGCTTTCTCTGCTGACATGACTTTAATTCTGCTCCTAACATCATACATGACTTTGCTGTTATACTATATATGCATGTGCAATGAGTTTAGCAGTCTGCTTCACCTCCATTATGTGTGGGTGGCTAGCTTCATGGTTTTGTCAAAAGGATAGTAATCTTCCACTAAGTTTGGTGTAGCTTGAAATATTTGTATTGGTTGTATATCACCTTGGCAACAAGCCTCGGGGTAGGGAGTGATGGAAGCCACACAAGACCATCTTGCTGGGGCTTGTACTGTGGAAGGGGTCAAGACCTCCTCAAAAGAACAATCTGAAGTTTTTTCATTTGAGACTGCCGTGGTGCAATTGCCTTTGGAAAGGACAAAAAATATATATGTACACGGTAAGAAAAACCTCCCCCATTGATAACTAAGCCACTTACCTATTTTCTGGTACTGAAATAATTTCAGTTAGATAGCTTCCCCATTCCAACTTTCTATTTCTGTAACAGATTTTTTAAAAGGGGGGAAGGATAGATGCACCCATATGCACTGTTTAAGGGAGTTCCTGCTCATGTGTAAAGGGTTTCTCTGATGTGGCTTGGAATATGGAAGTGATTTATCCTTTCAGTGTTTGTTCTTGCGAATACAAATTCAGTCGAAAGCTAGCTGGCCTGTAGCCAGTACTAAAAACAAAAAGGAAAAAAAGATGGGTCATCTAAGGGTACTTTGGAAGTTCATCCTACGTCATTGCTTGGGTTACGTCACAAATCCTAGCTGCATGAAATATAGTATTTGTCGTCAGGACAATTGACCTTAAGCTTGAGACAAAAGATTTTGCCTTAGACGGAACATTAAGATGAAGCATTATTCTTTCTGTTAAAATGTTATAAATGCAGTTGGTGAACCTGTGGCCCTCCCAAGGTGGTTGGGCTCCAGCTCACATCAGCCTCAGCCAGTGTGGCCAGTGGTGGAGGATGAAGATAGGAGCAATATTTTGGAGGGCTGCAGGTTCCCAACTTGGTGGTTCTTCTTCCGTGTCATCCTTCCTGCTCACCTACTTTCATTGGTTGTGCCAAACAATCGTGTCCATCCCGTTCTGCCCATTATCAATGAGTGCTAGTCATTATGATGTTCTTAAAAGGTAGCTAGTGTTTACATATTCATGTTTCACACCTGATCAGTTGCCTTCTTATTCACATGCTCTTGCTGTGTCTATTATCTGTCCCTTGCTTGCCTTCCTGTAGTCATATGTTCTCCCATCACCCATCATACTGATCCTGAGCTGCTGAGACAGTTTAATAAGGCAAAACTGAGAAGAATTCCCGGATACTTGTAGCTGCACCTAGATACAGTGTTTGAATTTAGGGTTGAAAGGTACAGGAGTTAATTAAATCCAAAAGCGCTGTCACCACCTGTTTTCCCCCAGTTGTAGCCAAATCTCCCCATGAAAGTCTTCTAAAAAAGTAGTTGGGGGGAGAAATGGCACCTATTATAATTTTAAAAAGCTGATCTAGAAGACCTTCCTCCTCCCCAATTCTGCTTAAGGCTCTAGTTGTGATATTATTGTAATAATATAGAAGCATAAAAAGGGAAATATGAATAAAATGTTCTTAGCATGTCTCAACAAAGCAATAAGGTAGCATAGGTGTTATAAAAGGCATAGGCAAACTCGGCCCTCCAGATGTTTTGGGACTACAATTCCCATCATCTCTGACCACTGGTCTTGTTGCTAGGGATGATGGGAGTTGTAGTCCCAAAACATCTGGAGGGCTGGGTTTGCCTATGCCTGTGCCTGTGTTATGAGAATGTACTTGCTTAGTGGGATATACTTTATGAAGGATCTGCAAGTTAGACCAATAGCACAGTTCTCTAGTATATAGGGGACGTGGGTGGAACTGTGGTGTAAACCACTGAGCCTTGGGCTTGCCGATCAGAAGGTCGGCAGTTCGAATCCCTGTGACAGGGTGTTGTCCTGTTGTCCAGTCCCAGCTCCTACTAACCTAGCAGTTTGAAAGCACGTCAAAGTGCAAGGAGATAAATAGGCACCGCTCTGGTGGGAAGGTAAATGGCATTTCCGTGCGCTGCTCTGGTTTCTCCAGAAGCGGCTTAGTCATGCTGACCACATGACCCAGAAAAACTGTCTGCGGACAAACGCCAGCTCCTTCAGCCAGTAAAGCGAGATGAGCGCTGCAACCCCAAAGTCATTCGCGACTGGACTTAACTGTCAGGGGTTTTTTACCTTTACCTAGTATATAGATCCAATCTTTTCAGGAACTTCTCCCAAGGCAGAACCACAACAAAACAGATACACACATTTAGCTAAGCACTCAGAACATGGAGCAGCAGCACCCATTGTCTAGAAGTGGCGTTGCTTATATAAACATTACACTCTGTATCACCCGTGAATCCAGTTGACATTTTGGAACTCTGTTTTTTAGTCATTAGAATGGTCTGCAAATAAGGCAGCCTTTACTAAAGTTAACTTGAAATTACGGCAGCCTTTTGTGCTTTAAACTGAAACCACCCCAGGTTTAGTAGCCTATTGGGGAGGTCCCTTCCTCCTTATGGCTCCAGTCAGACTATGAATTTTCTTCTCTCCATTCCTTGATGACCTCAATAAAGGGCTGTAACTCATAGTATCAGTGGCCGCCCCATTGTTAAATGTCGGTAATTGAGAATGGGTTGGGAAGGGAAATCTAGGACAGTGGGGAATTTCTACAGTGGAGTCAATAGACACATAGTAGACAATGACATCGATGGAATACTTGCCATGAGGAATGCTGATTCAGATATTGTACATATTTGCCTTGCAAACAGCTGATGTTTTACTGCAGATGAGTTTTGATAAGGCAGTGACCAGAATGGCTGATTTATATCCTATTACTAGCCTAACTGCCTAGACATGTGTCTTTATTATTGTTTTGCTTGTGCTTCAATTGTTTCAATGAGAGCAAAAGAATGCTGGTACTTTTGTTGGCTTTCAGTCTCAGGGGATGTGTGAGGATGGAGCATATGCAGAACAGCCTTCTTACTGATGCTATCAGGATATTCTTTAGTGAAGTCTTTGGAGGAGCTTCCTGAAGCTGAAGAGTGCAGCAGAGCTATAAATTTCATAAGTGACACTAAGAACACCTTTTGGACTCTGTTGGGTTACTTTTGAATGCCACTAAGTAGGCTTGGACTAGAAATTGGAAGGAAAATACTGCAGAATCATGAGCCATGTTCATTCAAATGACAAATGTGGTAAATTAAAATACCATTCGCGTAGTGTCACTTGCCAACAATGACTGCTAGTCCATAATTACTTAAAACTATGTTCACAACGCACACTAATACATTGCAAGTTAGATTATACTGGGGGCACAGCATTTTCAAATAGTAATTAATTAACTGGACTTAATAAACTATGCTTCTTTGAGAAAATTACGAATTATCCATGGCTGTCACTGGTCACCAAAAATCAAGCCTCTGTGGAATGAGAATTCTAAGGTTTAGAGAGGACCACCAAGAATGCCTCTCCGCATAACCTTACAGTTCTGCATATATGGTGCATTGCAAAGAGCCACCCTAAAATATTCTAGAATATACACTAGGTGGAAGCAGTCTGTTAGGTATGCATGGCCCAGTCATTTTATGTCAAGAGCAGGAAACTTATGGCCCCTGTTGGACTCCAATTCCCATGAGCCCCAGCCCACATGCCATTGGTGAGAGGTGATGGGAGTTGAAGTCCAACAACCTCTAGAGGACCACAGGTTTCCCACCCCTTTATCAATCATCACCAGCACCTTGAATTCAGCTCAGAAAGTAGTAGGAAACCAGCGCAGTAAATAACTTAAAGTGAGAGGTGCCCAGTCTCAAGCGTTCCTATAGGGAGGTCTCTTTAACCTAAGATGCCTGCCTAGGTATCGTTAGATGAGTGGGGGGGCTGTTTTTGATTATTTGCTCACTAGTGAGTAAAAGGCAAACAATTTGTGTGCCTAGGTATCGTTAGATGAGTGGGGGGGCTGTTTTTGATTATTTGCTCACTAGTGAGTAAAAGGCAAACAATTTGTGCTCAGAGGATGCTCTAGAGGTCTTCCAGAGTTTCAAGAAGAGCAGAGCCTTTGCATTCAAAATACGTTCCATGGCTGAGCTCTAGTGACCTTTATATTAAGCGCTGGTTCTGGTGGTATAATTTACTGGTTGGTGAAAATAAAATTAATAGCAAGGGATGCCTTGGAGCTGCAGGCTGTCATTCCACCCCTGAACCTCCTGGGTAAAAAAAAGCCAGAGCAAAGAAAACGTTATATTAACCCTCCCTAAGTTATTTGTTGTTTTTAAAGGAAACAGTCACGGTCAGGTTCCTAACAAACACTTCTTCAGAAGTCAGTGAAGGACAAGCTATAGCCAAATAAATGATACGGCACATCTCAGCTGGAAAAAGCAGTGCGATATTTGTATGTGAAGCTCTGTCAGTGATCCTTGGCACATCTGGAACTCCAGAATTTGAACCAGGAACTTCCGGTTCTTAACTCAAGGCATGTGTCTGTTAAAAATACAGTTGGCCCTGTGATTTCTATTCTAAGGTGGTGTGCACATCCTGTTTACTCTGGCTCCAGTGTGCTTCCACCACTGATGTTTGAAGCTGTGTACACATGACAACCTTAGCCACAATCCATATCTATCCTTCAGCTTGTTTAGAAATAGTGCTTCTATATGATCTGATTGGACCAGCCTGGATAGCTCAGTTGGTTAGAGCATGGTGCCGATAATGCCAAGCTTGCAGGTTCGATCCCCGTACGGGACAACTACATATTCCTGCATTGAAGGGGGTTGGATTTAGATGACCCTCAGGGTCCCTTCCAACTCTACAATTCTACTATTCTATGAAGACATAAGCCACATTCACTTCATAGTTATGCTGAGGTGTGCACATTTGAGAGCCATCGTGCATGTGCAGATGACATACACAGATGACAGCTTCATGAATAGGAGGTCAGGTGTAGTGGTGTTCTAGGAGTGGGTTAACCATACATGTCATGTGCATCAGATGAAGACATCCCCACCCCACCGTGAGTGTCAGATTTGCAAGGTCCCTGGTTCAATCCTGGGCATCTCTAGGTATGACTTGGAGAGATTCCTGCCTGAAACCCTGGAGAGCCTCTGACAATCTGTGTAGAGACAATACTGAGCTAGATGGACCCAGTGGTCTAACTCGGTATATAAGAAGCTTCCCGTGTTCCTATGCGTGTGCTAAACCAGCTTTAAATAAAGTGGAAGGAAACGACCTCACTGCATTTTAAGCTGCTGGTGTGTGGATAGACTAAGTGAAGAACGAAACTTATGCCATGAGGATAAAGGTGACATTTGAGAAAAACTTTATACTAGATTGCAGTCAGATCCTTAGATCCTCTAAATGACTCAATGATCTAATAAAAACCAATAGCCTTCCTTAATAGAGGACAATGCCGCTGCTCTTTACAACATGCCAAAGGAGGAGCTGTTCTGTTTGATAACATAAAGCCAGTAGCAGGTATTTTGCTTCACTGCAGCTGCAATTAGCTTTAACTGAAGGGGGTCATTAGACTTGCAAATGACTTTATTTGTGCACTTGAATGATTTAATTAACTTTTCAGTTAAAGGCAGATTTTGTGCATATATTCATTTATAAGGGATCTCATGCTTCCTGAACCCAGTACGATGATATGATTCTAATTTTAATTGGGTCTTGATAGGTGTGTGTTTCACCAGGAACAATTTTTGTAATAAAATACACTATCAACCCCCGCTTTGGGAAATATGCATTTATTACTGATGGCATCATTTGAAATATTTGGCAAATGTGCTCCGAGTATTTCTGTAAAATTAAGTACTGTATACTCTTTTGATGCTATTTTAAAAAAGAAATGGTCCTGATTCCTCCCCAATTTGTAATTTACGTAGCTGATTTCTCTTTTTTAGCAGCTTGCACTTGTGTTATTGCTACTTCTCAGTTATGTAGATAATCAATGGAGCAGTTTCATTTTCAGTATACATTTTGGTTTTTTTGAGGCATAAAATCCCTTAGGTGCCAAAAATTATAACATTAAAGTAAATATTTGATAGTTGCAGACTTTTCGTGCCACCCTGAATCTTCTTCCTGTGGTTGGCCAACTCCTACCGTCTTATTTTATTTTGTTTATTTCAGAATTTATAAACAGCTTTACATCAAACAACAAAACCAAAACCCTGAGCTGTGTACAAAAATAGAATATAAAGCATAATACAAAAAGTGTAGCACAATGCTAGAGACAAAAATTTAAAGCTGCAGAAATAAAATGGGCTAATTGTTCACTGAGTTAGAATAATAGGATTTGGAGCTCATCCACACTTCCTTTCGTGCTGCATTTCTAGACATAGATCTTTCCAGGTCCAGATCTGAGTGGTTTGTTTGTTTCGTCCCTGGACTTTCCCCAGGAAAAGCTACATTCTACTGCTGAATCAGAACAAACAGCAGCTGGGTTTTCCACGGATTACTGTTTGCTCCGATTCAGTGATAAAATGTGGGTTTTCATGGGGAAATGCAGTGACACAAACAAACAAACAAACAAACAAACAAACAAACAAACAAACAAACAAACAAACAAACAAACATGAACACCCTGCTTGGACACAGACCTGGAAAGCTCAGGCCAGTGCCTAGAAAGCTGGAGCAAAGTTAACAGTGTATGAGCCCTTAGTTCAGCTATCTCAGAAGGTGCAAGCAGTGGGAGAACATTGCTGCAACCAGTATACTTTGGACTGTAGTCCTAAGAGAGGCCAACTATTAGGCTTGAATCCTGGCTGCAACCCATTAAAGACCAGGAAACCCAGCTGGGAACAGTAGTATGTGAAGTCATTTCAGGCATTGTTTTTCACTGATATTGTTATGTAGTGTAGTTTCACCCTGGGCCAACAGGGGGATACTGTATATAGTTTTCACTCAGGTCTGTAGATAGTTTTCACTCAGGTCCGCGGCAGTTAGTTTAGGCGGGAACTCTGAGCTGTTGTGGTTACAATGTTGACAGCCGGCTGCCTATAAATACAGGCCGGCTGAGCTGTTCACAGTCAGTTCTATTCCAGCTTGTCTTAATAAAGAGCTACTTGAAGAAATCGCTGTGCCGGCTGCTATGTCAACCCACTACTTAATAGATATGGTTGCCATTTAGGGCTTTTCTTGCCTTCTGCATTACAATAAGGCGCCACAGGACTCTCTTGCGTTTGCTGTGAACAGACTACCCCTGACTATACCTCTGGAATTTCTAAATGGCTGCCCAGTTTTGCAAAACTTCAATTACTCATTTCATATTACCCCAACCCCTCATATCTACTCACTGCTCTTCCTTAGAATTTGATGGCAGCCGCGGAATCTAACTCTTCTCATGATGAGGATTCCCTCATAACTCATTCCTCTCTGCTCTCTCAGGTTCTGAATCATTTCCTCTCACCTTAAGGTCTTTCTAACCATCTGCCTGACTCATGGAAGGCTCAGTTTAGGAGCAACACTAACATCACATGATTCTTGGTCTTGTGCTTAACTGAGCAGGCCCCTGCCTTTTTTGGGGAATATGCAAGGAATCCTATTATATGACTAGTTCCAAGGTTTAACTCATGGGGAAATCAGAAATCAGAGACGTTATTCTACCACCAAATCTTTCTCACATGTAATTATTTCTAATATAATGATATTTGTTATGTACTGAAGTTCTCACCCTGGGCCAGCAGAGGGATACTGTAGATAGTTATGCAAATGAAGGATCGAAAGTGACGTTCAGTGATTGGATAGTTTGTATGCAAATGAAGGATTGAAAGTGACGTTCAGTGATTGGATAGTTTTAGAAAGTTGCAACAGTTACATTGTTCTGGAGCTCTATATAAGCAGGCTGACTGAGCTCCTCAGTTCAGTTCTGTTCCAGCTTAAAAATAAAGAGCTGCTTTGGAAGAATCGCTGTGTCGTCTGATATGTTCGCCCACAACTTAACAATATTGTACCTAAAACCCATAGTTCTGTTAATGGAAGATGGCAGAATCCCCAAGGATATTCTCTATGGGGAGCTGGCCTCCAGCACCAGGCCAACTGGCAGACCAACTCTGTGTTACAAAGATGTCTGCAAACATGACATGAAGGCTGGCAACATCAATCCTGTCATGTAGGTATCCCTTGCAGACGACCGCAGTGCCTGGGGCATAGCTGTCAACTCTCAGATTTGAAAATAACGATCAGCAGCCTCGAAAATAAGGGATCAGCAGCCTCACCTGTCCTGGGGACAGTCTACAGGATATCTAACAATCCGGGATAGCAGCGGGAAGCAGCGGGAAATGGCGCTGGAATAAGGGAATTTCCCACCAAAAAAGGGGAAGGTTGACAGCTATGGCCTGGAGACAGGCAGTCAAGTCATGTATCCATAGCAGTGAACAGAGGAGAAATGACTGCTGGGAGGAGCGCAGAGAGAAGAAACGTCATGGTGCATCTGCAGTAACACAACTAGACGCCTTCATCTGCCTCAGCAGCAACAAAACATGTCTCTCCCACATTGGTCTCTACAGCCACAACAGGTGCTGCAACCTTTCAGCAGTTTGGCCTCACCCCGAAAGACATGCTCCTCCATTGTCTGCTAAGACAGATGGATGCCAGCAACAACATTCTGTAATGCTAGGGCTGGATATGTCTTGTGATTTCAGCTGTGGGCTCTCAAGGCTAATATGTGAATGAGGATTTATTTAGGGTTGCCAAAAAGCTCAACAACTTCGGGCAAAAAAGCTCAACAACTTTTCTTTCTGGATTTTCATTGTTTGAAATATGACAAGCCTTATTTATTTATTTATTTATTTACTCACTCACCCCACCATCAAGGGAGGGGATATTAAGGGAGGGGCGAGCCAGTGTGGTGTAGTGGTTAAGAGCAGTGGAGTCGTAATCTGGTGAACCGGGTTCGATTCCCTGCTCCTCCACATGCAGCTGCTGGGTGACCTTGGGTTAGTCACACTTCTCTGAAGTCTCTCAGTCTCACCCACTTCACAGAGTGTTTGTTGTGGGGGAGGAAGGGAAAGGAGAATGTTAGCCGCTTTGAGACTCCTTAGGGTAGTGATAAAGCGGGATATCAAATCCAAACTACTACTCCTCTTCTTCGTATATCCACAGACAGAAGCAAACTGAAAGCAGTATACCTGGAGATTTTCTTCTTCTAAAATATGGTCTTTATATTTGGCATAGGTCAGATTGGCTAGTGCACTTGAGAAAGTTTTTGCCATTCCTTGTAGGATGTACTTTGCATTTTCTGCTTGAATCATAGAGCAATATATTTAAGGGTATATTTTGCTCTATTTTATTTTTAATGTTTCCTTGTGCCCTTTCATAAGCTTAAAGCAGCTTTCAGGCCAATATTAAAACCGGAGTGAAGCTAAATCATAACAGTAACAAATCCACATGTAAAAAATATTAGTAAATAAAATTCCTAATTATAAGCAACCCAGTATGAACAACTGGGAGGGGGTGTGTGGAATACCCAGGAACACCCAAACCTCTTAGCCAAGACTGTTCTTCTAAACAGAATAATTGCTTAACTAGTTTAATTTTTCTTTCCTTCCATGCTGTGTTTTGGACTGAGCAGTGTGATTTTTTTGTGTGGCTGGTGCATGAATCATTCTCCACCATAGATGCAATAAGAAGTTGTTTCCCACAATTACATTGCTCAGAAGTATAGCTAAGCATTGTGTGTTTTAAAAAATATTACATCTTCAAAACATAGTGTGTGAATGAGACAGAAGTGTGTGGAAACACGTGTTTCATATTTTTACACTCATCAAATAACCAGCTGCAATTCCCCATTGAGTGTACGTTTGTGTCTGCTGCCACCTAATGTACAGAGTGGCTCTTGTATTAGATAGCTCTTTGGTTTCTGTCAGCCATATGATGCTAAATTTGCATTCCCCCTGTCTTTTATCATCACACTGATTATTCTGTTCAGCAAATTGCCTCCTTATGCACTCCATATTTTATTTTAATCTGCTTTAAATGAGATCAAACACATAATAAATATCCCTTATCTGACATACAGCCATTTGTAGTGGCATATCTACAGGTACTGCTTTTGTAATAGGCAGGTGCCATCTTATGATGAAACCTGGTATTTACTAGCATTTCTTTAAATAGTGCCATCCCTTTTTAGAGCTGAGGCAAGCATGTGTACAATTATGATATTCTGGAATTCAAGCTCACCTTTCAAATGCATAGTTTCAGACGCTGATTTTGAAATTGAAATCTTAGGGATATATTAAAAAGAATTGCAACTCTCCCTGTTGAAATGTTAAGCAAATGCTAAGTATAAACATACAAACTCCAGTATGATATGCCTGCCACCCCCCCAAAAAAAAATATTGTCCCAATGATTTCAGTGGGAGTACTGAAGCATGTAATTAATTTTCCATTTAAGTCAATGAGATAAATATTTAGCTTTGGTTAGGTTGTTTTCTTTGAGAGAGGAGATTTGCATGAGAAAACATAACATCTTTCAGATCTGGTTGTATTCTCCATTCTTCCCTGGTGTTGTTCCGCTCTTTGAAAGATCAGTTAGCAAAAGGCACAAAAGGAGATGGCGAGTAAAGAATAAAACACACAGAGAGCTTAAATTCAATTGACTCAATTGTCAATCTTTTTTTGCTTTGCTTTTCTGTCATGGCAGTCCATTTAGGTGAGATTACATTGCACACACACACACACACACACATTTCTGGTGTTGTTGTGGTGGCAAAACAAACACAAATCCATGTACTTTCTGTTTCATAATTACTAGGGTGAGAGAAGGATTCTGTGTCCTATCACCAATAGTTTGTTTTACAGAGGATTCCTTACAATGCCAGTACTGAAAGCTGACAAATGAATCACTTGTTGAATAACATACAAATCCCTATTTAGAATCTTTATGTTGCTGAAGCCTTAACTGTCAAAAGCAGCTGGTTGTGTGCTGCAGGCTGAGGTAACAGTACACCGTTGACAGAGAGGATGATAACCGAAAGCCTAGCTAGATGATTATCTTTGCATTTGACAGACGGAGAAGAGCAACTTGCCTTTTGCTTGTAACAGAGCGCAAATGTATGCAGGACACAACCAGTGGATTTCACCAATGGCCATGCTCGGTTAATTTTTCATTTCCTTCTATTGAACTGTGTTTCTTTCCCCCTCGATTTTCCAGACATAAATATTCCTGAAATTTCCAAATCATGAGATGGAAAACCCGATATTTTTATTGTCTTCTGTGGGTTTGTTTTTGAACTTTATGTTTTCCATGCCTCTAGAATGCCTCCTTCCAGCTCCTCTTGATCACATGTGGGATACATGCTAAATGACCAAAATTCTGCTGCCAGTGCATAAGGTTGTGTGCAGTTAATCACACCAAGTACAACAGGATTTCACAGAACCATAGAATTGTAGAGTTGGAAGGGACCCCTAGCAGTGCAGAAATCTCAGCTAAAGCATCCATGGCAGATGGCCACCTAAGCTCTGCTTAAAAATCTCCATTAGGTTCACCTGCCCTAAAATTCAAACAGAACAAATTTAAAATTTGGCTTTGTAATTCGGAATTTATGTGATGTGATTTAATTTGATTTGATTGGCCGGTTAATAAAAATTATTTTTTAAAAAATAAAAATAAAATTCAAACAGAATATCAAACGGCAATGACATTTACTTAAGGTCTTCCTGAATACCAGTTTATCTATTTTTACAGTTTTAAGAACTGCCAACAGTGAATTGTTAATTTAACAAAGAAATCTGATGTGAATGAAAAGGCCATTCTAGCGTAAAGAAGTGTAAAAACACTCCCTAAAGCTGGCGAAAGACAGTTTTTGGTGGTCTGACAAGAGGCAGCATTGTCCCT
Source organism: Podarcis bocagei (assembly GCF_964188305.1). Lineage (NCBI taxonomy): Eukaryota > Metazoa > Chordata > Lepidosauria > Squamata > Lacertidae > Podarcis > Podarcis bocagei. The sequence continues at coordinate 29,471,789 of NC_138133.1, forward strand.
GGTGGGTCCATGCATTCTACCATCATCTCTCTCCTCAGATTTTGGAGTTTGTAGTGCTTCAAGTTACCTGTGGAGCCTGTTTGACCAGAAGCAACTGTAGAACAAAAGAAATGAGCGAACACTATCGGAATCTTTGCCTTTGCTGCCTCCCACTCTCATAAAAACTACTGTATGATTGCAACCTAGATAGTAATTCTCTCTTCACTTAGGAATTTCAGCACAATGAATGTGTATCTGTGGGGGGGGGGGATTATAGCCCAGAAAACAGTGGCCGTGCCGTTCAGCCTCATATTTCAAGCATAGCAAGTTCTGTTTACCAGAGAAAAGATGCAGCAACCTCAGGGTGTTTTCAGAGAGCAAAAGATGATCTTGAGTCCATCCTACATTAGATTCCCTGAGGACTGGTTTCACTGCATATGTATTCATTACCTACATGGCATAAAAATGGGAAGGCGATAGCTGACCGATGAATATGGATAATGGCTTGAGGCTATTCAAGCAGTCATCCACCTCTGTCTATCCAGTGCTGGATCAACCATGGAGCACTTATAACGGAAGAACTTTTCCTGTACTGTCGTTGCCATTTTTAATTTTTTTTCTTTTTAAAACATTTAATTGGTTTTATGCATCTGCAATAAAGGAACCTCAAAAGCAGTAGCGCGCTTACATACAAACAGTCCAGTCACTAGCTAAGTAACGTAAACGAAATATTCACATATTACAATTGTTTTATAAAGCCTAGCACCTGCTTACCATTTCTTTAGTTGGATTTTCTAATAGCATACAGCTAAGTCACACAATGCAGCGCACTTGGTTCAGCACATATTAGAGATGCACTCTGAATGAAGCCACGGGCACTTCCAGAATAATTAATGCATTTATAAGTAAAATAATAACTATGATTCCATGATTGGTATTAACCACCAGGGAGTTGCAACTCTCTAAACAAATTAGCAAAATGACTAGAGAATAGAACCAGATACCGTGTTGGCCACGGGGGAGTGTGCCAGCAGTAACCACATGAAATAGACAATGGAAAGACTAGGGTGAAACATTTGAAATTATGAAAGACATTGAAGTGAAAAAGTCTGTTAATTTGCTACTTTTTGTTTTATTAATTATGCATTTGACAATCTGGATAATTGGCAAATGGCTGCATCGTTTCCAAGACTGATTTAACTCTAATTATTTTCATGGAAAAGAGCTACCACTGAGTTCTTGCTAAACCCAGGAGAGTACCATATTTGCAAAGCAGAAAGTCAAAGGTGGTATTAAATTATAATGCAATGTAAACATTACATAAAATGGCTTGACAGGCCAAGATAGCTAGGAGTACCTGCCCTAGGTATTAATTATGAAGTCTGCCAAGCAGAATTAGCAGCAGGTGAAACACGCAGGCTTTTAAAAAACCTTTAAAACATCAACAGTAGATATAAAACAATAAATCACTTGACACAAAAGCACAAGTTTTCTCCAGTAATGAGCAATTGTTGCATATAGTTGCTACATATAACCCTCCTTCAATAAATATTTCTTGTGGAATAATGTATTGACAAATAATAGATGAAACAATGCAATACAAACACCCACTTTCACATCCCTTGTAGGTATTGATTGATTATTTCAGCTTATAGTTCATTTGATTTATCAACTGCAGCCAGGTTAGAACCAGGATTGTTTTAAACTTTGAAATGTGGTTTCAAATCCTATTGTGAGAAGGAGTGGAAAGCACTTCTCTTGCATTGGGTCTGTGTTTGCTAGTTATTGAAAAGTGGAAGCCGAAATGTATGTTTGTATGTATGTATGTATGTAAAAATGTTCTCCTTGCATTTAGATACAGTTGTACCTTGTTTTGTTACCGGGATCTATTCCAGAATCCCAGCCACTAGCCGAAAAGGATGCAGGGCAAAGTGCCACATCTGCGCACAGAGTGGAGCGGTTTATGCTTCTGCGCATGCGTGAGCAGCAACCCGTTCCGGTACTTCTGGGTTTGCTGCAGACGTTCGCTGGAATGGATGCTAGACTAGGCGGACGTTCGTGGAGGTATTACTCTATTATAGCGTTCAGTTCTTGCTAGGAATTTAAAAAGCCATCACATATTTGTAGCTGAAAATATGGTAATCATAATGATACAATGCCAGCTTTTCCCACGCCAAAACATCCCCTGCAGCTGCATTGCGTTTTCTTCGACCAATCCTTCTCCCATCCATGGAACCAATTCAGCTGGTGAAGAGTTGTTGCCAGAGAAATATAACTGCCAATCCAAATGTTCCGGGGGGAAACTGCTTGCAGGACTGACTACCTTTTTGAGGTCATTACACAGGTGAACCTGCCAATTTTGTTCAAGCTGTCGATGACAAAAATGGACACAAGGCGCTAGTCACAGTTTCATAATCAGCAAAAAAATAAAAGGTGAACACAAGGACGTCTCATAAAAGGTGTGTTTTGGAATGGCTTTGGAATTTCTGCAGGGGAAGTGTAGCACCCCATTCTTCTATTGTTTGCGTAAACACTCTGGGTTTTCCAAAGGGAAATGATCAATCTTGGGGTGGGATGGCTGGAGCTGGGCATGGGGTCAGAAAATGCTATCTTTGAAGTCCATACTCTTGAATCACTGCTCTTCTGCAGTTTTAAAAACTTGGTTGCAAGTTCCCACTTCTTTCTTTCTTTCTTTCTTTCTTTCTTTCTTTCTTTCTTTCTTTCTTTCTTTCTTTCCAAAAAACTTCTTTAGTGGTCTTGAACTTTACTAAAGCTTTTGATTTACATTTTTGGTTTGATTGATGCCAAGGAAGACTGATTTGGTTTGATTTTTAAAGCCTTTGATTGATTGATGCCAAGGGAGGACTGTTCTTCTTCCACATCTTTCTTTCAGGTGTCATTTGATACTTCACTTTCTCTACATAGGGATTTCAATTTGATCCCTTGTTGCAAGCTCTCCCCCCCCCCCAGGGCACAGGTTTTCAACCTTGTTGAGTCCACGGTTCCCTTGACCAACTACATTCTTTCTGTGGCACCCCTGTGGGGCCCAGGAGCCCATTTATGTCACCCCTTGCCTGCAGAGGTGGCAGTCCCGCACCCTTCATTTAATACCCTCCCTTGTGGAGTGTTCCCTCAGCTGCCTCTCCTCTCCTCTGGATTCCTTTGGGCAGCCGCTGCTGCAACTCCTGGCTCTGAGCTGCCCGCCCCCAAGGGACGTGCCTCCTCACACTGCCCCACAGGGGCCTGGGACTTGTCCATCTGTCCCCAGCAGCCAGGGCTGGCAGACTGGTTGGCAGGGCTCCCTCGCCCACTTGCTTGTTTACTCTAAGGCCACTTCTGTTCACCCCTTGGCCAGTCCCAGAGGCAGTATTCACCTGCGGAGCTTGTAGCCAGGGCTGCTGCAACAAACAGCTGTAAAAGCCTTTGTGAGACTGAGATGCGAGAAGGCACCAAAGGAGGGAAAGAGGGACAGAGGCCACTGTTGCCTGTGGCACCCCTGACCATTATTCAAGACACCCCAAGGTGCCACGCCACACTGGCTGAAAACCACTGCCCCAGGGCATTGATCACTGGGCAAATGCCACAACTCAGTGCATGCTTTGCATCCAAAAAAGGGTCCCAATTTCAATTCCTAATGTGTCCAAGTATGATTAGAAAGGACTCATGCCTGAAGCTTTGCAGAGCTGTTGCCAGTCAAAGTAGACAATAATGGGCCACTAGATGGATCAACATGGTTGATATAAGTCAGTTTCCAGTGTCCACATTAAAAAAAAACCCCACACACCAAATGGTCAGTTAATGGCAGCTGAAGTTACCTGAAATGATTACTCCTATTTCAGAAAGCCTCACTTAATGTTGAGGTAGAAGAAACATGAAATGTTCCATGCTTTCTACCCAGATGAACTCATGGAAGTGATGGCAAGTTACATTCATATCAAAAGTGATTCAGGATATCCCCTCCCCCTATTTAGCAAAACAAGAGAAACAGCTAAAAGAACCAAAACAATCTTGCAGTATTTTTTTATTTTTTCTATTTTATTTTTTGCTGTGGATAGCTAATTCCTGCCTTAACTGAAAGCTTGCTTCCTGCACTTTGTCTAATATTTTCCTTGTGCTTTGTTCAGGAGACTTTGTCTTGTTTGGTTGCACAGATTAAATACAACTGTGATAATAACCCTAGACTCAATTGCAAAGTAACACAGAGAGAAAGATAAAGAGCGTGTTTGGGTGATAAAGTCCAAACAACATGCAGGACTGTTGTTTGCAGCCCTCCCTAAGTTCATATTCCCCCTCCCAGACACAAACACGCCAGCTCCTGCTATTCTGGTTTGATGCCAAGTTGAATAACAAGCTATGCTGGAAAGTTGTTGTTTGGACACAGCAGCTTGCCTTTATCCTGATCTGTCAGAGAAAAGCCTTGTGGTACTAACATGTACAGGGGATAATTTATTTATTCTGTAGCAGCACATCCCCCAAATGATGCCTACTTAGTGTTTAGCATCTAACAAATATGCCTATTTTATTGCTTTTGAATTACTCTAATTGGCTGAAGGAGTAATGATAGGTAGTAAACAGAAATGGCAATAGGGAGAAGAATATACATTGCATTTTTGGCGTGATGCATGGTTCTCACATTCATCTTCTTCCTCTGATGACATGCATGTGTGAATGAACCAACCCTACAGCCAGAACTTTCAGTTTGTCTCAGATAAAAGTGTTTTTCAGAGGGCTCAGCTTGTACCTTTAGCTGCCAAACATGTTTCCTACTCTCTTTTCATCACATAAGAAAAATCTAAGCCTCCACTCAATACAGGTCATTTGCTTGCAACTATTTCCAAGCTTGGGATGCTTGCCAATCAGAAGGTTGGTGGTTTGAATCCCTGTGACTGGGTGAGCTCCCGTTGCTTGATCCCTGCTCCTGCCAACCTAGCAGTTCAAAAGCATGCCAGTGCAAGTAGATAAATAGGTACCACTGCAGTGGGAAGGTAAACAGTGTTTCTGTGTGCCACATGACCTGGAAGCTGTATGCCGGCTCCCTCGGCCAATAAAGCGAGATGAGCGCCGCAACCCCAGAGTCGTCTGCGACTGGACCTTATGGTCAGGGGTCCCTTTACCTTTATTTTCAAGCTGTAGGGGGTAGGAAACGCAAGAAAGATTGCCACTACATTGGTTTTTAAGTAGCTTTCATGGCTTTCATGAGTTTCAAGAGTTACGTCAGAAGAGGGAATGACTTCTGTATTTCATAGATCATAGAATCTTTGAGTTGAAAAGGACCCAAGGGTCATCTAGTCCAACCCCCTGCAATGCAGGAGTATCAGCTAAAGCATCCATGACAGACGACCATCCAACCTCTGCTTAAAAACCTCCAAGGAAAGAGAGTCCACCACCTCTCGTGGGAGTCTGTTCCACTACCAAACAGCTCTTACTGTCAGAAAGTTTTTTCTGAATGTTTAGTTGGAATCTCCTTTCTTGCAACTTGAAGACATTGTCTTGAGTCCCACCCTCAAAGGCAGGAGAAAACAAGAATGCTCCCTCTTCCACATGACAGCCCTTAAGATATTTGAAGATGGCTATCATATCTCCTCTCAGTCTTCTCTTTTCCAGGCTAAACATACCCAGTTCCTTCTAGCGTTCCTCGTAAGGCTTGGTTTCCAGACCCTTGATCATCTCGGTTGCCCTCCCCTGCACATGTTCCAGCTTGTCAACATCCTTCTTAAATTGTGGTGCCCAGAATTAGACACAGTATTTCAGGTGTGGTCTGACCAAGGCAGAATAGATTCCCTTGATCTGGACACTATGCTTCTGTTGATGCAGCCTAGAATAGCGTTGGCTTTTTTTGCTGCTGTTGACTCATGCTAAGCTTGTGGTCCACAAGATGTGCTGCAGGTGTTCCTTAAATCTGGAGTCAAAGTATTATCTAGTGCAGTGTTTCCCAACCTTTTTTGGGCAAAGGCACACTTGTTTGATGAAAAAAATCTCGAGGCACACCACCATTACAGCCCCGTGACGTCAGCGTGCAGCGTCACGCCGGGAGGGACGCACGAAAGTGTAAGTTTCAAATTTTTTCCCTCCCCCTTGCCGGGGAACCTCCAAGCTTTGGGGGTGGGGGGGAGGAGGCAGCAAAGCGAGGCAGGAAGGAGAGCGCGGCTTGGCTGGGTGAGCTTTGGCAGGGGCAGGGAATGAGAGCCGCAAGGCGGGCGCTGCGGACGGAGGCACTGCCCGCCGAGCTCGCAGGCAGCCAGGCAGGCAGACGGCGAGAGCCCCACGCTGGGCGGCCTCTCCTCGCCGTCGCCGCCCCGCCTCTCGCCGCCCAACTCGCCCGCCTCCCTCCAGGCAACATCTCGCGGCACACCAGGCAACATCTCACGGCACACTAGTGTGCCGCGGAACAGTGGTTGGGAAACACTGATCTAGTGACTTATCCCCTGGTCACATTATATATAAGCAAAGAGAAAACTGGTCTTTTTGGTTTAAGGAATGATAAAGTAATTATGCCGCATAACTGAGAAAAATAGTTGTTGACTTGATTAGTTTGTTTCCATCTTGAACTGGTATTAAGTTCTACTTCATAAATATGTTTGTCATAGGCTAAATAATCCAGGTAGCATTAGCAATTCGAACATTGAACACAAAGCGGAGTTGTTTTGTCCTGTGTGGGTCAGGATTACAGAAGGGTTGGTGTGCCCAGGGAAATGCACTGTGTGCCAAGTGAGAAGCAGTCGGTTAGGACTGTGAGATGCAACAGAGGAATAGCCAAGTAAAGTGGCCTTGTAAGAAATAGCTAGCTAACATTTTAAATTAATAGATGTTGACCTCAATAAAGGCCAGCAATAATACACATGACTGGCGTTACTGGAAACTTGTGAAATCAGTGTTTTGTGTGTGTTGTGCACTCTGATGCTAATAGTTTAGAAAGAAAAGTTGCCCCCAAAAGGAAATTAAGAACATTTCACCATCCTTAACACCACTGCAAAAACAGGAAGCAAATTCATGTCTATGGAACTCAGAAGATAAGAGCTGGGTTGCAATTTGCTTTTGAGAGTGAATGACAAATGCTCCAAGAGCAGGTTTAAAGTGCTTGTCTTTCTCTGATCCTAACAGCATTTGTTTGGAATTAATCCAGCTGAACCAATGGGAATTCCAAGTATTACAAGCCAAGAAGACAGCAGCTAGATCAGCTTATTTGTGCAGTTACATAATGCTTGTCACAGCCGCAAGATGCACACCTTAGTCATTGATAAAGTAAATTTCTGTAATGTTACAAAGCTTTACTAGCTTTCCACTTTACTGGCTCACTTGCCCAACCAAACCTATGTTGTGTTACTTATTTCAGGATTTTACTTCGCCTTTCAAAAGGTGCACTCAGAGCAGCTGCACTGCCAGTCCAATTGAAAGTTCTGGTTTTAAAGCGATTAATATAAATCCATTAATTCAGGAGTCGCCAACCTTTTTGGACAAGTGGGCACATTTTGAATTTTAAGAGAATTCTGCCATGGCTGCTATTGGGTGGTGGTACAACACAGAATTGCTGTTGTGGCATGATGCAACGTAACACAACATTAGAGAGAGTATGGTCATGGCTGCTTCTCTCTCCCTCCTCTTTGACCAAACAACATATGTCCTGCAGAACTTGATTATGGAGATGCAGCTGTTAAAAGTATAAGAACTCTGAATCAAATTCTAAAACAAAGCTTAGACTGCCACCCTGCATCCAGTTACTCAGGAGTAATCCCCAATAAACATAAAGAGACTTCCATCTGAAGTAAGCATGTATACTGTTGTACTGTAAGTGAACTATACAGTGAATGCAGCCCCAGAACAGCAGGAAAAATGCCTAAGGCTCTTTGTGAAGTTTTCATATTCTGCATTTGAGAGGGACACAGGTGGCGCTGTAGGTTAAACCACAGAGCCTAGAACTTGCCAATCAGAAGGTCGGTGGTTCGAATCCCTGCGATGGGGTGAGCTCCTGTTGCTCGGTCCCTGCTCCTGCCAACCTAGCAGTTTGAAAGCACTTCAAAGTGCTAGTAGATAAATAGGTACCACTCTGGTGGGAAGGTAAATGGCGTTTCCGTGCACTGCTCTGGTTTGCCAGAAGCAGCTTAGTCATGCTGGCCACATGACCCGGAAGCTGTATGCCGGCTCCCTCGGCCAATAAAGCAAGATGAGCGCCGCAACCCCACAGTCAGTCACGACTGGACCTAATGGCCAGGGGTCCCTTTACCTTTACTTACCTGATCTAAGACAAACCCACTGCAGGAAAGATGCAGTCATTTCCACCCATCATGATGTTAAATTTTATTTGTTTGTTTGAGGCACTTTTAGCCCGTTCTTCATTTAAATAAATCTCAGAGCGAGGAACAATGTTAAGCACACAATACATCATATTCATCATTTATAATAATACAATTTTAAAACAAATAAGAATAAATAAAACAAATAAATAAAATGTATTCAAATGGTGCCCAAAAGATGCTATCGTTGCCAACCAGATCTGTGAGGGGAGGACATTCCATAATCAGGGTGCCACTCTTAAGAACACCCTCGCATCCGTCACTGCATTATTGGTGAGTTTTTATCTTCAGTTTAGGAAACATTTGCTAACACCTACAAAAACTCTTTGACCACATTGTATAACCCTATGAAATACTTAGGGTTGCTATATTTCAAAAAGTAAAAACCAGGGCACCCCAAAAGTATTATTTAGAAGGACCCCAAAACTGTTGAGCTTTTTAAAAAATAAAACACAATATTTTCGATTGACTTGTCTAAGATTTAGGACAAAGCGCCAGGACTTTTGGATCATCAATCCCACATTTGAAATCCCAGTAATGTTCGGAAAAATCCGGATGTATAACAGCCCTAGAAATACTGCCTCATTTTCTCTCAGCAATGTATGAACAACATGTATCATTGCCAAAAAAAAAACCAAAAAAACCCTCTGGAAAACTAAATAGCATTTTGTTTCAGGATATCAGCTTGAAATTACTGTATCAAAAGAGATTCCTCCTACAAAATTCTTTTAAATTACAGGACTGTCAAGGTGGTGCCAAAGCAAACAAACAAGTGCATTTTATTTTATTTTTTTGGTCACTGCCAAAAGAAAGTGTTGTTGTAACAATGATGTAGTAGCTATGCAGCAAATCCTGGTGGGACGGAAGTGTACAGAGTTGGCCTGTTAGGCTTAGACAACAACAGGCCCGTGGGGATGTGAAAAATGAGCGCAAATGAGTTGTTTTGAAGGGAAGCATTTCACATTCCTTTCCTGTCTTTAACCACTGTGGAATGATCTTACACGTTAGATTAAAGGATGTTAAAAGACAGAACATTCACACTGCTGGTACAGTTATGATCCCGGAAGGTTTATGGCCTTGATACAGTAAGGGGTGCTTCCAGGCATTGCTCGAGTCAGCTATTGTAGTGGCCAAGCAGGAAGTGCCTTGTAGAAGAGATTCTTCCTGTTGCAGGTGTTCAGGACTACCGTAGTGGTTTTGGCATTCCAGTAGATGCAGAATAGCTTTGGGGATAGTCGACCGAAATCACAGAAAGAAATTCTAAGCTTTATATCAGCCGGGTTGATGGGTGGCTTCCCTAAGCTGCTTCAGACAAACTCCTGCGTGGATTTTCCGTAGCTGAACTGTGCCCTGCAGGCTAGCTCAAGGAATCAGTCATTCCCTGGTGCACTCTTTGACAGAATATATAGATTTGTGTGTGCAATGTGAGGAAAAGAAGGGGAGAGTACTGCTAATGTACAACAGAGGTCCGCATTCAAAATCGAGGCTAAATTTTCAGATGCACTGAATAGCCAGGAGCATTTATTTGATCATTATCAAGAAAACTTGTTTTTGTGAGTAAGTGGGATTTTCTAAATACTGCATTGGCCTATGCATATTTTTCCTCTTCATACGTGTGAGCCCGTATGCAAGTTGCACAGTAAAAACATTTAACAGCTGCAGTTATAGCACAGTTTTCTATTGTTTGTTAGCACCCTTGTAATTATCTTGTCCATAAAAGGGGGGGGGGCATAATTCATGTATGCGACGTGAACATGCCAGTTTCTTTTGCTATTCTGCTTTGCTGTCTGATAGCAGTTAGCAAGTTCGTGCCAGAACCAAACATTTGTTCCTAAGCAAGAATTATTCCTGCTCGCATCAGTGCGTGTTCAACTTTTCTAGAACATGCCCATACTGAACAGCAAGGTGTGTTCGATATATGCTGGTGCAACCCAAGTGTAACAATCTAAGCAAAATATTAAAACTGTCAGTGTTAAAGGAAACCACTTGAACATCTCTCTTTCTGTTTATTATTTTTCATTCTTATATCCTGCCTTTCTTTTTTCAAAAGGAAAAATGCCATGGGGCTAAACAGTGAGGATAATCATAAGCATGCATACAGCAATGTACAGTGGTACCTCGGGTTAAGTACTTAATTCGTTCCGGAGGTCCGTACTTAACCTGAAACTGTTCTTAACCTGAAGCACCACTTTAGCTAATGGGGCCTCCTGCTGCTGCTGTGCAGCCGGAGCACGATTTTTGCTCTCATCCTGAAGCAAAGTTCTTAACCTGAAGCACTATTTCTGGGTTAGCAGAGTCTGTAACCTGAAGCTTATGTAACTCGAGGTACCACTGTAAGATACTCAAACTATTTCACATGGATTCATGGTAACCCATACCTCTTAAGGTTTACATTACAGGAACCCCATATTGCAGAAGGTTGTGGTGTGGGAGGAGGTTCTTGCAGTTTTGAGAATTGCAATATGTATACTGATAGCTTGGATTTCCTGCTCCATCTCTTAGCCATTACACTACAGGCCCTCAATATACTTGTTCCAAAAATATACCTGGTCTCAGCTGGTCAGTAGATCTGTTCTCTCTCTTTCTGTCAGCTGTGGGGTGGACTAGCAAGCTAGCTAATGGATCACTTTTGTTAACAGATCTGCAAGTGCACCAATGGACACATTTGCATGAACATATATCTTACACATGCATTCATTAAAAGGCTATTTTGGGGGAAACAGCAGCACCACTTTAGGGATCTTTACTGGATATACCGGTAATTGTGCACATGGACAGAAGTATATTGGCTTTTATAAACTTGCTTAATACAGGGGAACTTAGTGTTGGCCAATATTAGTGTGTTTGTTCCAGACAGACAGCAATAATTACACCATTATAATATTTATGTATAAATGGATGATGATAATATGCCAATGTAAAATGATTTGAAAACAAAAAAAGCAGCTTTGTGGTTTGAAATGCTACTACAGAAACAGAGAAAAGAATGAGTTAATAATGCACATACAGCCAAGCCTAACCATGCAATGCCTGGACCATATACTTAATTACCGTTGCAGAGATAGAGGGGAGAGATTATTATCATTAAATCACCTGCCCTTCACCCTAAGGTCCCAGGGCGGTTTACAACAACGTAAAACATAACATTAAAAATAATAATAAATCAAAGAATGCAATCAAAGATGCATCTCACTTATGCATGTGCTTAACACTAGCCCATTGAAACAAAGCATTTTTACTCAGAAGACCCACTGAGTTCATTGGGAACTATTTCCTAGTAGTGTATTTAGTGCTTAACTCTGCCTGGACCATGCCCATTGTTACTTACAAACTAAACTTAGTCAAGATGCTCTGAGTGACCAGGGACAATTTTATTTGTTCTTCAGTCTCTTCTACCTCTGAATCTAATCTGCCGAGATCTCCAAATCATTTAATCAATCTAACAGGTTGTGGGCATTTCTAAATGTTGAACATGCTGTCCTCTGTTTGAATAGAGGACAGCATCTGTGCAAGAGTAACAACCTATTAGATATTTGTCTTCAAGTGGTTCCTACCCCATTGATGAAGTCCGTGGCCAAATGCTACATTGCCCCTCGTTGGAGCCAGGATGTCACCTTTATGACGGGTGATTATGTTTGTCTTTAAAATGTTTATTGTATGGCAGCCACCACCGTGTTAACAAAAACTCCCTCCCTCAAACATTTAGCAGAGCTCTATTGTTCCTTTGTGCTGCCTCTTTGTTGTTTATGATATTTTTAAAGTAGCCACATAATAGTTTTCCTGATGTTTCAGCATTTGGAATTAATTTGGTTTATATTAACAGCAGGAGCCAAATAAAGAATTTTAAGTATTTGTCACAAAAATAATGAAGTCCATAGTTTTTAGGGCTTTTAGGAAACAGTCATAGATGTGATCGGCAGCTGTTCATGCATATTCTAAAATAGCTCTTTTAAAGTCTGACATCACAGGATAGTTCAGAGTGGACATGGTCCCAACATATCACCATGAGTTGTAGAAAGCCTGGGCATAGGAGTAGAATATGGTGCATGTTTTGGATCTGAACCCCGCCCCCCGTCCTTCTGATTACCAGAAACTCATATTTAGAGGCATGATACTAAAGACAGCGCCTAGCAAAAGGTAAAGGTCAAGGACCCCTGGATGGTTAAGTCTAGTCAAAAACAACTATAGGGTTGTGGCGCTCATCTTGCTTTTAGGCCAAGGGAGCCAGCGTTTGTCCACAGACAGCTTTCCCGGTCATGTGGCCAACATGACGAAACTGCTTCTGACACAACGGAACACCGTGACAAAAGCCAGAGCGCATTGAAACACTGTTTACCTTCCCGCCACAGCGGTACCTATTTATCTACTTGCACTGGTGTTCTTTCGACCTGATAGGTTGTCAGGAGCTGGGACAGAGCAATGGGAGCTCACCCTGTCACAGGGATTCGAACAGCCGACCTTCTGATCGGCAAGCCCAAGAGGCTCAGTGGTTTAGACCACAGTGCTAGTAACATGAAAATGCAGCCCTCAGACATCAGCATCCTGGTTATTTTCCAAGGCCACGGTTAGCTTTTTTTAGAGGTAGCAATGTAATGTTATCATCCTCATGCAGTAAACAAACCAATTTAGAAAGTTTGCCTTTCTCCCTCTCTCCTCAGAGTTGTGTGTAATTTTATAAAGGTATTTTATAGAAGGTTGTGTTGCTTTTGCCACCACGAATGTTATTTACTTTCGATAATTGACTTAATTTGAGGCAACTGTTGTGTATAAAGTATGCACCACTGTGATAAGATAACATTGTCATTTTTGATGATGTTTGCTGTACATGTACAGTATGCTGATTCAGTTCCTGCACATAGTTTTTATGAACCAGCAGGGTAGGCTGTAAAAATAGGCAATCAAAACCTTGTGGAATTTAAGTACGAAACTCCGTTATCTACACTAAGCAAAACTTAACATTTTAATTTGCATTTCTTATCTGCTCAAGGTCAAACTGGACTGAATTAAAGACAATGTGCCAGAAGCTATTTATAAAAGGGGATTCAGAGGGTGGTTTATTGTTTTTTTTTTAAAAGTATTGCATTTGTTTCAGTGAGAACAGTGCCAAAAATGTGAACTGGGCATTGCTAGAGAAAGAAAGAAAGAAAGAAAGAAAGAAAGAAAGAAAGAAAGAAAGAAAGAAAGAAAGAGGTCCTGTACTCAAAATGCTACAATATTTACTGAAAAGGGGGAAGAGGGGCAAAGTGATAAAATGAGTGAGCCTTAATTGTGCTAAGGTGAACCCAGCCAAAAACCACAGCTGCTATATGTGCTGTAGTGGATGTTTGTTGTTGTTGTTTAGTTGTTTAGTCGTGTCCGACTCTTCATGACCCCATGGACCAGAGCACGCCAGGCACTCCTGTCTTCCACTGCCTCCCGCTGTTTGGTCAAACTCATGCTGGTAGCTTCAAGAACACTATCCAACCATCTTGTCCTCTGTCCTCCCCTTCTCCTTGTGCCCTTTATCTTTCCCAACATCAGGGTGTTTACCAGGGAGTCTTCTCTTCTTGTGAGGTGGCCAAAGTATTGGAGCCTCAGCTTCACGATCTGTCCTTCCAGTGAGCACTCAGGGCTGATTTCCTTAAGAATGGATATGTTTGATCTTCTTACAGTCCATAGGACTTTCAAGAGTCTCCTCCAGCACCATAATTCAAAAGCATCAATTCTTCGGTGGGATAGAAGGGGTCTTCTTCTGCTTCTTTCCTGTGTCCTGTCCTTCTATACTGCCCTGTGTGCTGGGTGAACGAGTAGCTGGACGGGGCTGCTTTGCCATTGCAACAGCAGCCTAGATAGCAAGCAGAAGAGACGATATCTAAGCTCTGTTTCCTCTGGTGCCTGCCTGGTCTCCTGCTGTTGTGAAGCCAAAACGTGTTAGCATGGAGAGAAGCCGACAAATCTCAGCAATTCACTCTTTTTCACTTTTCATCTAAACCCAGGTGGTGGAAGTGAGGGTGGTTGCTGTGGGCTCAGATCTTGCCCACATATAAAATGGGAATTCAGACAGCTGGAAACACATAGTAAGCTCTCAGACAAGGAAGGCTGAACAAGAACAATTGTTCACCTATTTGTTTTCTCTCTCTGCAGTTTCCCAGCTGGGTACAGAAACTGGGTTGAGAGGGCAAAATCATATTGAGGCTGCAATCCTCATACATACTTACCTGGAAGTAGTTCCATTGAACTCAATGGGCTTACTTCTGAGTAGACATGTGCAGGATTGCATTGCCATTGTGCCATAAAACCTCAATGCTAGAGCACATTCACAATTCATCTGAAAAACTGGCCGAGATGCTCCCACAGTGGCTCACTCCCCTAGGCAAGTTGACCCTCCAGAAAAATCTCATGGTCCTGAGTGCAGAGGTGCAGTTTCAGTTTCCTGGAACAGCTACCAAAAGTAGTAGTGGTGTGGCTGGCTCCCAAACAAACTGAGAGCCAAACTAGACAAGGGGTCAGTTGAATCACTGCAGGTAACATGCATGTTCGTTGGTTATGTTTGAAATAGTGGCCAAGAAAACTTCAGGGGGAAGAGGCTTCACTCCTGATAGAAATCTTCATCAGTAATTTTCATCAAGGGCCACCCTGGGAATGGAGAGATAATTAAACTTTCTCCCACCCCGTCACCTTCAACAACTTCTGTTTTCGTACAGGGGTGTGCGTGCATGCTTTTTAATTGTCTAGTTGCACTCTACAGATTGCAGTGCTTGCAGTGGGTAAAGGAAGACAAAGAGACCTGCTTCTCTAACCAGGAGGCATCAATTTTTTGTTGAGTTATTGACAAGCAGAAACCAAAACATGCCCTGTGTCTAAAATGAGCACCGATCACTTCTACTAAATCCCAAATTGTCACCCTTCCCAAATCCATATTGTTGCTTGCCTCACTTGTGTGTGTAATGAAACACAGATGACAATTCCCCAATCTCTTCCTCGGAGCTTTCATTATCAATAAATTCCTTCTGTATCAGTAAAACTCACACATCCGGCTAGCATCTTAACTGCAACGACTAACATGGCCCCAAAAGAGAATGCCGTGTTATATGTCAAACCAGATGCCAGTCCTCCCCCAATCCCCGCCAACCTTCCTCACCTTCCAAACCTCCAAAAGTCCGGAAAGTATTTCAGCATTCCTGCAGAGTTACATAAGACACCAGAAGTAGATAACATTGTATGGTTGGAGCTGAAAATGCAGAAAATTTTGTGCTTCCATGTGGAAAGGCATGAAGGAATGTTCTCGGCATATCAGAGGTAACAAGCAGGGGATCCTCCAAATTAAAGCCCAGGAGGACTATATATGACCCCGAGATTTGACTTTATTGTTATTGTTTTATTTTCAAAACACAAGGCAAAGCAGGAGCTGCAGCAGACAGATAAAAAAAGTATGTGTGTGCAACCCTTTGATAGAGCTGTGCCTGCTTTATTTGTTTTGAACAATGCTGCTTTCCTAGCAATTCTTCAGTGACAGTATTCACTGGATCAGTCACTATCACCTTTCTCCTGCACAGGTGAGCTTAATCTGTCCAGATGTCTAGTGGTTTTTGGCCTCAGCTCACCCAGGTAGGTCTCCTTGTGTCAAAATGTGCCAAGCCTCTGAGTAGCTATGGGGGCAGCAGAGGCCTTGTGTTTCTAGACCAAAAATTCCCAAACTTGGGTCTCCAGCTGTTTTTGGACTACAACTCCCATCATTCCTAGCTACCAGGACCAACACAGACGCAGATTCTAGACCATTGCCCCTGAAGTGTCCCCAAAAACATAACGTATTAATTAAGTCCAGTGCTTTTTTTCTAGGAAAAAAGGTTCTGGTACTGCATACCCATGAGTAACCCCAGAAAAAAAGCACTGATAACCCTAGCGTAGGGATAGGGACATTTTGTGGGGCCCCGCTCAAATCTGCTATTGGATTCCAGCTCCCATGAGCCTGGCGCAGCTTGTAGTCATGGATGATGGGAGAACTTCAGAAATATTTTGGGTTTTGTTTCTCTGCTTGAATATGCAAACATACGAATAGAGCATTTCGAGGTAGTTTATTGGGTTTTGACGTATCTTGCTTCCAGTAATATTTCTCTTGTATAAATGCTTTGGAAGGTAATCAGCAATAGGATGTGCCTAGAATTATTATTATTATTATTATTATTATTATTATTATTATTATTATTATTATTATTACTAAGCAAATAGTATTTTGGGATACAAGGTGCATCTGGTATCTAGAATAACTGTAGGATGAATGGCCTGATTAATTTGATCCTGTTGAAGTCATAATCCCAGGAGAGGCACTATGACTGGCTAGTGGTCTTTTTTAAGCACACATGCACATCTCCTTTGTCACACATTCAGACTGCAGTGCTCCTATATTTATCTGGACATAAGCTTCACTGTAGCCTACTCAGTAGGGCTTATTGCTGAGTAGATAGGACTTCTTAGTACATATATGACATCTATCATTGATACTTGCAGCTGAGATCAGCAGTTCTTCCAAAGCCCTGCACTGACCCTCTATGCTTGCAAAGCCCAGTGGCTTTGCCCAAACAGTTTGATTTCCATGCCAGTTTTCCGTAAGTGCATGCCATTGTGTCTCACACTATGCTTGGTGGCATATGGAATTAGCTAAATGTAAATGTAAAGGACCCCTGACAGTTAGGTCCAGTCGCAGATGACTCTGGTGTTGCGGAGCACATCTCACTTTACAGGCTGAGGGAGCCAGCATTTGTCCGCAGCCAGTTTTCCCGGGTCATGTAGCCAGCATGACTAAGCCGCTTGTGGCGCAACAGAACACCGAAACCAGAGCAGTGCACGGAATGCTGTTTACCTTCCCGCCTGAGTGGTACCTATTTATCTACTTCCACTTTCGAACTGCTAGGTTGGCAGGAGGGAGCCCACCCTGTCATGTGGATTCGAACCGCCAACCTTCAGATTGGCAAGCCCAAGAGGCTCAGTGGTTTAGACCATAGCGCCACCCGCTATGTAATTAGTTAGTTCTATTTCAGTCAATGTTTTTAGTGTGTTACTTTTCTCTCAGCTCTGTGAGTATACAATTTCATTGTTATTAATTTCATTGTGAATACATAACCCAAGACACAGATATGAATCCACCATAGGGGTTGCTCTCAATGCTCCCCTGCACTGGTATGCATGTCTTTTGGACACCAGTAGCCTGCTATATATGCAGACAAATATGCATTTTTAGGGCTCCTCCAGTCCCCAGTGAGTTGGCAGCCTGTGACTTTCTGAAGCAGATGCAGGCATGCAACTCCATCTGGAGTTTTTGTGCAACTACTAATATTAGTGTGCAGCTTGAGCTCAGCTGGGCCCAGGCACTCATTGGGTTTAAGTAGGCTTTTGTTATTGGATAAATTTGAGCAACCTAATACAATGAGTGAATAAAGCCGCTGAATGAGATTAGTTACCTATATCCAACAAACTAAAAAAAAACAGTCATGTATGCAATGTCAAGTGGATCAAAGAAATTGAGATTAAAGTGAATGAACAATATATTGGAGGAGCAAGCCCAACAATTTGTCAAAGGATTAAGCAATGGGGCTACTATTAGCTATTTTGCGCTCTCTCTCTCTCTCTCTCTCTCTCTCTTTACTGATGAGCTGTGCTAAACATCTTCGTTTCTTCACTAGCAATCCTCAACCTGTTTTGCCAGTGCAAACTTCATTCATCTTTGTGGGATGCTTCATAGGGAATTGGGTTATCATTGGTTCATAGGGCATTGGGTTATCTTTGGTTCTCTTATGCAGTGTACCAGATTTGTGTGTGTGGTCCATTCCTCTGATGTCTTAAAGTTGGCAGGACAATACAGCTGGGCAGCCATAGTCCATAAAGCCATGCTCATTATCTCTACACTGCCACTCTTCTCACTGACCCTTAACAGTTTTCTGGCTATGGGCTTTAAGAAGCTCCATCTTAATCTATCATCAAAGGAACTAAAGCTGCTGTAGAATGTGGCCTCCTCTCTCTCTCTCTCTCTCTCTCTCTCTCTCTCTCTCTCTCTCTCTCCCTCTCTCTCTTGTTTTCTCTGGGTGTTCAAAGGCTACCTTTGCACATGAGCAGCTACTTTTCACCCT
Source organism: Podarcis bocagei (assembly GCF_964188305.1). Taxonomy (NCBI): domain Eukaryota; kingdom Metazoa; phylum Chordata; class Lepidosauria; order Squamata; family Lacertidae; genus Podarcis; species Podarcis bocagei. The sequence continues at coordinate 29,490,162 of NC_138133.1, forward strand.
TTAGTAGAAGGTTTTGATGGCTGTTGCTGGGTAGGGAAAAGAAAGCACCATAAATAATAACTGGCAGGATGTTGCTCATAGCTTGGGCTGGAGGCAGCCACACTTGGTTTCTTTTCGGAATTAATTATTTGGTGAACTGGCTGGCTAATACCTGGTTTAATTTCTTTCAAAGATTTTGTCTTGTGATTAATTATTGTTTATGCCCGCTGATTGACATGTGTATAGCAGGTCTGCTTTTAGGATTTGCTCCTTTCTATCTCTTAATCCGTACTCACCATGAGGTTGTTCTAGTAAGTGCCATTTTTAACATCTGGGGGAAAATGTGCCAGTACTGTGTACCCTTGAGTATCCCCCAGAAAAAGCACTGCTTTGCAGAATAGAACAACAACAACTGAATTGCTTGCAAGGAAATATATAGATTCATGTATCTTGATGGGGTACGTAGATACCCAGGGATGTGGGTGGCGCTGTGTTCTAAACCACTGAGCCTCTTGGGCTTGCCAGTTGGAAGGTTGGCAGTTCAAATTCCTGTGACGGGGCGAGCTCCCGTTGCTTTGTCCCAGCTCCTGCCAGCCTAGCAATTCAAAAGCATACCAGTGCAAGTAGATAAATAGGTATTGCTGTGGTTGGAAGGTAAATGGCATTTCCCTGTGCTCTGGTTTCCATCACGGTGTCCCATTGCACCAGAAGCAGTTTAGTCATGCTGGCCACATGACTCGGAAAGCTGTCTGTGGACAAATGCTGACTCCCTCGGCCTGAAAGCGAGATAAGTGCTGCAACCCCATAGTCAGCTTTGACCAGACTTAACCGTCCAGGGGTCTTTACCTTTTACTTTTCATAGATACTGATATATTTTTTCATTCCAAGAGGGGGAAAAACAGCATGGGAATGTTGTTGTTGTTAAAATTTCTATGCTGCCCTTCAATCAAGGATCACTGGGTGGTTTGTAATATAAAAACACAAAAATACATACTGTTATAAGAAACTAAAACAGAACCACCACCCCCAGCTTAAAAAGCTATAAATGGTTTAATTAGCCAAAGGTGAACAGGAATGATTTGTCTGGTGGTTGAAGATATATAATGGAGCTCCCTAGGGAGAGCATTCTACAAGTGGTTAGCCACTGAAGAAAAGGCCTGTTCTCGTGTTGCCACCCTCTGGACCTCTCGTGGAGGAGGCAAACAGAGAAGTGGGGAAGTGGCCAGAGGAGAACAGGTTAAGCAGGCTCAATTATAGCCTTCTCAGGCTGCTTTTTTATTTCATTTGTTTAGTTGAATTTCTGAACTGTCCAATCAAAGAATCCTCAACAAGTGTTCATGGAGAAGTTGACGAAAATAAATACGGTACATGCAACTGTATGTGAATTTTCAGTGTAAGCCTCTTGGAGCAATGGGTTTGTTTGCTTTTAACATGTTCCTGCCTTGCAGGGGATTGGACTAGATACCCCTTGTGGTCCCTTCCAACTCTACAACTCTACGATTTCTATGTTCTACATTGGCAAGTGCCACCATGTCTGTTGGCAGCATCATATAGCAACCACATCATAGCAATCACATAATGAAAACAGTGGCATACGTAAAACTGGTTTTTCAAAGCAAGCATGCAAATGGTGCTTGGAAAAAGTGTTTACGTGGTTCAGTACCATTTGGCGGAAAATATAGGAGAACGGCGACACGCTAATAGCTATATCAGTGCACTGAAGGAAGTCTTGCCAAGGAAAGGAAAGGGATTATTTTGGTTATCAAGCAGAATGTGACCAAAGACCAAAGGGCTAAACTTAAGAATGGAAAGAATCTTGACTAGACATTGGTTGGGGGGGAAGGGAAATTCCTTGCCCTTGTAGTGATTAGGGTTTGGCATAAGTCATCAAAGTGTGTAGCTGCCTGAGACAATGTCTTTCATGTACAGTACAGGAAAAAGATAGAAGAAATAACAGGGGGGGGGGATTGTTGTCGTGATGTCCAGATGCCTGGAATAGGTGGCTTTGGCTCAGTCCCCCACCCCCACCGGCCTTCCTGTCTGCCAGTCTAGGGCATAACTTCCCCACATACCATTGGCTAAATTCACAGTACAAATATTTAACCCACCATGGCACCTCTTGCACTGACGAAAGTGACATCACAAATCCATAAGAAAGTAAGAAGAGCACTGCTGGGCAAAGGCCTCTCTTGTCTGGCATGCTGTTTCCCTCAGCAGTCAAAGAGAAGCTCACAGGTGGGACACAGCCTTCTTCAGCTCCGCCCCACCCCACCCCCAGCAACTGGTATCAGGAACATGCTGCCTTTGATATTGCAGGTAACCCTTATAACTAGCAGCCATTGATGACTTTCCAAATAGAAAAGAGCATGATTCAATGCATGCAGGTAACAGTTCTATTAAGCATGAAACCACCCCCTCCCAACATGGTACCCCCACCCTTCTCCAGGTTTTTAGGACTCTCAGCCATGGTGGTCAGGGATGATGGAAGTTGTAGTTCCAAATATCTAGAGTACACCTAGGTCTGTGAAGTGAGGAACCCTATGCATTAGTTGCTCCCTTTGGACTACTCCTCGTACCCCATTTTTGTTACTGTAAGTGCCACATTTTTAACATAAAAAGGTGACCGTACTGCATACCCTTGATGGGGCAGAGATGTCTTCATCCAATGTGCATCACCTGGCTGGTTTCCTCATACCACCTTTGCCCCGAAAACCCTCTTTGTTTCAATTGTACACACCTGGGTTTCACTGCACATTGAGTAAGCCTGCATTTTTCAGGTCTGACCAAAGCTAGATGGAAAACTGCATCAAAACACAGTACTTCAGAAGAAGCTATGAAACACCTGTGAATTGGGGGTCATGTTGTGTAGATTAAGAAAACATCCAGCCTGGGTCCTGTTGAATGCAGTAGGGCTTCTTTCTTAATAGGATTGCACTATAAGACACTCAAAAAGCACTACATAAAAACTATGTATTACTATGCATGTTAAAAATGTCAATGCTTTTTAAATTAAGTCCTAAATAAGGCTTGGTTATTCTTTTGTTTTTGACTTAAAAGGTCATATCCACTTCTGTCTCCAGGCCTGTTAACATGTAGTTTATCAATTGTAAGGACATCAAGACATGAATTGTGGCCTATTCAGGGTGTCGAAATGATGAGACAATACCTGGACATTTAACTCCAGAATGCCAACCAAGTGCCAGAACACTGAAGTCTTTCTTATTTTATATAGATATAAGAAGGAAATAGAAATGAATAGGGACAGAATTCACACAATGAAATGTACTCTCCACCCTTTGTCTTTACAGAATGGCTCATCAGATAAATATGCAGGGAATTCCTGGATTTTCCTAATTCCTTTTTTTAGGTGCATGACAAACACACTTGAAAAATCTGTTAGGTTCCTTGGGTATTCATATTTACTTAGTCAACCATTGTCCTTCTTTGGAGAAAGTGCTGGTTCACTGAGCAAACAAATGGTCACCAGGAGGTTTCGGTCTTGGTCTTCAGACAGCAAAGAATGTGGGCATGACTTACAGTATGAATTCCAGAAGGTCTCCAGTGGTGCAATAAATGGTTTACCTGGTTTCCGAAAGCAGCATATCCTGATACTTGGGGTGGGTGGGAACCCTCCTTTGACAAACAACCTCCTGTATTCCCCCCCCCCCCGAAGTAAATGGTGCCATTTCTCCGGGTATAGATTTTCAGCATTATTTTCACATAGGATAATTCATTCACAGTATAACCTAAGAGCTCCATTATGTTAAATATAGGAATAATGAGAATGCGTACGGTTTTTCAATAAAAGAAAGTAATTCCTTATTTGGCCACCAGATGGCACTTAGCTGAATTTTGAACAAGCCAAGTTTCCTCTCTATCGCTGTGAGAATCGAAGCGAACTTTGCAGAGACCAAAGTGTAGCAGTGCTTATTGTCAATTGGCTTGGCCATTCACCTGCATTTGCTGAGTTAAACATCACAAACCTTAAGTAGTTAAAATACTGGAGTTCAATCTTTGTGTTTCTTCTTAACTTTAGGGTAGGTCTCACAGCTGTTGTTTTGTGAATGGGTGCATAGGCAAGCTTCTCTATCTTTGTCAATCTCTGTAAACAGCAAAAGCGAATATCTCCCCCCCCCCAACCTGCCTGAGGTTAATCCTGACTACTATTAGAAGAATGGGTAGGATTTTTTTATGGTGGTGCCCTAGTTTTGGGATACAGTCACACCTCGGGTTACAGACGCTTCAGGTTGCGTTTTTTTGGGTAATGGACCCATCGAAACCCGGAAGTACCGGAATGGGTTACTCCCGGGTTTCGGTGGTTGTGCATGCACAGAAGCACTATATTGCACTTTGCGCATGAGCAAAAGCACTGAATCGCAACCCGCGCATGCGCAGATGAGCCACTGTGGGTTGCAAACGTGCATCCCGCACAGATCACGTTCGCAACCTGAGTGTCCACTGTACTATCTTTAGAGAGAGACTTGCTTGGCACCTGCTTTAGTCCTGCAGCCTAGTACTATGATGGGGGGAGATTGGGAGTGCCTTTCCTTTCCCCCCTCTAAAATGTATAATTGTATAAATCATGGTCATTCCTCCTCTTACACTAAACCAAACTTAAAAGTCCCAAATATCACAAATGTTCTTCGTTGGGGGATTTCTGCACAGTTTTCAGCTCTCCAATATCCCTTTTGAGGTGCATGTTGTTAGGATTTTTAAACCGCTTACTGTTTAAATATGAAGTGGTATATAAATTAACTAAACAAATTAACAAGCATACATGTATTACAAAAAGCACTATAAATCTTCAGGTGTTTTTTTCCTGTTCTCAACAAAACTGGTGTTGTAAATCACTGAAATGTATTATTAGTGTAGGGAAAATGTTCCCAATTTAGTTTCCATCATTTCTATATCTCTAAAGTGGACATGTTCTATGCTTAGTGATTCAAGACTTTTGGCAAAAGTACTTCTCTGTGTGGCAGTTTTTCTCAACCCGCAATTGTTCACCCTTATCCCTTAACATGCTGCTTTTCAATCTACATGGATTCTAGACCCTGCCGTCCACAAAGGCGGCTGTTGTTAGCTAACGAAGAAGAAAGTGGTGATTGTGATATCGTTATACACCCACCCAGAATATCATTATGCAGCTTGTTGCTGGGACCACGGCATTTTCATCTGTTTTCAAATGGACATTGAGCGGGGTAAGGCAGAAACAACCTGCAGTGAGCTTTTATTCTTGGAAGGAAACCAATTTATCAAAAAGCACTTTTCAGGGTCAAAACATATGAGAGAGATCTAGCTTGTGTGTGGACTACATAGAAAAACAAGAACTCATTCTCCATGGATTCTAGAATAAAATATTCAGTGTATGCAGCTCCCCTCTCTTTTAACCAGCTTCTGTTTTCCTGAAGTCTACAAACAGCCAAAGCAGCAGACACACAGCCGACTTCCCTTTCTTCCCCTGCTTGCTGCCTGAGAATGTGTGTATTGATTGATTGCTAACTTTTTGAGCCACCGCTCTGAGCGTGTTTCTCTAGCCCTGCCTTCATGTAATGAAGGGGACACCTTGCTGCAGGGGGCACCTGCAGCTCCCGAATGACAGGCATCTGAGCTGTGATTAATTGGCTAGACGTCATTGGAAAGTCAAAGGAATGCGGAGCAAAACATCAACACATCTGTGTTCTGTGCTGGTGCTGGTTAGAGCCTCGCCATTGGCTCAGTTCCCTTTCACCTTCTCTGCATTACTGAGTCTGAGGTTACAGACCTGATCCTTATCAGAAAAGGCAGAAAAGTGTCACACGCCAAGTTGGTCAAGGCAAGTTTAAGTTCTTGCATACAGGCAATGGCAGCCTCGTTCTGAAAATATCTCCAAGGGATCTTCGTTTTGTTTATTCAAGCATTGTGCAAGCCAGAGGTGGGAACAACCTTTGAGCTATATACTCTTGTCTGATCCATGAGAGTAGCAAAGAAGTTAAGTTACAGCACAGTCTACTCAGAAGTAAGCCTCATTGAGTTCAATAATACTTACCTCCCCAGGTGAAGGAGCATGGGATTATAGACTACAATCCTAATATCTATCCAAGAGTAGGGATGGCTTTATTTGTTTCTCATTTTTCAGATCTTAAGTTCATTTTTCCGCATTTCCATACTGGTTTGTGATTTACTTACTTACTTACTTACTTACTTACTTACTTATTTAAAAAAGCTCTCGTGAAAATTCATCAGCATTTCAGTGCAAATATACATCTTTTGGTTTGAAATTTCCTCTAATGTACACGTTTTTGCAAAGCACGTTCCCCTAACATAACACATTTTTGCATGTTATTTTCACTAACATACACTTCTGTTTGTACACTTTACCCAAATATATGCATTTTTATACACATTATTTGGCTACATAACTGCGTTGCAAAATCTGGAGGAGTGCGAAATCCAAATGATGACTGCATTCCGGTTCATAAATTTCAGGCAGGCTTACATAGGAGGAAGAGGACGTCTCTCAGATCCCCTGGCCCCAAAGCATTTCAGGCTTTATAGCCAGTACCATGAATTGCACAAGGCTGCATGGTGAGTTCATCAGAGAGGAGAGGTTCAAAGTGGGAATTTCCTGATTCGTAACTCAAAAGATTGGTTCTGTGCATCAGAAATAAGCCTCGTTGAATTATATAAGAGCAGCCTTGCTGGATCATAACTGTGACCCATCTAGTCCAGCACCCTAATTTCACAGTGGACAGCCAGATGCCTGTGGGAAATCCAAAAGCAGGACTTGGGGGCAAGAGCACTCTACTCGCTTGTGATTCCCAACAACTGGTGTTCAGAGGCGTTCTGCCTCCAACGGTGGAGTAGAACATATCCAACATGATGAGCAGACATGGATAGCCTCACCCTCCATGAATTTGTCCACTCCTCTTTTAAAGCCATCCAAGTTCGTTGCCATCACTGCCTCTTGTGGGAGCAAATTCCATAGTTTAACTATGTGATGGATGGAAAGGTACACCCCTTTGTCTGTGCTGAATCTTCCAACATTCAACTTCATTGGATGCCCATGAGTTCTAGTGTCCCCCCTCCCATAAAATACTCACTTTTTCTCTAAACCAGGGTTTCTCAAACTTGAATCTCCAGCTGTTTTTGGACTACAACTCCCATCATCCCTAGCTAGCAGGACCAGGGGTCAGGGATTATGGGAACTGTAGTCCAAAAAACAGCTGGAGACCCAAATTTGGGAAACGAATCTCTAAACTAAAAAACCCCCTGCAAAATCTGTTTTCTTTCCTCGTAGGGGAGTTTCTCCCCTTGATCTTTTTGATTGCCCTTTTCTGAATTTTTTCCAACTCTGCAATGCCCTCTACTACATTGCATTTGCCGTTTTACAGCCCATTCGCTGAGTTTGGTGAGGTCCTTTAGTTGTTCATCAGAATCATTTTTGTTTTAACGGCCTAGAACTTCTTGGTATCATCACTGAATGTGGTCTCCTCACTATTCACCCCTCACTCTAGATTATTATGAACAAGTTAGAAAGCTCTCAATACTGATCCTTGGTGGACTTCACTTTCTACACCCCTCCATTGAGAGAAAGTACATTTATTCCTGCTCTCTGCTTCCTGTTACATTACTGGTTCCTGATCCGCAAAAGGGCTTCTCCTCTCATTCCATAACTGCTGAGAACTCTTTGGTACCTGGTACCTGGGCTTGCTTTCAAATAAGTGCATATAGGATTGCAGTCTGAGTCTCTCAGATGCTTTTCCAAAAGGGCATTTGTGGGTACAACTATAAATAAATAAAAACTTGCTACAAAAATCTGCTATCAGCACATCATGCTCCTACCGTACACTGCTGTGTACAAAGTCAGGATTGATACAGTTATGAGCTGAAATGGAACAATTAAACAGCTTGATCCCCAACCCTGTCCAGACAGAAACTGGAATTTTGGCCAGTTCAGTCCAATTGACGTCAGTACCAACAGCAACTTGATGTCAGTGAAATGTAATTGGCTTAAAAATTAAAGTATGTCAGCTTAATTTAGAGCTGAGGTGTGGGGATTGGTACTGCATGTGCCTGATTCCAGAAGAAGTGAAAAGTTTTAGGTTCTCTCTCTCTCTCTCTCTCTCTCACACACACACACACACACACACGCACACACACACACACACAGGAATTTTGACCCTTTGCCGAAGGAAGTCTATGTACAATATAGCATCAAGCGACAGATACTTTAAAGACATAGACCACCTATTTATTTATTTTTAATAGTTGCATTCAACTTAATTTTACTTAAACCTATTTTACTTAAAATTAATGATTCTAAGTTTGCCATGCCCATTAATTTCAATGCATCTACTTTGGGTAGGACAAATATTGCTAAACCCCTAAATGTCTTGGTAGCTCAACGCTTCTCTGGAAGCAATATTCAAACAAGTCATGGTGGTATGCCACATTTACTCTGGAGATATACAAAGTGAATTCAGCTAATATAGTCATGTGCAGTACTGTTTTGCAATCTCACTGTATAGCAAGCACATCCCTCACACGCGAAGCCAGCCACTTTAATGCATGGAAGGAAGGTATTCGAAATGTCAGTTAGGTATTGTAGCTGAACATGGTAGTTCAGTGTTGAGCTTTATTGACTTCTGGTGCTTATCATTTTACCCTACTTCAGAGCTCCTCTTGAGCACCTGGTTGGTGAATATTGGAGGACTCTCCTGTGTGAGTGTCTGAGGGCCCTGCTCCTTCCTGCCACTCACCATCTGGCCCGGGGCGGGGCCTGAAGCCTCATAAGGACTGCTGCGCTCTGCTGCCCAGGAGGACTCTCCTGTGTGAGTGTCTGAGGGCCCTGCTCCTTCCTGCCGCTCACCATCTGGCCCGGGGCGGGGCCTGAAGCCTCATAAGGACTGCTGCGCTCTGCTGCCCAGGAGGACTCTCCTGTGTGAGTGTCTCAGGGCCCTGCTCCTTCCTGCCACTCACCATCTGGCCCAGGGCGGGGCCTGAAGCCTCATAAGGACTGCTGCGCTCTGCTGCCCAGGAGGACTCTCCTGTGTGAGTGTCTGAGGGCCCTGCTCCTTCCTGCCGCTCACCATCTGGCCCGGGGCGGGGCCTGAAGCCTCATAAGGACTGCTGCGCTCTGCTGCCCAGGAGGACTCTCCTGTGTGAGTGTCTGAGGGCCCTGCTCCTTCCTGCCGCTCACCACCTGGCCCAGGGCGGGGCCTGACAGGCCTCACAGGGACGGTATGCTGGGGTATGTTCCACAGAGGGGGATGCGCTGGGACAACCGATCTCAGTGATCACGGGTAGGAGGAGGAGTTACGCTAAGACCAGACCATGTCATTACAGAGGAGGCAGGTTTAGTCATTGTCTGAGGACATCCCTGCCTCCGGGTCTGGTCCTGACTGGACGGATACTAGAATCAGCAAGGGATACCCACATAACCTGAAGGTGCTGCTGTGCAATGCCAGGTCAATGATTCATAAGACCACTGCCATCCATGACTTGATCATGGATGGAGGATTTGACCTGGCATGTGTAACTTGGTTGGATGAAGCAGATGGGCCTGTGATTTTTAGGAAGTCATTAGTTTGCACCAGGCGTCCTATTGGGAAGACCCAGTTCTCTGAGTGCATGTTCTGGAAGTTGGGCAATAGGGACAGTACAGGATTCCTTTTGGTGTACCGACCTCCCCGCTGCACCAAGCATTCCCTGCCCGAGCTGCTTCAGGTCGTGGCGGATGTTCTCCTGGAGACACCTAGTTTGGTTGTCCTAGGGGATTTTAATATCCATGCCAACACGACCTTACAAGGGGCCGCTCGGGACTTCGTGGAAAGCATGGCCTCCATGGGGCTGTCCCTGAATAAGTTTGGCCCAACCCATAGCCGCGGACATGCCTTGGACCTGGTGTTTACCTCCATGGATGTTGGTGTTCTGACACTAAGTAAAAGCGAAACAAAAGAAGTGCCATGGTCAGACCACTTCCTGGTGCAACTTGACTTCTCCGCGACCCTTCCCCTCTGCAGGGAGGTGGGACCGATTCAGATGGTCCGCCCCCGCCACTTAATGGATCCAAATGGTTTCCAGAGAGCGGTAGGGGATGCTTTATCCCATGTTGATGGCCTTTCAGCTGATTCCCTGGTGGCTCGCTAGAATGTGGAGTTAACCAGGGCTATTGACTGTTTGGCTCCGAAGCGCCCTCTCCGATTGCATGGAGCCCGGACAGCCCCGTGGTTTTCCACGGATCTGAGGGCAATGAAACAATCGTTGAGACGGCTAGAGCGCCGGTGGCGGATGACCCATTCTGAAGCTGACCGGACACAGGTTAGAGCTCAATGTCGAGCCTACCAAGTGGCGGTAGCGACGGCGAAGAAGGCTTTCTTCACCGCCTCTATTGCATCTGCAGAAAACAGCAGCAGGAGACTTTTTCAGGTGGTCCGCAATTTAGCGGAACCACCTGCTACATTGGGGCCCAGTACAGGCCACATGATCTCCTGCAATGATTTTGCAAAGTTTTTTGCAGATAAAGTCGCTCAGATTCGGGAAGAGGTAGACGCCACCGTGGGAGCAGGGCCGGGGCGGGAGAGTGCTAGAGTCCTGTCTAGTCAAATTGCGTGGGATCAATTCCAATCTGTTACCTCCGAGGATGTGGACAGGCTGCTTGGACGAGTGAAACCAACCACCTGTCTCCTTGATCCTTGCCCATCCTGGCTTATAAAAGCTAGCCAGGAAGGGCTGGGCGATGGGCTTCGTGGGGTGGTGAATGCTTCCCTCCATGAGGGAGCCTTCCCAGACCCGCTGAAAGAGGCGGTTATTAAACTGCTTCTTAAAAAAACATCTTTAGATGCGGCCACGATGGCCAACTATCGCCTAGTCTCAAATCTTCCATTCTTGGGCAAGGTGATTGAGCGAGTGGTTGCTGAACAACTCCAGGCACGCCTGGAAGAAGCGGACCATTTGGATCCCTTCCAGTCGGGATTCAGGCCTCATCACGGGACTGAAACTGCCTTGGTCGCACTGGTTGATGATCTCCGGCGGGCTAGGGACAAAGGTGAGAGCTGTTTCCTAGTTCTGCTGGATCTCTCAGCGGCATTTGATACCATCGACCATAACATCCTTTTGGACCGTCTTGAGGGGCTGGGAGCTGGGGGTTCTGTCATACAGTGGTTCCGCTCCTTCCTCCTGGGCCGTGTTCAGAAAGTGGTGGGGGGGATGAGTGTTCAGACCCCTGGGCTCTCACTTGTGGGGTGCCTCAGGGTTCTGTCCTCTCCCCATGCTTTTCAACATCTACATGCAGCCGCTGGGAGAGATCATCAGGGGGTTTGGGCTGGGTGTTCATCAGTATGCGGATGATACCCAGCTCTACCTCTCTTTCAAATCAGAACCAGTGAAGGCGGTGACGGTCCTGTGTGAGTGTCTGGAGGCGGTTGGAGGATGGATGGCAGCAAACAGATTGAGATTGAATCCTGACAAGACAGAAGTACTGTTTCTGGGGGACAGGAGGCGGGCAGGTGTGGAGGATTCCCTGGTCCTGAATGGGGTAACTGTGTCCCTGAAGGACCAGGTGCGCAGCCTGGGAGTCATTTTGGACTCACAGCTGTCCATGGAGGCACAGGTTAAATCCGTGTCCAGGGCAGCTGTGTACCAGCTCCATCTGGTACGTAGGCTGAGACCCTATCTGCCCGCGGACTGCCTCGCCAGAGTGGTGCATGCTCTGGTTATCTCCCGCTTGGACTACTGCAATGCGCTCTACGTGGGGCTACCTTTGAAGGTGACCCGGAAACTACAACTAATCCAGAATGCAGCAGCCAGACTGGTGACTGGGAGCGGCCGCCGAGACCATATAACACCGATCTTGAAAGACCTACATTGGCTCCCAGTACGTTTCCGAGCACAATTCAAAGTGTTGGTGCTGACCTTTAAAACCCTAAACGGCCTCGGTCCAGTATACCTGAAGGAGCGTCTCCACCTCCATCATTCTACCCGGACACTGAGGTCCAGCACTGAGGGCCTTCTGGCGGTTCCCTCACTGCGAGAAGCCAAGTTACAGAGAACCAGGCAGAGGGCCTTCTCGGTAGTGGCGCCCTCCCTGTGGAACGCCCTCCCACCAGATGTCAAAGAGAACAACAACTACCAGACTTTTAGAAGACACCTGAAGGCAGCCCTGTTTAGGGAAGCTTTTAATGTTTGATGTATCACAGTATTTTAATATTCTTTTGGAAGCCGCCCAGAGTGGCTGGGGAAACCCAGCCAGATGGGCGGGGTATAAATAATAAATTATTATTATTATTATTATTATTATTATTATTATTATTATTATTAGGTTATAGTAAGGTAGCTGCACCTTTGGTCTGATATACCACCTCACCCTCTTCCAAGAAGAGGGTTTTGGAATTAAGTTATCCTGTCTAATCCTAGCCAACCCTAGGATTAGCTCCAAGGATAGTGATCTGGGAGTGTCCAGATCGGCCTACATTTAGTGTCTAGGTGAGGGCTGGGGAAACTGTGGTCTTCCAGATGTTGTTGAAGTCCAGCATCTATCACTCCAGCCAAGCATGACCAGTGGTGATGAATGGTGGGACTTGCATTCCAGCAACATCTGGAGAGCCACAGGTTCCCCATCTCTGGTCTAGTTACTAACAGTGATAGCTACTTAATGTTTTCCCCACAATAGAAATAGAGAACAACCACCACGGTCACCAAGTTAATCCACGATGGTTAGATTACTGGGGAGATCAAGGATCAGATGTACAAATGTCTTTTTCTTTCTTTCTTTACTTCTCCCACCTCCAAAGCTATTAACTATACAGTGGGGAAGTTGGGTACAATATAGATGGCTTCCTTTCCCCCCATCAGTGAGTTGAATAGCAGGTTCATCAGGGTAATTGCTGTACATACATATTGGGAGATCAAATGGTAGATCGACAATGGAACGGTCTCCCTCGGGACTCTCTTTCCTTGGACATTTTTAAGCAGAGGTTGGATGGCCATCTGTCATGGATTCCTTAGTTGAGGTTCCTGTATTGAAGGGGGTTGGACTAGAGGACCTTTGGGGTCCCTTCCAACTCTACAATTATCCTATGATTCGATGATCTTCCATGCAACGTGTAGCTTGCGCCTGAGTGGCAATTTGAACGTAGTTTCTTTATGTATTGGTGATGTTTAGAAATGATGGTGTCCTCAAGAACCAAAAGTAATTGTGCTGGTACATATGTACATATGAAAGGATGGCTGGCACAGCCAGGTTGTTCCCATCCGGAAAATCCTTGAAAGTCTCATACAGGATGGCTTTTATCAGAAGTCTTTCCGCTCTTGTTTAACAAGTGCCATGGTTACAAGCCTCGGTAAACTGATGATATTCACACGCAGGAAACAACGCAAAGAAAACAGGAATTGCATGGCTCCGGCTATGCTGCCCCAAGAATTCCAGGAAGTGATTATACTTTATGAAATCGTCTGCGCTCCGCTAGTTTGTCTATAGCTTTTTAAGGTCAAGCCGTATCACGCTGCGTTTGAAATGCCCTTTGTGTAATGAAGAATGTTTATGAACCCAAGTACATGCTGTATTGTTTTCCACACTCTTCGGTTTGGAAGGTGCTATGTTGGAGCCTCTTTTACGGGATGGCATGAGGAATCTATCACGGACCTTTCTGGCATCAAAGGAGGGCTGTCCATCATGCCCCTTGAAATGTTGTCACTGCATGGAGAAAGTCACGAAGTCCACGCCGCTCAGGGCAAGACACTGATAGGAAGGCAGAGGCGCTAGGACGTGCCCTGTTGGCATTATGAATTTCCTGCTTGCATTCCAGCTGAATATTCAGAGCACAGGGAGCTTCTGCCCCAGTAAGCACCCTTTGCACCTTGGGAGGAAAAGGAACAGGAGAGACTTTTTTTTATTATTTTACACTCTTGTAAGACGGCGGCAGCATGTGCTTGCTAGGAAAGAGAAAGCCGGGAGGTAGTCTTGCAGCCAGGGTTTTCCCTTCGCGGACGCTCTGATCTTTGAAGAACAGGAAAAGGCAGAGCTGGTGCCTGCCAATATACTCTATGAAATTGGAAGGTAACAATGGGTTTCCAAACCCTTTGGACTCCCACCGCAATGCGCACACAACTGCTTCTAAGGTCTGGCATAGTTTTTATCGTATGCGGGCCAATGATTGTATTCTTCTCCGTGTGTGCTTACATAGGTACATAGGAAGCTGCCTTATACAGAGTCAGAGCATTGTCTACACTAACTGGCAGTGGCTCTCCAGGGTTTCAGACAGGGGTCATTCCCAGTCCTGCCTGGAGATGCCAGGGATTGAAGCTTTTGCATACAAGGATCATGCTCGGCCACTGAGCTATGACCCTTCCTCAAGCTTACATTTAGTTGCAGTTTTGAGCAACTCATCATTATGGGTATGTTCCTTGCCCACTTTGCCAGCAGCCATGCCTGAAGGTCTCCTTCGGAGGGAGTGCAACCCCATCAACAGCAGGCAACCTCCCATCCATCCAGTCTAGGGAACCACCCACTTATCTGGATTAACCTTCAGTTTATTGGCTCTCGTCCATCCCATTATTGAGGTTCAGCACATGCCCTGCTACACCTGAGGATGTAAAGGAGAAGTAGAGCTGTGTGTCATCAGCATCTTGCTGACGACACCCTCCAAAACTCTGGATAACCCCACTTGGTGGTTTCATGTAGATTTTTAAAAGCATGGGGGATAAAATCAGAACACCACATTGAAGGCTCCATGGGGCTGAAGAGCACTCCCATCCATGACCATCCATGTAAGACTGGAACCACCACAAAGCAGTGCCACCCACTCCTAACGTGGACAGCTGCTCCAGAAGGATATCATGGTTGAGGGTATGAAAAGCCGCTAGGAGGTTGAGGAGAATTATCAAGTACACAGGGGTCCATAAGAGCAGGGATAAGAAGAAACTAGAGCTGAACAACAGGATTCCACATTTTGGCTAAAAACCATCACAATGAAAGCAGCAAAGATACTTGTTTGTTTTCTGTGGGGATACAGTAGGAAAGAAGATACAACAGGAGTTAAATCCTTCATTATTAAAGTGATGTTTCTCAAGGGGAGGAGGCGTTGTATTAAAAAAGAAAGAAAGAAAATTGGCTAAGTCCCTTCCCTTATAAAGGCCAGGTTAATAGAGATATCTATCCAACAGAATATGGTAGCTGCTGCTGTTAAATGGGCATGCCATATGCCATGCCTAAAATGCCTTAAATAATAATTTTAAACATGAGAAATACATAACCGCTTCAACTCAATGCCCACTTGAGGAAAGCTTTGCCTAACCTAAGTTTTCAGACTAGGAGAGTTTAACATCGACTGGAATCTAATTGGCCACAGTTTTTGTAGCTGAATGTTTAGCTCCAACTTGGATCTTAGAACCCATGAATTCATGCACACACACACCCAAAAGGAGAACGTTCACTCAGTGTTTAGTTTCATTTTTTGCCTTAACTTCGCCTGGCATTGCATACCAATTTCAAACCATGGGTTATGAATCTGGCTTGTTTAGCTAACCAAAGCAGCCACATTTGGGATGGTGCCAAGGGACCCCCCAAGTCTGGCACCAGCTCTTGTGTCTGTGTATTTGTGTGTGTGTGATTTCCTGTTATTTTGCAAATTCAATACCAATTTTTCTTTTTTTCTTTTTGTTCTTTCCAATTTCTCAGCAAAGAGCATTAAATTGGCTTGTAAATATGTTCACAGCTGTTTACTGTCTATCATTGTGGGTGACTGTTTATGTTGTTGTCTCATGTGAATGAATTTCTGTAACTCAGTGCACTGTGCTAACAAATGTTATTTCCTCACAAGAGAAACCCCTGAGTCACAAATGTTGTCAGCAACAGAATCATTGCACAGGCATTTGCAAACAGTGAGCCAGTATGACCACATACAGCAATGAAGGCAAATAAAATGCGTACTTTTGAAGAAGGTCTGAAACCTAGGCTTCCTGTCTAAAGTCATCTTGTACTGAGAAGTTTGTTTTCCCCTTATCAGGAAGATTTGGAGAAGCTGAACATTTCAAACAATCCAACTGTTGCAACAAAAGGTCCCTCGGGATTTTATAAGGAATGTCATTCTGATGATGCATATTAAAAGAACCTGCTAAACATTCAGCCACAAAAACTGTGGACAATTAGACTCAGGTTGATGTTAAACATACCCAGTCATTGGTGTCAACAGTGTCTGACCCATATTGCAAGCCGGGGGGCATGGCTGCGCAGGAATTTCTGTTTGGGCCAGATGATCGCAGAACATGGACCCCAGAAGGCAGGGATGGTGGGCTAGGAGTCCAACTCCCATTAGCCCCTGCCAGCAGGGGTGATGGGAGTTGGAGTCCAATTATATTTAGGATATGGCTATCAGATTTTTTTTCAATGAATCCAGGGACACTTTCTTTTTGGAGCTGAGTAGCAACAGGGAGTCAGTAGTGGGGATGGCGAGGCAAAAGATCCTGAGCCCAAGCACACATGCATATTGTATAAAGGTGCAAAGCCCTTCTTTCGCACCCTGTGAAACATAAATGCGCAGAGGTGTTTTTTTTATAAAACTGGGCAACGGCGCGCCGCCCACCTGTGACTCCTGAGCCTTCCCCGATCTCCTTCCCCCTTTGTTTTGACAGGTTGGGGGAGGCTCAGGAGTCGCGAGTGGGCGGCCGTTGCCCAGGAGGGGCCAGCCCGGTAGTGCAGCTGGCTCTGGCTGGTTTCAGGAGCTGCTTGCTGCTGTGGCGCAGGAAAATGGCGGGTGCCACGGCAGCAAGCAGCGAGCAGCTCCTGAAGCCAGCCAGAGCCAACTGCGCTACTAAGCTGGCTCCGGGCTGCTGAGGCTGCCACTGCTATGTTTCCTGGGGATGGATTTGCAAATCTGGGGACATTCTGGGGACGGAATTTGTCCGGGGACAGATTTGCAAATCTGGGGACTGTCCCTGGGAACCGGGGACATCTGGTAACCCTAATTTAGGAACTATTTAGGTCCCTTACCATTGCCATAACAGGCCTGCAGATCTCCAGTGCACAAAAGTGCCCCCATACCACATGGCAACTTCCTTCTGAATGAACTCTGCATTTCCAGTTTGGCAGAAAAGCATTGCAGCAATGAGTTCTACAGATCAGCATTGTCTTATGTGAAGAAATGTCATTTTGCATTTGTTTCAGACCAATTTCTTGTTTAAGACCTATTCCCTGTATGGGTGTCTGCTCCCCCCCCCCTTCTCGATTTAAGATCTATATTATTTCTGCCCCTGTAGTTTAACTTTTTAGCTCATTCTTCTATAGAAATTGTACTCCTGTACTCTGGATCAGAATTCTGAGGAGTGCGATTTATTCTTGATCAGCTTCTTCAGTGAGCTGTTGCACCAGTCCTCTTTTAAAGAGATTGTTCTACGCAATTTTTCATTAGTAACTAGAATGTGAAACATTCAGTTTGTAGATAGGACTTTTTGTAAAATGTCTGCAAACAGACATTGCAGTAACCTGAAAGGGAAAACAAGCCAGCATGTTCCCAACACAGCAGGAGTGAATGTAGTTCCTTTGTCTTTCTATGAAAAGTTTACATAGTGGCTAAGAAAAGTGTGTGTGTGTGTGTGTGTGTGTGT
This sequence comes from Podarcis bocagei, assembly GCF_964188305.1. Lineage (NCBI taxonomy): Eukaryota > Metazoa > Chordata > Lepidosauria > Squamata > Lacertidae > Podarcis > Podarcis bocagei. The sequence continues at coordinate 29,507,721 of NC_138133.1, forward strand.
GTGTGTGTGTGTGTAGTAAGTAAGTAAGTGGATGGACAGAACACCAACTGATCCTAAAATAGGCATTTAGACAACATTCTTTCAACATGGGATACGCCATGGGAAGAAGGGTTTTCTTGTATATTTTTACTTCTCAAAGTGCACCAGTTAGTCTGAAATAGACTCAGAGATTAATATCCTACCACCATCCCCTGTATTCACTGGATTGAAGAGAAAGCCCTGGAGTGTGCAGTGTTGACAGACTGCTAACAACTGTGATTTAGAACTCTCTTAGCACTCTTTGCTTCCTGTTCAACAAACCCTACCTACCGATCTGCTAATTGCACATGGATTCACCTCAAGTCTTCCCTTACAATCGAGAGTAACAAAAGGCAATTGCAGCCAAAATATATCCCGCAGGTGCTGTTTATTTGGAGGGGAGGAAGGAATGTATTTGATTCTATGATTCTGTGATTAGGATGGCAGTTCCTTATCATTTCACATCACACAGCTGTGGGCCTCTTGATTCCTGTTATTTCTCAAAGTGCATTCTCAGAGTTTTGACAGCAATATAGTTTGTGGCATATTTTCCCACTGCCGTATTCTCTTTGCCCTTATCTGCTATTTTAAAATAGTTTTTCCCCCCCCTCTTAATGCTGAGGAAAACATGAGATTGGTTAAATGGAATGGCATAATTTTAAAGTGAAAACGCAAGCTTAGGGGCAAACCACACAGCCAGCAGACTCACTTGATTTATCTCTTGCTGGACCATATCCTGATGTAGACTAGAAGCTGCTCAGTTTCCTGGACATGATTAGGAGATTGGGAGCATCCCCTGGACTCACCTGTTATTTCCCCGCCTGCCTTTCATTTTTGAAGCTAAGTATGTGGGTTAAACCACAGAGCCTAGGACTTGCCGATCAGAAGGTCAGCGGTTCGAATCCCTGTGATGGGGTGAGCTCCCGTTGCTCGGTCCCTGCTCTTGCCAACCTAGCAGTTTGAAAGCACGTCAAAGTGCAAGTAGATAAATAGGCACCGCTCTGGCGGGAAGGTAAACGGTGTTTCCGTGCACTGCTCTGGTTCGCCAGAAGCGGCTTAGTCATGCTGGCCACATGACCCGGAAGCTGTACGCCGGCTCCCTCGGCCAATAAAGTGAGATGAGCGCCGCAACCCCAGAGTCGGCCACGACTGGACCTAATGGTCAGGGGTCCTTTATGTTACTGTATCACAGCATCTGTACCAGCATTTTCACTAGCCGTAGCAGTGGTTAGCACAACTTCACATATGTAATTCTGCACCATGGTTAGCTTGGAAAATTAAAAGGGTAAGGGTAAGGGTGTACTAGCACACAAGAAGGAGGAGTATTGCAAGCCCCCAAGGTTTGTCCTATAGGTTGTCAAAGGTTCATATGTGTTGATGGGTGGATATGCATCTAGTAATAAACGAATGAATAAAATTAAGATGCTTCTGCTCTCTTAACCATGGTTAGGAAATTGGGAGCTATTCTAGGCTCTCACTCTTTTCATGTATCCCTTAAAGACTGAGAAATTCCAGTTGTGCAACTATAGCTGATTTGGAGCTCTTGTGCAACAAACATGGACTTTTTTTTGTAATAAAGAAAATGCACTGGAACTGTAGGAGAAAACTGTGTGGGTGAAAACTTGCTTAGCACTATGCCAGTCTAACCTCCCTGGAAATTAATCCATATGAATGCTCTGGAATGAACAGGGCATCTGGAAGGGGCTTTGGAATAGGTTATGATGGAAATTTGATTCAGCTCGTACCTAAAGCTGAACTTACTGGATTTGCAGTTTCTGAAACAAGATGCGAACTGAAACATAGCCATCCTTCAAAATCCGCGCTTTTCAGAATTTTGCACTGCAATTCTCCAGCCAAGCAATATGTGCAAAAAAATAAAATAAAATGCATGTATTAGGGTAAAGTGTGCATATAAATGCATACATTAGTAAAAACAACAACAACATTAAAATGCATTATACATGGGGAAATTGCCTGTAAACTATGTAATTTGTCAAAACTGCATGCAGATTGGAAAATAATGAGAAATATGGAGAATCATACATTTGAAAAACAAAACTCCTTACACATTAAAAACAAAACTCCTTACACATTGGCTAGATAAGAAGGATACTTCTTCCACAGTGGCAAGCCAGTTTTGTATGTCCAGGGAATTCCTTTGATGTGGAGAGTATAAAGCTTTCTGCTTCCCAGCGCAAACTTGATGACTGTCTTGTTGCTTCCACGTTTGAAGAGAGAATATCTGTATTCACTGGATTTTTGGGTGGAGGAAGGGAGTTTTATTTACAGTTGCTGCTGTGTTGGTAATAACAGGATACAAGAAGGAAAATGGTAAGATGGTTTCTTTTTTTGGACCAGATTATGTTGATTTAAGAATGGTTTTGAGGTATATAGAAATGCTTATCCAAACATCGGGGGGGGGGAATATTTCCTGTAATGTAAGAAGCAAGTTTGCTTTCTAATTTAAATACTTTTGCCTCGTTTTGTGAGAACTTCAGGCCGATTACCAAATTTCAGCCTATGAAAACAAAATGTAATACTGTAGTTTGGCCAGCAGGGGACAACCACAGTCTTTTGTGAAACTGTACACCCTAGCTCTTTTTCCATTTTCTTTGCTGGCGAAATTCGGTGCAACGGAAATCTTTGCATCAATAAAAGTCCCTTTAATTAAGAAAAGAAAAAGAAAAGAAAAAGGCTACCTTGTGTATTTTCTGCACCAATCCTAAACCACAAATAGATATTTAGGAATGTGTTTGTCAGCTGCTGCTTCCATGAATGAATACAGATCCTCAATCTCACACCACATCCGTACTGTGGAGTGGGTTTTCTAGCATTGCAAATACATAGCATTGCAAATACATCTGGTCGAATGAAGTCCAAAAAGATGTGAGGTTAAACACATCTTTGCAAGCAGGTTGGTTTAAATACAGACAAAATCAGCTGAGGGTGGGTGGCAATTATTGAAACCACAGCAGGTGTGGAAGGGAATTTTTAAAATCTTTTCTCCTTTGTTGTGATACTGAGGGAAGTCTCTCTTCTGAAGCTGCTATTTGCACCAACTTGCCGTAGCTGATTCCCTCCCAACTTGCAGCAGTGAGGTTGATTGGTGCATAGAGAATCATCAACAAACATGTCACCCTGGAAACTTCCATAAGCAAGAGACAAACCCTTGCCCTCAATACATTTTGAAGTTAAACATGGATACTGAGGATAGAGAGGAAGCATGGGGTGGAAGAGTTGAGGATGGCAAGGCCTGAATGTGAACAGATGTTGTTGTGGTGTGCTTAAGCTTTGGTTGTAAGTAACCATGGGTGAGGAATCGGAGTAAAAGGTTATGTTTTTTTAAAAAAATTAAATCTGGAGAAGAGCTCGGAAGGGCAGATAACTTACCCTAAGCATGAGATCATATGCCCTGAACAGGCCCAGGGCATTGGGAGTGTGTAAGATCTTCCCGGAAATTGGGGCCAATGCTTGCACCGCTTCTCTGGTGGGGCAGCCTTAAGCAGTGAAACGGGATGCACTGCCTTCGGCCCTGACCCTTCCACCCAATGGTGCAATTCATGGTCAGTATCCAAAAATATGGACAGTATCCAGCAGTGACTGTGCACAGACAAAAGGGAATCCATTAGAACAGGAAGAGTGGCATTTCCCTTGCCCCTACAGGACCCTTCACCCCAGTGGCGTAGCGTGGGGGGTGCAGGGGGGGGCAGCCGCACCGGGCGCAACATCTGGGGGTTAGGGTTAGGGGGCGCAAATCCACGGGTTAGGGGGCGCAAATTACTTGCCTTGCCCCGGGTACTGATAACCCACGCTACGCCACTGCTTCACCCCACTAATCTGTTCCAGAGGGTCCCCCCAATCTGATTGAGCAGATTTTGTGAGGGTGCTGGGGGAGGAGGAGAGAAAGGATTGCCAAAAGTCACTTTCTGCCCCGTTCTGCTAGCAGCTTCCCTTCCAGCAGTGTACAAGTTACCTTTGGGCACCACCCAAGTAGCCTGTCTTTCATCAGACCCGCAGGAAGTACCGGGTGTGAAAGTCTGTGGGATAAGACAAGATGCCTCTGTCTTTCACTGTCCAACGTCTAGAGGAGATGCTGTTTTCTAGCTGGCGATCTGGGTCAGTGGACGATAGGAGCAGCAGAAACCCCTCCTGGAAGAATATGTCACACATTAAGGATCAGAATGCATGTCCTTTTCCCAACTGTAACGTTGCTGAAATGTGAATTTTGGTGGCTTGCAGTCCAGTTGTAGGTAGTGAGACATACTACATTTTTTCCAAATCTCGAAAAAGGAAAGTATGCAGGTGTAAAAAGAGCACAAGTAATGGCTGGATTGCTTGGACCCCTGTGGGAATAGGGCAGACAAAGAGTAGTCAACATGGTGTTTCCCAAGGTTTTTTTGGACTGCAACTCCCATGATCCCTGACCATCGAGCATGCTGACTGTGGCTGACTGCCAGGGCATTAACATATGTGGTCACGCTTAAAACTCATTTTCAGTTTGTATGTCAATTTTTAATGTAAAGGCTTTTCTGACCCTCAGTACAAGGTTGAGCAAGATAACACAAAAAACCCAGCAGCACTTGTGTGTGTGTGTGTGTGTGTGTGTGTGTGTGTGTGTGTGTGTGTTTTACACTGACTGCACTGTAAGGATTCAATTTCAACAGCTCTCATATGTAAAAATAATGTGAATGTGTAAAAGTTATGGGCATATTAAGGTAAAGATTATTGGAAAATTCTGCATTGCAGGTTACATAAATAAATAACAAATAAATCTGACCTATGCAGATTTTTCATTTGAAAGCTGGTATGATAGCAATGCAAAAGGCACTTTTACAATATAATCCTACCCATGTCTTCTCTAAAGGAAGTTCCAGTGAGTTCAATGGGACTTATAACCAAGTGAATGGGTTTAGGATTACAGGTGTTTCCGTGTGCTCTAGCACAGTGTTTCCCAACCACTGTTCCGCGGCACACTAGTGTGCCGCGAGATGTTGCCTGGTGTGCCGCGAGATGTTGCCTGGAGGGAGGCGGGTGAGTCGGGCGGCGAGAGGCGGGGCGGCGGCGGCGAGGAGAGGCCGCCCAGCGCGGGGCTCTCGCCGTCTGCCTGCCTGGCTGCCTGCGAGCTCGGCGGGCAGCACCCGCCTCGCGGCTCTCATTCCCTGCCCCTGCCAAAGCTCACCCAGCCAAGCCGCGCTCTCCTTCCTGCCTCGCTTTGCTGCCTCCTCCCCCCCCACCCCCAAAGCTTGGAGGTTCCCCGGTAAGGGGGAGGGAAAAAAATTGAAACTTACACTTTCGTGCGTCCCTCCCGGCGTGACGCTGCGCGCTGACGTCACGGGGCTGTAATGGTGGTGTGCCTCGAGATTTTTTTCATCAAACAAGTGTGCCTTTGCCCAAAAAAGGTTGGGAAACACTGCTCTAGCATTCATCACGGTGTCCTGTTGTTCCAGAAGCGGTTTAGTCATGCTGGCCACATGACTCAGAAAACTGTCTGTGGACAAACGCCGGCTCCCTTGGCCTGAAAGCGAGATGAGCACCGCAACCCCACAGTCGCCTTTGACTGGACTTAACTGTCTAGGGGTCCTTTACCTTTTACAGGTGTAATGTCCTATTGCCCTATGTGAAATTGACTTTGTATTTAGCTCCCTGCCACACCAACAGTTTGCTTAACAAAAAATGTTTTTCCATTCATTAAGGTAGCAATCTGCCTGCAACCTTTTAATCACAACTATATCTTTTTGCAAAATTTTATTGCCTTCTTATCTGGGAAAATAAGTCAATGTTATTACAGTTACTTCAATTGCTTATTATGTAATTCTTAAGCCCTTTTTGCAGTTCACCACCCCTGCAAATTACCAGATCAAGCCCTTTATATATAAACAAATATTCATTTTCTGCTAAAAAGGCAACAACTGTCTGAGCTGCTAGTAAGAATAGGCGACATAATGTGTCAGACATAACATGACTTTGCAAAGACTGAGACAGTACAACATCCTCTCAAATTCCAGAAATTCTTGATTCCCAGAAGGGAAGTCCAATAGGAAATATGGCAGGGATTTCACCTCCGGACACGTATATTGACTTTGAGAGTCCTCTTAGAAGGCACTCCCTTAACCTGCAGAAGTGGAAAACACAAACCAAGAGTTCCCTCATGCTGCCATTGACCTTCTTGGCTGCTCAGTGCAAAGTAAGCATGGAAGTTCTGTTGGTGTAAGCAGGAGATGTCAGCAAATGCCTGACCTCACCATGTCTGGAGCTAGTCCTATGCAGCACACAATATTAGCAGCAGAAGGGCATGCAGAAAATTACCCTGGTGCTTTGGAATTTAATTTGCTCCCAGTTTCCTCTGCAGCATTCCAGTGTGCTTCTAACTATTCTCAGAGAGGGGAACAGAAAGCTGCAAAAAAACCTAGAAGCTCTCCCTTGGTTCTTCCCAGGTTTCTGTTGAATCACAAGCAAATGCTTCCCTGTAGATGCACTTTGTCATTACTGTATTAGTTTTTGCCCTTCTCCTTCTGGTGTTGATCCATAAAGCAGGCTAGCAAAACAACTCCCATTTTTGTTGTTGTAAAAGACCCTTAACAGAGAACATGTAACAGGATCATCAGCATTCCCTGAAACGTCAAACTCAGGTGGTTGAGTGCCAGCAGGATTAGAGCCAAACAGAGCTGCTGAGAACAAAACAGTGGTACAAATATGTTCAAGTAAACCCCAAAGTATGCAGGCATATGGAATATTTTTAAACCCCAAAAGGTGAACTCTGCAAAGCCCAGTGAGATCTGAGCATGCTCAGTGGCCTCTGGGAGCCAAAGGCTATTTGGGTGTCCATGCCCTCCAACATTTCTCTGATGAAAATAGGGACATCCCATTCCATAATGATAATTTTACTATTTATACCCCACCCATCTTATTGGGTTGCCCCAGCACTCTGGACAGCTTCCAACATATATAAAAACATAACAAAACATTTTAAAAAAACTTCATTATACAGGATTGCCTTCAGAAGGCCTGGGGGTTGTATAACTGCACACCCGTCAACATTTCTCCAATGAAAATAGGGACATCCTAAGGAAAATTGGGACATTCCAGGATCAAATTAGAAATCAGGATGGCTTCTCTGAATCAGGGACGTCCCTGGAAAATAGGGACATTTGGAGGGTATGAGTGTCATTTGGAAAGAAAGCTAGTATAGTCCTTGCAGGGAAGTGAATTTTCTTGCATGTGCCCCTTACAGCTTTAGTATCCTGGAGGAGGGCATGACTGGCTGGGTTGCAAGAATACTCCTGGAATGGGCTGAATACACTGCCACATTTTCTTGCCGATCCCACTTGCATTATATGTTTTGTCCCCCAAGTCCAACTCTGCCTTTCTCCAGACCTAGGAGAGCTTGATGCCAGCCAGTTTGTTTTATCTTGCAAAGTCTCAAGCCATACTCTCCGATTGTCTCAATTTATTAGATTCTGCTCTTCTTTTCCCTCTGTGGGTATAGATTCCCACTGTGCAGTGAATTTATAGGCAGCACCGCAGCTTGCCATTGTATCTCTTTGGCTGGAAAAATAAGATATCAGCTTCATATGTGCCATGGAAGCGGAGACAGCTGATGCAGGCATAATTCAGTCATCTTTCTCCCAAGTCTCCAAGATTCTTCCTCCAAAACAAAGGGGGAGCTTGCAGGTATCTTGCTGCAAGGAGCAACATGTGCCTTTGCTGTGTGCACTGTTCACTCTTTCTTTGTGGAAAAGATGTGTCAGTTCCTTCTTTTCACGTTTGGGAGCAAAACAACGTCTGACAATAGCACCCTGCATAACCTATGACATCTTCAACCGAACGAGTGCTTTGAGACTTGTATATTTTGAAAGAAACGTTTTGCACACATACATTCCTATAAAATCATTTCGCCAAACTTGTTATTGGATTACAGTGAAATTGTTTGGGTTTTACAACAGCACCGAGATCTTCTGCTTTTTACAGAAAGCCAAATGAGGGAGCCTTCTTTTTGTCAGGAAATGTCAGGCATGCACAAACACGATTTTGAGTAGCCTAGAGAAGCCCATTGTTGCAGAACATCTGCATGAACACCCACCCACCCCCAAGAAGATATTGGAAGTGCTATTCAAAGATTTGGGTTCTTGTTGTTTTTTAAAGTGGTTTTGTCCCTAAGTATGTTTCGATGTGCTGTTTGTTTATTTATCATCACATTTCTCTACCGCCCTTCAGCCAAGCATACAAGGTGGTTTACAATATAAAAAGCATAACATAGTAACAAACAAAAACAATTAACCCCACCTTCCTGGCCTCCCACCCACACAGTGGGATTGTTTAATTAGCCAAAGGCCTGGGAAAATAGGAATGTTTTTGCCGGGTGCCTTAAAATATTGGGGTTTTTAATTTAAAAAATCCAAATCTGATCTTTAACTAGAGCCCTTTATATTTTAAATTTTGAAATATTGCTTTTTTCAGGAGATATTTGAATCATCTGAATCATTCAAACCTCCTGCACGGAATATTTCACACTCAACGCTTTCCTCTGCAGCTTAATATTTCTATGCAGAGAGCCTGACTCTTTTTCTGAGCATCTACAGATAAAATGTAAAGAAATCTGACTGATTTCACTAGGGGCAATTTAGACATAGCACCCAAAATTAAAATTAGGTATACTGCCTAGAATTAATCTCAATCTTTTCTAACAGAATGGCTTTTACCTCAACTATTGGCATTTAATGAGGTGACATAGTCTAGCTCTTCACAACAATCATGCCCTTTTTCATAACATCCCCAAATACATAGTGATAATTTTCAGATATCAGGGCATGCGCTAATGCTATGCACAGCCGATTGAGCATGGTATAACACAGTAAGTGATGAGTATACCGATCGTGTGCTTTTTCATAAAGTTATGTAATTTTAGTCATCTTAAGTTGTTTTTAATATTGCGCTGCAATTGTTGTAACCAATCCTGGGACCTTGGGGTGAAGCCAGGTAATAAATAATAATTGCACAAAATTTAGACCAGATGTGGACCAATGCACAATAATTTTCAGATATTGAGGCACGTACTATTGCAGGCCAAATGTCTCTGAGCATCCACATAATGTATCCCACCTGAATATGGAGCAGGGCTGCTGTCTCGCAGATTCTCTGAAAGGCTCAGCCAAAGCAAAAAGGGGTGAAGCAGCAATGCTGCAGGAGGCTGCATCCGATCCAAGAAACAAAGACATATTGCATCAAATGCTTCTGCATCTGTGCGTATGTATGATGCCCAAAATTTGTAGAAATTACAATTGAATGATTGTTCAAAGCTATCCTGGTGTTTTAAAGACCTTATGAACTGTGTTCACGTCATCCTGTCATATAGGTCAACATGTTTAATACCGTGCTCAAATAAAAAACATTGCTTGAATCGGCCGTGCATGAGCCCCCATGTGAAATATCACATGCCCCATTATCTGCTGAACATTTGTTGCTTTTATGAAAAATAGCACACAATTGATTGTCTACAGCACTGCACTAATTACAGGGGACTTGCATGTTCCAATTAATGCTAGAAACACAGATGTTAATCACTGCCGGCTTTTATGTTTTCGGAGGCATAAGCATCAGTTGCTTCTTTGTCTCGCTGGCCTTAGATGCAACTATAGATCTTTTGTGTGTGTGCTTAGCACAGTCAGATCTAATTGAGTCTGCATAATTTCCCCACACCATTTTAAGACTATTCCAAGCTGCAGCCTAGGCATGGTGAACAGCTCCAGCAATGTTTTTCTATCTCTCTCTCTCTCACACACACACCCGGCATTTTATAAATGTCTTTTCTTCTGAACCTTTAGCCTGAACAAGAGTTATCATGAACTCAAAAGCTTAGATGCTAATTTATGAGGTTTTAGTTGGCCCTAATCAAAGTATTCCGCTATTTCTGCTTTATAGATCAGGTGTGGAGAAACTGTAGCTCTCCAGATGTTGCTGAACTACAACTCCCAACATCCCTGTTCATTGGCTATGCTTGCTGGGGCTGATGGGAGTTGTAGTTCAATATCTGGAAGGCCAAAGTTTTAATGTCTTTTTTGATGGGTCAACCTGCAATTTTTTAAAATTAGTCTTGTCATTTGTAAACTGAAGTACTGGTGCCCTCTAGTGACCATAGACTTGCTCCACTTTAGTAAGATAATTAACTCTTCTTTTCTGTCCAGAGTTGCCAGCGATCTAGTTGAGATTCCTGCATTGCAGGGGATTGGGCAATGACTCTCAGGGTCCGTTCCAACTCTACAGTTTTATGATTCTGTGATTATATAATATCACTTCCTTGCTTGAATTTACTAAATAGCACTTTATGTTGAATGCAGTTTGGTGTTGTTTGTTATTTTAACTGAGTTTTATGTATTTCAAGAACATTGTTTAAAGCCACTTTGAGTTTGTTTTATAAGGAGACAAATCTGTATCCACATGGATTCCCTTTATTGCATTCTAGGGGTAGGCTATTCTGCAAGAAAGAAAGAAATCTCTTTAATGGTCAACCATCATGACAACCAAGTTGATAGTCCAGTGACACTAGTTCCAGTTCATACTGCCCCCCCCCCCAGCTGCCTGGAGCATTCTGTTCATAACCATCAAGCTGAAATAATAATGCACATCCACCCGGTCAAGGTTGTAAATAAAAAGAAGAGTGCTCTTACACTGTATTGTATTCATTCACAGTAAACTAATAGTGCACTGTCCCCTTAAATATAGCCCAGCTGTCAACATTCTCCTTTCCCTCCTTTTCTCGGAGGGAAAAAAGGTCCTGCTGCAGGTCTGTGTTTAGGGTCCTTCCAGGAAACTGCCTACAACCCCATTAGCTACTACCACTTGTCTAGAACTTGAATCCTGCAGTTAAGGTCCAAGAAACAACACAAGGACAACTGCACTGGGTATGTCACTTTATGAATATTGTTGCTCCTCTAATCATTTCCTCTTTTTCTCACAGCATTGCTAACATCAAAATATTTATGGTTGCCATGTGATGAGGGTCATAGGTCTTCCACACTGGTCCTTTCCCCTATCAAAACAAGCATTGTTTATGAACATTATTAGAGAGCAGCTAGAGATTCTGCTGAAAGCTGACAGTGGGTCACTGGTAGAGGTTAGAATTATTTCTCTATGAAAAACAAAGTTCATTGCTTACATTTTTTTTTAAAAAACCCCATAATTATATTTGGGTTTGATGAAGTTTTTTTTAAGCAACAGCAGCAACAACAACAACACATAGATTCCTGATATATAGTGCTCAGATTCAGACTCATGTCAGGATCAGCCAAAAATTAAAGTAGGAGCCTTTTTGTCTATCTGTACACTGGCCTTCCTTATAGCTAACTGGTCCAGGCAACAAATGGAAGAAAGGGAAGTCTAAGTTTTTCCTAGGTCTCTGAGGGCTCAACTTGGGGTTGGACTCAGGGCATAAAAGGAATATACAGTCATTCCTCAGGTTACAGATGCTTCAGGTTGTTGTTGTTTTTTTCAGGTTACAGACTGCCGAAACCTGGAAGTACTGGAATGGGTTACTTCCGGGTTTTGGCAGTTGCGCGTGTGCAGAAGCCCCGAATCGCAATCCGCGCGTGCGCAGATGTGGCGTTGCAGGTTGCGAACGCTGCGGGTTGCGAACATGCATCCCGCACGAATCACGTTCGCAACCCAAGCGTCCACTGTATACCGTATTTTTCTGTGTGTAAGATGAGGTTTTTTGCTTTAAAAAAATAGTAAAAAATTGGGGGTCGTCTTTGTTAGGATATTTCCGTTCCACCTTAAAAGGGAGCAGGCTTTGTGAGTCACAGAGTCTGCGCATTTCCTGTTCACAGGATGTTTATGTTTCCTATTGCTTTCGTTTTCTCTCTGTGTCTGGAGACACTGAAGCAGGCAGTCATGTTTTTCTTTGTTCTGACCAACGCTGAATAAACTTGTAAATAATGCTCTCCTGAGTGCGACTTTTGCTGTGCATTATCTGCCGATAGAGTGTGCATGAGCTCTGGAAGCTCGTGTCGCTAATTGCTGATACTGTATCTACGGGAGATCGATGGACGTCTGGCAGACGGCTTGGGGCCATGATGGACTTTATCTCCCTGGCAGTATCCCAACAGTCTTCTCCACGGAACATGGGCATCTGGGGGAATTTTTGAAATATTTAAGCATATGTCTGGGATTTTGGCTTCAGTGGGCTGAGGCAGTCCCTCCTGCTGCCGTCCCCCCTTTCTTCTTTGCATGCTGGTGACTGGCTCACTTCCTGAAGCCCACGCTGGCTTGACCACAAGATCGAGAGCAGCTGCCACCACCACCGCTGAGAGTTGCCTCAGCTACCTCTTCTTGCCCTTCTTTTGTTTCCCCCCTCTTCCCCTCTCAAACTCCCACCCTGCCCCCAGCCCACTCACCACCTTCCTCAGCTCAGTTTGCTCGATGACATGGCCCGACACAGAGTGGGTGTTGCCTTCGCCCAGCTCTTCCTTGGCATCCTGCTTGGGAGCCTGCTTCCCCGCAGCAGCAGCTGCCACGGGGGGGGGGGAGAGCGTGTGGTGCCCCAGTCGCTGCCTTTGCTTAACATTGAGGGCTATTGCCCCCCCCAAAAGATCAACAACTTGCTGCCACCAATCACCCAGATTTTCACTTCTATTTTAGGGTTTCATTTTCTTAAATTTGGGTTCAAAAACATAGGGGGTGTCTTATACATGGAGGCGTCTTATACATGGAAAAATATGGCATGCTAATTTACATGTTTACAAGACATAAAATGGACAGGGCACACAAACTTCTTTTGCAGAGATAGCATTTTCAGTACCAGATTTCTGCCAAAGAATGACCAGTCTCTTTCTGCCAAGTAGCCAAGCAACTGTCTATTGTTCTCCTGATATACAATCCTGCCCAGATCTAATGCTCAGTGGTTAGTTGTTCATTAAGTTCTGACAATTGCGAAGACACCAGAAATAATATGCATCGCCACCTCTTCTGATTCAGTCTTGGTACTGCTAATAGCTCTTCTGAAGAACAGGTTTCCTTTCTAGAAATGGAGCCTTGTTACATAAAAGCCTGATTGATATAAGCTTAAGGTAGGCAGGTTGGGGGGGGGATGTTTGTCAAAATTTGACATCAGCTGTGTGAAAGAAATGTATTTTTGTTTAAATCAGTGGGAGGTCATAAATGCCAGCAATGAAGATGAAAGAAGATTAAACTCATACTTCAAGATAACTGAGAAGAACCGGTTACAAGAAACTTTCCCTCCTCCCAATAGTTATCTTTTTGACTCCACAACTTCAGCAGTCATGCAAACTCCAACCCAAGAAGAGGCTGATCAGAGCTCAGTGTTTGAGTCAGATTGATTGCAACATGATTGACAGTTGTGACCTGGACGACTGGGATCAAGGAAGAGTTGCTTCCCAACACAAATTTGTATCCTGGCTGGACTGAGCTCTGGACTTGGAGCTAGCTGGCATCAATAGCTAGGAGTGCTTTTGCATAGCTAAGGCTGGTGTGTTCATTGGGGAGGCCCAGGGATGGTGTTAGTGGTGGCCCTGCTAGGCTGCTGGGGCTCAGCATGTGCTGATGCTGGGCTTGGAAAGTGGGAGAAGAGTGATACAGTGATGATGGTGAGTTGCAGGACAGGGCATTGGACTTCCCATACCCCAACCCATATAAACAAGAGACCAATCAGACTGGGTTTTGGGTAAAAACAGGCCACAGCTTTATTGAATTCAGATGAAAGAGGTTTGGCTTGGGCATGGGGCAAGCTAAATACTTCCGGCCCACCTGCCAGAAGTGACATGTGATCATTCCAGGCAGGGGTTCCTAAGACTTACATCAAATACGGTGACCCTGCAGGGACCGCTGTCTGGGAGAGTGCCTTTGGCCCTCACCCTGCCAGGGCACGCGGACATGGCCACTCTCCCCAGGTCCCTTTAATGGGATACCCCAGAGTTTGGAGGGGCAGGCAGAGACTACAACCTCCCCTCCATCCAAAACAAGGGATTGCCTCAGTGCCCAACCAGTTGTGATTAATTGCTTTGAGGTAGGCAAAACCACCAGGTAAGAGCCAATTATCCCGGTGGGCAAATTCCTACTTGGCACTGTAAAGAACAGTGACCACCGTAGCCACAGCAATGTCATTGACTATCAGTGTAAACTGTGGGTGGGTGGGATGGGGAAAACCCGGTGCAGGAACAAACAGGCTGTGTCCCAGGTGTGGGCTGCTTAAATGGGCAGGGGATGGATATGAGGGAAGCCCACCATTGGCTCCATTGGCTCTGCCCCCTGGCACCGCCCAAGTCCCAGCCTGCATCCCTCTTCGCCAATGCGGGGCGCAGGCTAAGATCTAGCTCCTGATAGGTGGCGGGGGCATATGCCCCCTCCACCTATAAGGAAGGGCACTGCCATTTGAATTTTACATTTGGGGCCACATTGAAGCCTCTTTCATCCAGCAATGCTGCCGCACCAAGAGAAGGGAGTGGACATGTGAGACATTGCTGTACTGAGCAACCCTGGTGGAGTCCATATAATTAGAAAACACTAATTACTTGGTAGTGAACTGTGTTAAAATGTCTAAATGCTACACTTTTCATGCTTTAAACCACAAGGTTGCTGCTGGGTTATTCCAGCACCACCTCCTGCTGTGTTTTCTCTTAAAACACAAATATGAATTCTAATCACTCTGACATCCCTGCTACATAACCAACAGTTTTGCCTCTATTGATCACTGGGCGCCCTCTAGTCAAATGCTGGCAGGGGCTCCATGTCTAGGCATGCCACACGAATAACAAATATCGGTAGCGGGATATTTCATTCGATTTGGGCACATCGATTTGGCTGGCTACCCTTTTCGTGAAGGGAGCTGTGCTGTGACAAACGTCAAGCCTTAGAATCATAACGTGTCCCTGATTTTGATAATGTTCCCATTCTTGTTTAGGATAAATGCAGCTGACATAACGCCCTCCAAATGTTCTGGGCTACCATTCCCATCATCTCTGTCCATTGGTCATGCTGACTGGGGCTGCTGGGAATTGTAGTCTAACAAGAGAGCCTTGCCTCAATACCTTGTCGTTTCCAAGGAAAACGTGCCCAAGGTACTAAATATCCCTGCGACTTCCTTCAAAAGGCAGCCTCTTTTGCCACTACCCCCTTTGGAAGAAGAATGACATTGCAGATTCCACAGCTAGCCAGCCAGCACGCCTCTGCTCTTAAAGAACCCCAGAGTACTTTTGGCCAGTCTCCTGAACCTGCGCTAGCAAAGACCAAGTTGGCTGTTTTTCTTGGGCTCTGATAGATAGCCTTATCAATGCCTCTTTGGTTATTGGCATCAAATGGGCCACACCTTCACACTTTCTTCTCAGCTGTTTGATGGATGGCTGTTTATTACTACTGTGCATTTTGGCTGGGGTCTCATGCAATGAGCCCAGTTCCTCTGCCACTGGCTCCCTCACCCCTGCAGAGCAAGTGGCTTCTGGATTGCCCTCTTAACACTCCATAAATCATGCCATCTTACAAGAAGAAGAGCTCCTTTTCTCAATTAGCAAAGGTTTCCAAATTGCTTGCCAATGAAACCACTGTATCATTTCATTGATTAGATCTAATATTGGAAATTCATTAAGCAGAGCCTCTTTTTTAAAAAAATGCCGATTGGATGGCAATCTGCTTAATCAAACAGCAAGTTGTGTGTTAAAGAGAGAGAAAGAGTGAAGCCTGTGGACGTGGGATTCGGCCGGCACCTTTTGCGCCTCCCCTACTCGCGGGGAAACCCGGTTTCGGGGATCCGGAGCGACGTGGGGTGAGCGGCGCGGTGCTTCGAATTGACTGCTCTTTTCACGGAGTGAAGTCGCATTGCTGTTGCCGGAGAGCACTGACTTTTTCCTGTGGACAATTGGACTTTAAACAACTACCCGTGAGTAGAACGGAAAATTGGATTATGAAACATCTTAATTTGGCACCGAAGCGGGAAGGTCTAAACAGGAAGTCCGCCTTCTGCTTTTGTAAATAGATTGAAGCAAAGACATTGCAAGCTAAAGTCTGGAAAGTCGTTTGTAAAGGACTAAATTTCCATCAGTTAAAACTATCAAACCCCCCTTGGAAGCAGCAGAAGAGGGGGGAAATCTTAGACAGTTTAAACCTGCAGGAGAGAGAGTAAAGAAAGATAAATTTCCACCGTCTTGAACCTGGGAACGGGGTGTCAGAGACAGACGCTTTGGGGAAGTTCATTGACTGTGAATAAAACGTTTTTTGACAGATAGTTAGAAAAGAGAAACATATTGATTCCAATGTTTCCTTTTGCACTTAAAAGGAACAAAATATCTGAAAAATGAAAGGAATTTTGTTGCTGGATCTGCTTTTAAAAAGACGGATACAAACAGAAATTGTTTCCTCTAGAGGGAGCTTGTGAAACTGTTGCTGGAGTCGATCTGGGGAATTCTACAGCTGTGGAGATTAAAGATCGTGAGAACCAGACATTTGACCTTGAATAAGAATGTGCCCAGAAGAAGTTTTAGTGCTTGCTTTTTGCAAGACAAGTGCTTTACTGGAACAGCTACATGAGAAGATGGATTTGATGACTGTTGCAGTTAGCAATTTTGGACAAACAGTGAATACCTATATAGAAACCACGCAGGAACCAATCCAGGAATTTGCTTTGACAGGGCAAGTTGTGCAGGAGACAAAGGAGGAGGTTGTTGCTGAACATCAAGTAATAGAAATGGAGCAAGTTGTGCAGAAGACAAAGGAGGAGGTTGTGGCTGAACCTCAAGTAACAGAAATGGAGAGAGTTGCGGCCTTGCAGGAACATAAGTTGTTGTCTCTGACGACTGAACCTGGAGAAAGTCAGATTTGGAGAGATGGAGTACTGTTTGGTTTGGAGATGGGAAGCTGGATAGATTCGCCTATGCAGGGATGTTTTGACTTTTGGGATCTGGTTTTGGGCCAGGGGGAGTTTGGAGTTGTGGGGGCCCTTAACCTTGGAGGGACTTTGAAATATGCCTTCAAATATCTTTTGGATTTCAGTGTTGACTATGGAGAATGGGCTGACCTGTCGAGAAGGGATAAAGATACTGTCAAGTTGGAGTCTCCCCGAGATCTACCCCTCAGTGAGAAAGGAAGGAAATTAAGAATAAGATCAGCAGAAGACAAAGTAAAGTGCAGGTATAAATATGAAGAAGACCTGCAGAAGGGACATGGAAAAGACTTAAGAGCCTCGGATAGAAGGTCACCAGGTTGATGGACTAGATGGAAGGGATAGAAAGGACTGACAAAACCCGAGACCAGGAAGAAGAGACGATGGATGAAGATTAGAAGAAAGTTTAAAAATTCATTTAGAGAATTTTTGTAAAATTAATGAGTGTTAGAAAAAATGTTGGAATGAAACTATTTGGCTTTAGTAGAAATGCTTTAAGGAATTATGTATAAATAAGTTTTAAGTTTTAAGCTTTAGGGCTTTTTATGGTAAGATAAGGTTAAAATAAATTAAGGTAATTTAATGACAGAATATAGTGAAAGATGGAAAGGATTTGCTGAGATAATTAATAACTAGAATATAAAAAAGGGAGGCGTGAGGAGGTCGATGAAACAAGTTAATGAAAGATAAAGATTTGGGAATATTGGATTTGGTTTTTAAATTTTTTGTCTGCTTTTGTTTTTGGTTTTGATGAATTCTGTGTTTTGTTTTTTCCCTTTTTTCTTTTTATTGACTTGTATTGTTGAATTCCTTTTTTTATTCTGTTTTTTTTTTTTGATGTATTGTAACTCTTTATTGTCTCTTTTTTTCGCTTTTTTGTAATTGTTAAACTTTTAATAAATATCATTTTAAAAAAAAGAAAGAGAGAGAGAAAGAGTGAGTGGGAGATGCGAATGCATCTCCAAAAGGAGGGTCATATAAGTAAAGAAACGATAGTGAGTGGAGTGTCAGCAGATACCATTTTTAACTCCTTAATCCCTTTCCATTTGCCCACAGTCTGGCTATCTGTGAAAGAAAGACCAGCAACACTAAAACAAAAGGGTTATATTAGCACTTAGGGGGAAAATGCATCGTTGATCCTAGCAGATGCGCTTGAAAGCTTCATTGATTGAAATTTACTTCAAAGCATGTATGTTTAGGAGAACAGCTTAATTTGTTAACTGTACAATCTAATGAAGGCAAGGGGGGTGGGACTTGTTGCAGAAAAGAAGGGTTTGAGAGAGAAGGGGAAAACCTAGAAAGGGAATGAGATTTTTGTCATAGTGAAAAATGAAGCACATCCGACACTGGAGTAAAATAAACAAAACCTGAAATGGTGCAGCATTGTTGTATAGGAGTCTTGCACTTTCTTCCTCTTCTTCTTTCTAAATTAATACAGTACTTGGAAGTGCATATGCACCCACCCTTTCAAGTACCTTAAAAAACAACAACTGTTTCAAAACTGCCTGAGGAACGCAGTGGGAATGTTTGTTATGGATTCCATCAAACGGATACAAGCAACAAGTAATCCACCTACAGCAGCAACACTGCAGGGCTCGCTCTGGCTGTTCCAGAATACATCCTGAACCACTATAAAATGTTGCAAAGCCCAGTTTGATCGGAGACCACGGTGGGATGCTAACAACAAGAGATCTGCAACATCCTTTCCAAAACTATTGAAAGCTATCTCTATACTGGTTTAATCACTGCAGAGAAGTGGCAGAAGTACTAGTTCCTGCTACAGTGTGGGCGGTGGGATTTGCAGATCCTGCCCACGATGAATTTGAGAGGACTTTAAGAGCTCTCAAGGTCTTGGCAATAGTGAGACACATTAGTCCTCCCCACTTCACACACAACAGCAAATGCCGAGAAAGAAGTGCAAGTCACTCCCTCTCCTCTCGCTATTATTTCTTCCTCTGCTCTTATATAAGAACTGACTCTCAGGCCTGTAATTAGTCGTTTTGTGTCTGCAAACTCTAGAGGTAGAGGGGATAATGCTCGAATTACAACAGGGCCAGAAGTAGCTTCATTAAATAAAAAAAACCCAAACCCTGCATATGCTAATTTATATGTATAATTGTATAAATGGAAATTTAGAAATAATCACTTTAATTTAAAATAGAAGTACAATAGGGGGTAAAGGTAAAGAGACCCCTGACTATAAGGTCCATTCGTGGCCAACTCTGGGGTTGCGGCGCTCATCTTGCTTTATTGGCTGAGGGAGCCAGCGTTTGTCCGCAGACAGCTTCCGGGTCATGTGGCCAGCATGACTAAGTCACTTCTGGCGAACCAGAGCAGCGCACGGAAATACCGTTTACCTTCCCGCTGGAGCGGTACCTATTTATCTACTTGCACTCTGACATGCTTTCGAACTGCTAGGTTGGCAGGAGCAGGGACCGAGCAACGGGAGCTCACCCCGTCATGGGGATTCGAACCGCTGACCTTATGATCGGCAAGTCCACTGTGGTTTAACCCACAGTGCCACCCGCGTCCCTAGAAGTACAATACATCTCACCATATTGGGGAAAGCAGTGAGCAGGTGACCTGTGGGTGCAAGGTGCAAACTGTTCCATGTTTAGGCTGCCCAGGTGCAAACTGTTCATGGGTGACTTTAAGGTCCCTGCTCTCCCTCCTTATAGTTCTTTATCTTTAAACAGTATTTGGACTCTTCAGGTAGGGGGATCATTAGGTAGAGGCCTGTCCTTCATAAAGCAGGACACATGGATACCATAATTTCAGGGAGACCACCACCTGCCATAAAGATGATGAGAAATATGAGTTTTATGTCAATGTGACATTTGCTCTTAAAATAGCAAGCAAAGTCTTTCCTGTTTTAAAAAGAAGATAAAAAAGCCTCCTTTCTCATCTTAGCTAGATATGTGACTGCAACATTAAGTCCACATTGTATAAAAGCCAAGGGATATAAAACTTCACCCCATGATATTGGATCATGACTGGTGTCATCTCAACCCATCTCATAGACCGGCTTAGGAAACCTGCCAGCCCACAAGCTTTCATTGCTCATCAAGCCACTTAGCTTTCTTGGTGCTAGCTACAAATTCTTTCTAAGCATTCCTCCCATGTTTATAATTAAAAGATATGTTTTAACAATAGCAAGCCTCAAGACAAGCAATTGCTGTGTGGGAGGATATGAAAAAAATTATTCACACAACAACCTTTCCCCCCTTTTTACGGTTTTCCTTTGAAAGTAGAACGCCTCTTGTGTGATGCACTTCTAAAGTCTCTGGTAACAGCTGCAACATTTGAATTTCCCCATCCAAAGCCTCACTCACCAGGGTCACAAACAACTGCAGTGGTGGCTTCCAGTGAGATCTTGTGGAACTCTTGCGAGATCGTGCCAGAAGCTGCCGCCACACAACCCCTGCAGTGGTAAGTGCAGGCAGCATGCCAGAGGGGCACCAACCCACAGGATTCTGCCGCCCAAGGAGACTGCTTCAGTTTATCTCAAGGCTGGGCCAGCCCAGTCACCAACCACAAGGTTCAGTATTAGACCCTGATTTGGCATTTCAGAAAACAGCTTGATTTGGTTTGAACAAGTTCAGGGGCCTGTCTACTTTGGCTCAAGGTCAAAGCTGAATCACGCTTCAGAAAAATAAAGCTTCATTTTTATGGGGAAATAATAAAAAAAACAGATAGGAAGTTTCTTTTCTTCTAGAGCAGATAGTTTTCTTTTCTTCTAGAGCAGGCTTCCTCAACCTCGGCCCTCCAGATGTTTTTGAGACTACAATTCCCATCATCCCTGACCACTGGTCCTGCTAGCTAGGCTAAAAACATCTGGAGAGCCGAGTTTGAGGAAGCCTGTTCTAGAGATCCACTTGAAACCAAATTTTAAATCTCTTGTTACAATGGAACTGGCAATGTAAATTACAGTGGTACCTCTAGTTACGAACTTAATTAGTTCCGGAGGTCTGTTCTTAACCTGAAACTGTTCTTAACTAGAGGTGTGCTTTCACTAATGGGGCCTCTTGCTGCCGCTGTGCCACCGTCACACGATTTCTGTTCTCATCCTGGGGCAAAGTTCTCAACTCAAGGTAAGCGGAGTTTGTAACCTGAAGCGTTTGTAACCTGAGGCATTTGTAACTCGAGGTACCACTGTACTTTTTAAAAAATGCATCATATATATGTGTGTGTGTTGGTTTTATAAAGGACTTTATGTGGGTGGGGTAAAGAAATTAAGATCTGAAGACTGGCTCGTGTTAATAAAATACAAAGCAGCATTTCTAGTTGTGGTGGGAAACTCAGGCTTGCTTCAGTGTTGAACTTTGGGCTCTCAAATTTCAGTGGTGCTCTGAGCGTTGCTAAAATTTGGCTCCCCTTGCCTCTCATGCTCCGTTCTACGGCATTGTTTTGGAGCCCCCTGCAGCAGGGCCCCCACTGTAAACACACCTGTTGTGCCACCCTAAAACCACCTCTGCTTGCTTATCCTGATTTAGCCACTGGAGAACTCCATTTCTGCTATTGAATAGTACTGCGTTTTGAGGAATCTCATGGTTTCTTGAAGGTCCTTTATAGAGTTTCTCTATAAAATGGCAGGCAGGTGTTGCTGAGCTAACAGCTTGTCCACCACTATGGACCCCTACATGCTAAACAGGTAGTGACAAGGGATTGTTTTGTTCATTCAAGGCTGCAATTTTAAATTGAGACCTAAGAGGTGTGCATGCCTGTCAAAATGGTCTGCAGGGTGGGGCAATTCCCTACTCATGTTAAAGAGAGCCCACCCACTGCGCACGAGGTGTTTGTCAGACCTTTTAGTTTTCCAAACTGCACCAGCCAAGGAACACACTCGCTTGTAGGTCTTGCTATAAGCTCCAGTCAGCTGATAGGCACTTGCAGGAAACTCTGCTTTGGGCAAAGAGAAGTTTCACCATGACATTCCCGATTAGAAACTCCATAGCATTGCCAATCCCAGCAGAGCTTCACAAAGCTTTCAGCAAACCTCACTTGCCAAGGAACTTTAAGGCTTCCAGTTGTTCCTTTGTAGTCACATCTGTATCTGCCCCACATAAGATTTAAGATGTGTGGCTGGTGGGCCACAGTAATATACAGCTGTCCTGTGTCTAAGAAATTGATGCAGAAGGAGTTCTCAGAGAGAAGCAAGTTTCTAAAACCAAACCAAACCACTAGCAACCTACAAAACCCCCCACAGGACTATTGTAGCTGGCAAGTAATGGCGCCCAAGGCTGTATATACCCAAGCCTACCTCTTAACCTGAGGTGAAAAAGCTTCTGCCTATTAAGAACCAATGTTTAGAGCTTCTGAAGCCACTTTGGAAATTTCACAGTGCTTTCATTATGAGTCATTTCTAACAACTTCGTAGAAAGACCCTCAGAAATTGCATTGAATGCCAGTGTCTTGATGAGGCTCAAATAGGCAAACAGCTCGTTCTTTCCATTAGCACTGCAAAGATCAATCCAGAGATGGCCAAATTATAGACAGAGGCTTTTGCTAGGTCTCTCTGGGGCTCCATGGGCAAAGCCTTCCCTGCCAGTTACAATTTTGTAGTGAACCTTCGTCTTTCAGATTTACGTGGGAGAGTATGAAGCAGGGGCAGCGCAACCATATTCAATAGCATAAATGGTTTCTCTGGCAACCAACGTCAAATTGTCTTCCGTATGACACATGGCAACTGAAGTGCGGAAGCAGCTATATTTAGATTGTAGCTGGGCCATAGCTTTTCTTGCTTTTCACTGTGGTAAATGCACATGTTCTCAGCTGGCCTAAGACACAGTGGTGCCCTGGACAGGGCCCTAGATCCCCCATAGCCCTCCTCTCATGACAGGATGAAGAGGGGGAAAGCAGCCAACTTCTGGAGATGCTACAGATGGGATACTGTCAAGAGCCAAATGCGTCCATCACAGTCAATGATGTAGTTCAGGACTGGGGACCCTGTGGTCCTCCAGATGTTTTGGACTACAGCTCACATCAGCCCTGAGCATGCTGGCTAGGGATAAAGGGAACTGGAGTCCAACAACATCTAGAAGGCCACAGGTTCCTGATCCCTGATGCAGTTGGAGATGGTATGAGAGAGCTGGAGGTCTGCGGGAAACTGATGGACCTCTATAGGCACTGCTCTAGTTGGTCCTCTGCTGGGTCATCGCTTGCAGCTGAGTGATGGCTTGCAGCTGGATATTCTCCCTCCCCACAAGTACACCCTTCCTCCTAAGTAGATCCCTGCTGACAATGCTGCCCGGTCATCCAATGGGTACTCCTTCTTGGACTTCCTGTATGCAGCCTTCGCTCCTGATGGCTGGGGAGGGGAAGTGATAGGGAGAATTGAGGATTGAGGCAAAGCTCAGGTTCAGGTCATTGGGCATCTCTGAGATCGTGCTCTTCAGCTGCAGTGTTAGAGACAGAACTAGGTATCTTGGTATCATAGAATCATAGAGTTGGAAGGGACTGTGAGGGTCATCTATTCCAACCCTCTGCAGTGCAGGAATCTTTCACCCAACCCTTCTCTAACTCTGAGGTTAAGAGTCTAGTACTGTACGGATGTGGGTGGCGCTGTGGGTTAAACCACAGAGACTAAGACTTGCTGATCAGAAGGTTGGTGGTTAGAAATCCCCATGATGGGGTGAGCTCCTGTTGCTCGGTCCCTGCTCCTGCACGTCATAGTGCAAGTAGATAAATAGGTACCGCTCCGGCGGGAAGGTGAACGGCGTTTCCGTGCGCTACTATGGTTTGCCAGAAGTGGCTTAGTCATGCTGGCCACATGACCCGGAAGCTGTACGCTGGCTCCCTTGGCCAATAAAGCGAGATGAGCGCCGCCACGACTCGACCTAATGGTCAGGGGTCCCTTTACCTTACTGTACCAACTAAGCCACCCCAGCTACCTGGGCAAACATGAAATGCACCCCTAAGCAGTGTTCAAAATTTTCCAGGGGCCAGGCGCATTTTGCACGTGACTATCAGCCACTTGCAAGTAAGTGAAGATGCCCGGGTGTCAGGATGGTGCCTGATGTCTCCACTATCTGGAGGTGCACGCCTAGAGATTTTGGATCTTAACTGTTTTCTCACACTAGCAACATATCCTGTAGATCCATTATACTTATTTTATCTGCACAATCAGAATGAATATCAGGAACCCAAAAGTTGTATTGAAAAAAACGACTTGCATGCCATCTTGCCCAAAAATGGCAACTAGGCATTCTGTTTTGGCGACTGTATCCCTGGTTTAAGGAGCCATTTGGCACCTAGCTTATATATCTGAGTTTCTAACACTGCCCCTAAGGCAACTTCAACTACATTATCGTTTTTGTTGCAATTGTGTCTCTGCACCCCAGCAACATTTGGTACATTTGGAAAAGTTTTGAGTTTTCTTTTTTGTATTAACACCTTTAATGACAATCCACTATGTATCTCCCTGAGTACCAATTTTTCCTGCTAATATAGTAGGCTGTGGCAGTTACATGCTTAATGCTAAACAGGAACCGGGACTGAAGAGAACAAGCTCTATCCCCACCCCCATCCCTATTATTAAAAAATGCTTTATAGGCTGCTGTGGCAATTATTATTCCTCTGAAAATAAAAGGCCTTTCTTCTCCCATTTGCTTGGTATTAATTAGTTTAATTACTACAATTTTGAAAACCACTTACATGAACTGTCTTTTGTAGTGAGCTTGGGGGGAGAAGGAGCGATGATTGCAGAAATCAAATGTTATTACTGAATAAAAGCATCCTTACAAGGAAGAGTTAGCAGAGTTTTGTGGGCTTATTCACAACCCACCTTTCCTCTGCACTTTCCAGGCACAGCCCACGATTCAAAGCTCTGTGTCCAAATGTCCTTTTTTATTATTGTTTTTCCCAAGGCTTTCTCCGTGAAAACCTGCTCTTTAAAGATCAACCAGAGCAAACAGCAATTCGCAGAAAACCGAAATTGACATTTGCTCTGATTCAGTTTTAAAGAATAGGTTTAAGCGGGGAAACCTCTGGGCAAAAAAGCCACTCAGACATCAGACACAGAGCGTTAAAGTGTGGACCTCTGCCTGGAAACAGCAGGGGCAAAGATAAGTGTGAATAAGCTCAGCTTTCTGTCGTTCCAGATGTTTAGTTGGAATCTTCTTTCTCGTAACTTGAATCCATTGGTTCAGGTCCTAGCCTCCAGAGCAGGAGACAACAAGCTTGCTCTATCCGGAAGAACTTTCTGATGTTAACAGCTGTTTGACAGTGGAACAGACTGTCACAGAAGGTGGTGGATTCTCCTTCCTTGGAGGTTTTTAAGCAGAGGTTGAGTGGCCATCTGTCATGGATGATTTAGCTGAGATTCCTGCATTGCAGGGGGTTGGACTAGATGACCCTTGGGATCCCTTCCAACTCTACAATTCTATAATAATATTGAAAAGATTCATTTGTACTGAATACAGTGGTGCCCCGCAATACGAATGCCTCGCAAGACGGAAAACTCGCTAGATGAAAGAGTTTTCCATTTTGGAGGTGCTTCGCAAAACGAATTTCCTATGGGCTTTGGTTTTTTTCCCTCCCCCCCTTTTTCTAATCCGCTAATCCGCTTATCAGCTGATCAGATCAGCAGATAAGCCGCTAAAAGCCGCTAAAAGCCGCTAATAGCGCTAATACGCTAATCCGTCAATGGGCTTGCTTCACAAGACGAAAAAACCGCTAGACGAAGAGAATCACAGAACGGATTCTTTTCGTCTTGCGAGGCACCACTGTACTGAAAGTATGGGGAAGGAGGAATCTCTTCCTCTCGTCTGCTTTTCACACCCTGCTTACTAAAATAAAAATAAGAGAGCCTATAAATGCAACTCTTCGTTTCTCATTTATATTGCAATCGCTTTGAAAGAATAATAGATGTTGTCATCTTGCCAATGCTATTTTTGTTATGATTATTATCCTGAACAGACCTTGTCATTGCTGGTGGGCATATGTTCATAATGGAAATAAGCAGGTGCCTAAGCTGTTGCAATGCAGGTTGAAAAAGAACCTGGAAAGCCATTGGACAATATTTTTTTAACAAACTTGCTTCTGAAATCATATCTGAATTCCTTATTCCAAAGTAAGATCTGGTTGATTGTCCACCCCCACAACTTCTAATTCTCTCATGTAACCTTAATCTAAGGGAAATAATAGGAAATGGGTGATAGGGGAGCAGATGGCTAGGAAACTAATTGTCAGTTAACAGCACAGGAATTGCCATACTTTATCAAATATAATAGGCCATCTCATCTGTGACTGTGGCCAGCAGCAGATGCTTCAGAGGGAAATGCAAGACCTTCGCAGTTGGCCAGTGCAAAGTGAGGAAGCTGACTCACAAATATATTATCTAGCTATAACTTCATTTATACATGTGCAGTCAGTTAATGGACCCAAAAGTATGAGGAACAGAATTTCAGAAGCAGAGCAGGTGTCGGCCACAGCTCTGTGGTACAAGAGAACCCTATTTTGATATGTTGTTGTTGTTGTTTAGTCGTTTAGTCGTGTCCGACTCTTCGTGACCCCATGGACCAGAGCACGCCAGGCACTTCTGTCCTCCACTGCCTCCCGCAGTTTGATCAAACTCATGCTGGTAGCTTCAAGAACACCATCCAACCATCTCATCCTCTGTTGTCCCCTTCTCCTTGTGCCCTCCATCTTTCCCAACATCAGGGTCTTTTCCAGGAAGTCTTCTCTTCTCATGAGGTGGCCAAAGTATTGGAGCCTCAGCTTCACGATCTGTCCTTCCAGTGAGCACTCAGGGCTGATTTCCTTAAGAATGGATACGTTTGATCTTCTTGCAGTCCATGGGACTCTCAAGAGTCTCCTCCAGCACCATAATTCAAAAGCATCAATTCTTCGGGAATCAGCCTTCTTTATGGTCCAGCTCTCACTTCCATACATCACTACTGGGAAAACCATAGCTTTTACTATACGGACCTTTGTTGGCAAGGTGATGTCTCTACTTTTTAAGATGCTGTCTAGGTTTGTCATTGCTTTTCTCCCAAGAAGCAGGCGTCTTTTAATTTCGTGACTGCTGTCACCATCTGCAGTGATCATGGAGCCCAAGAAAGTAAAATCTCTTACTGCCTCCATTTCTTCCCCTTCTATTTGTCAGGAGGTGATGGGACCAGTGGCCATGATCTTCATTTTTTTGATGTTGAGACCATATTTTGCGCTCTCCTCTTTCACCCTCAATAAAAGGTTCTTTAATTCCTCCTCACTTTCTGCCATCAAGGTTGTGTCATCTGTATATCTGAGGTTGTTGATATTTCTTCCGGCAATCTTAATTCCGGTTTGGGATTCATCCAGCCCAGCCTTTCGCATGATGAATTCTGCATATAAGTTAAATAAGCAGAGAGACAATATACAGCCTTGTCGTACTCCTTTCCCAATTTTGAACCAATCAGTTGTTCCATATCCAGTTCTAACTGAAGCTTCTTGTCCCACATAGAGATTTCTCAGGAGACAGATGAGGTGATCAGGCACTCCCATTTCTTTAAGAACTTGCCATAGTTTGCTGTGGTCGACACAGTCAAAGGCTTCTGCATAGTCAATGAAGCAGAAGTAGATGTCTTTCTGGAACTCTCTAGCTTTCTCCATAATCCAGCGCATATTTGCAATTTGGTCTCTGGTTCCTCTGCCTCTTCTAAATCCAGCTTGCACTTCTGGGAGTTCTCGGTCCGTTTGATATAAAGGCCCCCAAATTCCATGCATGATGCAATCATCCGGAGGTTTTTATTCCGGGCCAGTGACGCACCTATTTAGTGAACCTGATCTATTTAAGCTACACAGCAGGCATGCTGTAACCCTACACTGATTCCTTGAAGTTTTGCATCGCAGGCTCTGAAGACACAGTGGATCACAAAGCCAGGTATCAAGGATGGAGCCCATGCATTAGCACATCATATGTTCATCATTGGCTACTCTTTCCATTGCAAAATGCCAGGACCAAAAGCATTGTAGCTTCCTGTTTTGTGCATGCCATCAAAGTGATCATCCATCTTTACCTAGAAAGCCAAAGTGAATAATGGGGACGGGGGAGAGATATTTAGTACTCAATTCCTATACTACTAAAATTGTTTCCTTTATATATTTTTTGCTGCTAAAGACTCAGTTACTTATCATTACTGCTATGATAACATATTAAGAGCCTCAGAAGAACCTGGCTGGATCAGACCAATCTAGTTTGGCATCCTCTTTGCTACTGTGGCCACCCAGAGGCCTCTGGAAAGCTCACAAGGAAGAACAAGAGGGCGGTTGCCATCTCATCTGATAGTTCAGCTGGTAGAGCATGAGACTCTTAATCTTAAATTTGTGGGTTCAAGCCCAAAGTTGGGCAAAGGATTCCTGAGTTGCAGGGGGTTGGACTAGAATCTTAAGGCACCTTCCAATTCTACAATTCTATGATCCATGATCCTGTTTGCGCTCCCCTACAGCTGGCATTGCCTCTGATCCTGATAGATCCTGATCCTGACAAAGCCATCATTAGTAGCTATTGGTTAATCTCCATTGATAGCCTTAGACTTGTCCAACGACATTTTTAAGCCATTGAGAAGTTGGTGGCCTTGCCCACATCCTGCTACCTCCTTACCTCCATAATTTAACTGTGCACTGACAGATCTTTTGAAAACTGGTTGCTGTCATTATTTAAACTGGTGTTTCTGCCAGTGGGTTGTGCTCCACCCAGTGAAATGCAGTAATTAGTACAAATGTTTTTAAAAAACATTGTGTGCCCCAAGATGTTCTGATTGGTCACTTGGCTGTGGCATTGAATGACTTATGAGCAGAGTAGATGGGTTTTTATTTTAAAGACTTAAGTAACATGAAGTGTGATTTTTCAGAAAAAAAATCCAAAACCAGGACCAAAGTAGTGGGAATGCAGTCAATGCAGGATCACACCATAAGCTGCTCTTATGGCTCCCTGGCTTGCTGTTTCCTTTAAAAAAAGCAGGCCCATTGTTGCTATAGCTACTGGCAATAGCAACTGGGCAATGTAGAATCATAAAACTGTAGAGTTGGAAGGGACACCAAGGGTCATCTAGTCCAACCGCCTACAGTGAAGGAATTTTTTTGCCCAATGTGGGGCTCAAACTCACATCCCTGAGATTAAGAGTTACATGCTATCCCTGAGCACATGTAAAAACAAA
This sequence comes from Podarcis bocagei, assembly GCF_964188305.1. NCBI lineage: Eukaryota > Metazoa > Chordata > Lepidosauria > Squamata > Lacertidae > Podarcis > Podarcis bocagei. The sequence continues at coordinate 29,536,758 of NC_138133.1, forward strand.
GTGTGTCAAGCAAATAGCAGAGCATGCTGCCATTCCATTCTGAAATGAACTCTATTACAAGCAAACATTTTATATTATTAGCCAGGGAGTTGCAAATTTGTTTGCCTGTCACCACCCACCATACAGCTGACATTCAGCCTCATTAGCCATTCCATGACACTGTTTCGGGGGAAGATTTCAATTTGTGAAGGTACACAAGGTTCAACATGAGGATTCTTGCTTGTCTGTCCTGGTGCAACTCCACTTGAGTGAGATCTGTGCCCATCCCCCCCCCCCCCCGTTGCAGGCAGACCAGACTTCATTTCTCCTTTTGAATTTAGTTAAGCACAATCAGCAATGAGCAGTGTTCATACCCATAAGCATCTGAATCATGAAATCTCACGTTACTAGGGTTGCAACCCTACATGATACAAGCAAACAGCAGAAAACACTGCTGCATATAAGAATATCAGTATGGCTTAATGCAGTGGGTAGGGGTCTTTTTAGTTCCTGAAAAACAAATATGACATGGAATCATAGTTAGACGTACAGTAAACCCACAACTTAGGTAGGAGGTTACATTATGGGGATTGTGCCTAAAGCCAAACTGGTGTCTAGTCAAAAAGCATTGGGTTCAATGGCGAGTGGAATTGCCAAAGACTTCCCCCCCCAAGACACCCACCCCCTTTCCACTCTCTTCTTTTTTTGCTAAGCGCATAAAGCTGAGTACTCATGGGTTAAATGTAAGTTGCAAGCTTACTGTATATGAGGCCACCTGCAACCTACAAGTTCTGTGGTGAACCTGTTGAGCTCAACCACAATGAAAGCTGGTGCCAGAATTGAGAGGCTCAGACAGAGGCCCAGTCAGTTCGGAGATGTTTTCAGCCCCAGTCAGATCCTGTCTCATTGCCTAAGAAACGGTCAGTCCTAGTTCAGAAAGTGGGGGATCTGTGGCCTGGAAGGACCTGAAATCCATCAGTTGGCTCTTGTTACCGTTGTGTCTTGTAGTTAATTCAAATATTTTTGGAGAGGAGGGGAGAAATGTTGATTAGGATAAAGCAAAATAAAATAAAGTTGTAAATCAGGATGAAAACTTAGAAGAAGATGAATGGAATGTTGCATGCAGGCCTTTAGGTGACAGGAATGACTCAGTGCAACAAACAAGGATGATTCATAGGTGACATGAAAGAGAATAATTGGGCATATGCTTGCTTTTCATAATCATCGGCTGTCCTTGTGATAAGAGAATTTAATAGCAGGCTGGTCTGAACCATGTTTACTGGGCAATGGATTGAATGGGACTTACAAGATTGCAATTTTACAGCACTATCCTATACACGTCTACTCAGAATTAAACCCCATTGATGTCAATGGGACTTACTTCCAGTTAAAGAGTAAAAAACGTTAGCAGCCTTTGAATATATGAGGCATTTCCCCAACATCAGTTCACACACATTCAGAAAGCCCTGTTTATTCATGAGATTTATCTTAGCGATGTATACTCAGTATAAATATTTTCAGGCAGCTTACCGTATTAAAACAATTAAAAATAACGTCATCATAAACCATCAGACGCTACAAAAACAGTCACATCAGACATGAGAAAAATAATGTTTTGTGAAATGTCTTTGTGTGGCACCAGTGCATTGATATATGAGCACTAGGCAACACTTTTTGGGAAGAGCCTGCCATGGCCAAGATGCCACAGTTCAAAAGGCCCTCTCTCATCCACGTCACAAGATACCTAAAGGAGAGAGACACTTGTGAATGCCTAGACCCAACAACAACAACAATTCACAGATATGATCGAAAGACAACAGTTACTCATAACACAATGTAAAAGACCTTGCTCTTAATTTTTAACATGGAGGGAGCATGGAAAGATTAGGAATCAAAGAGTGCTTAGCAGGGCTAGCCCAAGACATTTTGGCACCTGAGGTGAACCACAAAATGGCACCCCGTCCCCACTGCCAGGAAAGAAGGAATGGGCGAAGATCCACATCAGGAACAAGGGTGGGAGGAGACCTTCAGCGCCTCCTATTCGCCAAGAGACCGCTATAGAGGTGGCATTGTGGAGGCTGCCAAGGAGGCAGCAGATTCAGCTACAGATCCAGCTGGCAGCAGCAGTGGGGGATGCATTCCTTTGAGGCCAGATCTGCTGCCCTTGTGGATCCTGCTGCCCAAGGCAGTTGCCCTACCTTGCCTCATGGATGGGCTGGCCCTGGTGCTTAAACATACTTAATTTCATTACCAACCATCCAGGAGTGTCAGGTGAAGATGACAGATTTTGCGGAACTTGCCAAATTGACAGGGAGGATCTGGGACCAAGAGGACCAGAGATACAATAACAACTGGAGTAAATTTATTGAATATTTAAAGGAGAACTATAAAGGCATAAAGACACTAGCAGGACTGGAATAATACCTTCAATGTAAAATTGTAGAGATATGAGAATAATATACGCGATAAGAATGTGGTGTATATACCAGCTGCAGGGAGGGAGGGAAGTCAAGAGTCAAAGGGATTATATTGTGATAATAAGGATTGTTGGAAAAAGATTATATGAAGAAAATAATAAAAATTTACATGGGGGTGTGGGAATGTTCTGGGGTGCAGGAGAGGATATATTGACTAATTATATCCTTGTCCAACTTGTGCTAACAAGTTCCCAAAATATCAGCAGAGTTTATAGACATTCCCCTTTAAGTACGCAACGGTAACGTGTGCACAGGTTCGCTAGAACCTCTATAATAATTACTCTGGTAATTTCCCCTTTGTTCCCTCTTAAAATACGAGACACAACACAGTCTTTATAAAAGTATAAAAGAGTTTACTCACGATCTGTTCACAATATGATCCCAGACGGCAGACAGGCTTAAAAAGGTAAAATACACTTAGAATCTATCTTATAGGAAGATAGCCCTCTCCTCTCTTGGCTGAGAGCCAAGAGGGCATCCTGCTTCTTCGAAAGCTGATGGCAGAGAGAGAGAGATGGCTGCCTGCCCTGTGCTTTTGTCATTACCTGCACAGGTGAGGCCACACCCACCTCTGGTCACATGCGGAGGAAGTCCGTCCCCAGGAAGTTTACCTGCTTGCTGGACAGACATCCCTCCCCATGTTGTAACATGTACACTCTAGGAATGTTGTCATTGACTGCTCCTGTGTTTACATCCCACATACCCCTTCTCAGGCAATACAACATATACAAAACATAAACAATTTTATTCAACCACCCAGAGTCCCAGCTTGACACGTAGATTCTGGAAACTCTCTCTTGGTAGGGGTTTCGTCAGGATGTCAGCAGTCATCTCTTGGGTGCTGCAGTAGGATAGTTCCACAAGTCCATCCTGGATCATCTGGCGTATGTAGTGGTATTTAACCCCAATGTGTTTTGTTCTGGCCAGGAACTTCTCACTCTGCGTCAGCTTCAGGCAACTTTGATTGTCCTCTAGCAAGCTGACAGGCTCTTTTCTCACCAACCCAAAGTCCTTTATGAGTTGATCAAGCCAGGCGATCTCTCTGCAGGCTTCTGTTGCTGCAACGTATTCTGATTCTGTGGAAGATAATGCTACACAGCTCTGTTTATAACTGCCCCATGAAACAGGTCCATCCCCAAACATGAAAACATGACCACTTGTTGATTTATAATCAGCATTATCCCCAGCCCAATCCGCATCAGTATACCCAACCAACTTAGGGTCTCTGACAGCTGGTAACCTTAATTTACAATTCATGGTACCCTTCAAATATCGCACCACCCTCTTTACACCTGCCCAATCATGCTCAGTGGGAGAATTCACTTTTCTGCTAAGAATCCCCACAGCATTTGCTAAGTCAGGTCTACATGTGGTAACTAAATACAAAAGTTTACCAATCGCCGACCTGTAGTCATTGTTGTGTGGCAACTGCTTCGAATCCTGCTGATTCTTCAGGAAGTCAGTAGCCATCGGTGTAGCAACTGGATGTGCGTCTTGCATCTGCATGTGCTCAATTAGCTCGTGGATCTTCTGTCTTTGGCTGAGAAGAAATGAGCCGTCCTCTTCTCTTTCCACCTGGATCCCGAGGTAGTACTGGACATCTCCTAGCTCCTTGACCTCCACCTCTTTGCTAAGGTGTTTTACTATCTGTGTATAGTCTTTCTCACTTGCTGTGGCAATAATCAGGTCATCAACAAATGCTAGGATATATGAGAATTGTCCATTATTTGACTTACTGTACAAGCACTTGTCAGCGTCGCCTTGCTTGTACCCAAGTTGCGTCAGCATTTTATGCAACTTCTGGTTCCAGGCTCTGGCAGCCTGTTTAAGTCCATAAAGTCCTTTCTGCAGTTTGCACACTAGATGTGCCTCATGTGGTTTTACAAAACCTTTAGGCTGCTTCATATAAATTTCCTCTGAAATCTGCCCATGTAGAAAAGCTGTAGCAATGTCAATGTGTTTCACCCTCATTTTCTTGGAGGCTGCAATGCTTAAAAGCATTCTTACGCTGCTGTACCTCACAGTTGGTGCAAAAACTTCATCATAGTCTTCACCAAAACGCTGTGAAAATCCCTGTGCCACAAGTCTAGCTTTGTAGCGCTGCACTTCTCCTTCTGACCCCTTCTTAACCTTGAAAACCCATTTACTGCCAATGGCCTTCTTACCGGGAGGCAGCTCAGTGAGTGTCCAGGTCTTGTTTTGATGCAGTGCATCCATCTCCTCCTGCGCGGCCTTCCTCCAGAGACTGGCTTCTGCAGCTGGCATCTCCTGTATCTCTTCCCAAGTGGAAGGTTCCTGTGGAAACGCCGACCCTGCAAAGTAGGACAGCCGTAATGGTGGGACACCTCTGTTGGTTCTGGACGAGCGCCTGACCTCTGGTTCTGCGACCGCATCAGCTTCCTCATCCTCCTCCAACGCAGGCATGTCCCCATCTGAGTCCTCATCTTCATCTCTGGTGCCGCCAGGGTTCTGGTCCTCTGCGTCTTCTGGTGCGTCGCCTGTAGGGAGCGCTGTAACACTCGAAGGCAGATAATTACTTTGTGGGGTCTCAAAAGGGAAATATACAAACTCTTGAGTCCTCTCCGACTCATCTGAAGAATCCACAACAGTGTTCTTAGTGTCTACTTTTCCATATTCATCAAAATAAACCGCATGGTATGCATTCGTCTTACCAGTTTGTAAGTCCATAATTCTGTATCCTTTGCCTCCAGAGGCGTATCCCACAAGGATACCTGCCTTTGCCCTGGAGTCAAGCTTGTGTCTGTGTTCCTTGGGCACGTGGAAGTAACACGGACTTCCAAACACACGTATGTGCGACAGATTGGGAGCTTTCCCATGCCAAAGTTCAAATGGTGTGCGCTCTGCACCTTTAGTTGGCAGTCTATTCTGCAAATAGACCGACGTGTATACTCCTTCGGCCCACAGCTTTTGTGGCAAACGTGCATCCTTTAGCATGCACCTTGTCATGTCCATAATGGACCTAAACTTTCTCTCAGCTATGGCATTCTGCTGTGGTGTGTAAGGAATTGTGGTTACGTGTGCAATTCCTTCCTTGGCCAGGAGAGCCTGCATTTCATTTGAGCAGTACTCACCTCCATTGTCGCTCATTAACACAGCTGGAGCTCTCTGGAATTTATTCTTGACCATGGCAATGTATTCCTGGAGCTTCTCCACTGTCTCACTCTTCTCTTTGAGGAAATATACAACACAAAATCTTGAAAAGTCATCCAGAAATATTAAAATATATCTATTCTTTCCCAGTGAGGGAACATTCATAGGTCCACATATATCAGTGTGCACTATGTCAAGCACTTTGTTGCTTCTTTGCTCTGCACAACGTGGAAATGAAGGTTTTATAGCCTTCTCAGTAATACAGCTTATGCACTTTGCTGGAGCTTTGTTGCTCTGCTTTACCTGCAAACCTCTTACAAGATTTCTTTTCTGTAGATCCAGAATGACGCTGGCGTCCCTGTGTCCTAGCCTTCTGTGCCATAGGTCTAGATCTGCTTCATCCTTCTGGCTGGAATGTGCCACTTTTGCAGACTGGTTCTCTGAAAGATCAAGCTCATATACACCATTTATTAGCTTTGCTTGAGCAAACACTTTGCCATTTCTAGTCACTTTACATTCTCCATTTCCAAATGTGACCTGGAAACCTTTCTTGTCCAAAGTGGACACGCTGATTAGATTGCAGCTCAGCTCTGGAACGTACAAAACTCTAGAGATTGTGTTCTCAATGCATTCATTGTTTATATTGCATTTCAGGCTCATGGAACCTGCACCTTTTGCTTTAACAATGTTGCCATCTGCAATCTCAATTTCAGATCCTTCTTCATCATTTATTTCATTAATCTCATTAAAATAGTCCTTTTTATATGAAAAATGCGAACTGGCACCTGAATCTAAAATCCATTTATTACGTTTATTTTCACGATTCTGGACAGCTAAATTCCTTTCTTGCAGTAGCCATGTGCATTCACATTTCCCCTTCTTTTCCCCTTTTGGCTGAAAGGGGTGGGGTTTCTTCGCTTTAGGAGCTGTGCAGTTCTTTGCAATGTGTCCTTCTTTGTTACAATTGAAGCAAATCACTTTCTTAGGCATGTCTTTGGACTTTGTAAATTGCCTAGATGCATAACTGCTGTCCTTGCTTCTAGCATTTCTCACTGGAGATTCAGCTCTATCTCTGCATTCTTCTTTTAAATAACCAATCAAGTCTTTAAAAGTCAGACCTTGTCTATGAGCCATCAAACTTACAAATGCGCTAAAGCGTGGTCCAAGTGATGATAACAAAAATGCTATCTTTGTATCCTCATCAAAAGCTTTGGGAGTCAGATCAATTCTTTGAATAATCTCAGTAAACTTGTTGATGTGCTCTGTGAATTCCTCTTTTGAATTCATCCTCAATCTGGTTAATTTACACACCAAGTTTCTGAAGCTGTTTATGCTAGATTCTCCATATACGCGCTCAATATCTCTTAAGATTTGAGATGCATCATCTGTACTATTTATTAATGATAGCTGCTCATCACGAAGTCCACTCAAAATTATGTGTCTAGCTTCGCTGTTCATGCGTTTCCAAGCACTTATCTTGGCTAAATCCTCCTCAGACGATCCTGTAGGCTGAGGCTCTAAAGCTTCCAAAATGTGCTTATAATCTAAACATGCTATCAAGCGCTGCTTCCAGTGCATGAAATTGTACTCATTCAGCACAGGCATTCCTAGATTTGCATCACTATCAAAAGCTGCTCTAGCCATCTTAAAATCAAAAATTTGAAAATTCTTCAAAATTTCTCAAAATTTAAAAATCAAAATCTCAAAAATCTCAAAATACAAAACAATTCTTCACTGCCTTGGGTCACTGTGAACTCTGAGGGAAGGGGGGGGGTTGCTTAATCCCCACTGCACAATGGAACAAAGGACCATGTGCTTACCAGGAAGTTAACTCAGAAAAATACTACTCAACTCAAAATCACAATCCAATGCAATCCTTCAAAAATACGCAGAAATATGCAATACTGGGGCCACTAACCCTTTGTGGGAATGTTCTGGGGTGCAGGAGAGGATATATTGACTAATTATATCCTTGTCCAACTTGTGCTAACAAGTTCCCAAAATATCAGCAGAGTTTATAGACATTCCCCTTTAAGTACGCAACGGTAACGTGTGCACAGGTTCGCTAGAACCTCTATAATAATTACTCTGGTAATTTCCCCTTTGTTCCCTCTTAAAATACGAGACACAACACAGTCTTTATAAAAGTATAAAAGAGTTTACTCACGATCTGTTCACAATATGATCCCAGACGGCAGACAGGCTTAAAAAGGTAAAATACACTTAGAATCTATCTTATAGGAAGATAGCCCTCTCCTCTCTTGGCTGAGAGCCAAGAGGGCATCCTGCTTCTTCGAAAGGTGATGGCAGAGAGAGAGAGATGGCTGCCTGCCCTGTGCTTTTGTCATTACCTGCACAGGTGAGGCCACACCCACCTCTGGTCACATGCGGAGGAAGTCCGTCCCCAGGAAGTTTACCTGCTTGCTGGACAGACATCCCTCCCCATGTTGTAACATGTACACTCTAGGAATGTTGTCATTGACTGCTCCTGTGTTTACATCCCACAGGGGGGGGGGGGACATACTTAATTTCAACCTCCACTTACAGTTAGTGAGCCTGACCTCATTTTGTCAATTATATCTATGGCTTTTAATATACTGTTCAGCTTAGTACAATTTTGTCATCTTTGCAGGAAAAAAAGTGGGCATTTGGGATTTTAGTTTCTGCATTCTGAACTTTCCTGTTGCCCTCTGCTACTAACTAAAAGAAGCAAGGAGGTTGGAAAGGAACCTGTCTTCACTGTAATTTTATTACAAGAACTTCAAGGAGGACTTCTAGAGTAGCAGTTTTTAGTGAATGGTTAGGGAATATGAGAAGTTGGAGGTGGAAGGATAGGAAGGAAATCTTTCTTATTTTGATCTAGTAACTTGAGATATCAACCCATCTGGAATTTACCTCACTACATGCAAAATGCTGAATATCTATCCCTGTTGCCTTTGCCCAAATCACTTCTGGCTAGCTTTGAAATTTTATATTATACCCATCTCTTATCTGTTGTAATTTATTTGTATTTGTATGGGTATATACATGTCATCCCAGTGTCTCATGGAACACAGCAGAAGTCTGTGCCCATTGAGCCACCATTTTGCATCTGGTTCCAGCTGATGGATCTCATAAAAAAAGCGTATTTCACAACTCTGAGGCACTTACAGGCATGAGAGGTAGAGGGAGGAGAGTGGTGGTGGTGGTAGGGTGAAAGGAGTCATTTAAGGAAACAGAAGGCTAGCTGGGGATAGATATACCCTTTATAACTTGCCACATTTACAGATAAAGAGAGGAGTTCGATTGCTATGAGAGAACTTGAGGCATCCTCAACAACTGAAGAAATGGAAAGCAATTAGCTGCTCGGGTTTTGCAAGGTTCTGGATGTTTTAGTGGAAACCTGCTGAGGGTACAAGTTGTGTAGGTTGGGGACAATTCAACATGGAGAGGGGGGGATGCAACCACTGAGAAGGTCCTATTCATCGTAGATACTTACCTCACTTCAGAAGCTGGGGTATTTTGAGCTGGTTCTCCTTAGAAACAAGACTTTAAAGCAACTCACATGTTAAGCTTTTAAATCGAAATGTCAATTAGTTACTTAATCAATAAGTTGTGTAGCCATAGTCTCTTCTGCATTATTATTACCACAATGGAAGGATTTTTCTCCCTTTTCCCCAAAGTGGATTTGTATTGCTGCAGCCTATCAATTAAATCCACCTTAGTTGGTTAATTATTGACTTGTATATTGTACTGTACACTATATCCTTTTCTTTCCAAGTGATTTGATTGCATACTGTTAAGTTTCCTTATGGAATGACATTTCGTGGTAGAATTCCTTACAAAACCTTTCTAATTAAGAGTTTGATATTGCATTCTCTCCCCCTACGGCTCACCCCATTGTGTCAATAATGTGCAGCACTACATACCTTTGTAAATGGAGCTGCTTGACTTGCTTTCAGATGTATTTAAGTGTAGTATAAAAGTTGATTGACTAGTGAAGCATTTAAAAGCAAGGAGTGATTCCCCAGTGAAACTGTGGTTATTAATAAAGCCAGCGTTAATGGAGCTCTGAATATTCTGCAGTTTTACAGAAATGGATTCAGAGAAATCTTGTTCAGATTGGTATCAAAGCAGCAAAAGAAAAGCTCTTGTGGGATTTATCTTTGCTTTACCAAAGAGCAAACTTTAGTCATGACCCAGTGTTCTGTGGGTGAAGGACTGAGAGGGAGAAAGAGGACTTGGGCAGCATCCATTGCAGGGATAGGGAGCATTCTTTCAGTCTGAGGGCCTTATTCCCTCCAGGGCAATCTTCCCAGGGTCCACAGGCCAATGGTGAGCAGAACAACAAATCAGAAAGTTATATTTCTACGGCAGGCTACTTTCAACACACACTTACGCAGCCTACTTTAACCAGAGTTCAAAAGCATATTCCAGCCGGGCAATAACACTCAAGGTGAGTACAAACAGGACTGGGGAGGTATGTTGCCTGGAGAGTGTGTGTGTTTGGTCAGGGGGCTATCCCAAGGGTCAGACAGAGAAGCCTGGAGAGCTGCATTTGGCCCCTGGCCTGATTCTGGTACTATAGTGGAAGCACAGTCATTGAACTTAGCTGAACAGCCTGGGAACTTAAGGTGTTCTGGTCATTCCCAAGGATTGCCCAGTGAGCTCGGACCACCCACTCATGCTTTGCATGCTTTGCATGCCCAGACCATCTGCAGGAGCTTCAAAAGCTTGATGCTCCACAGGGATGGACAGGATGTCTCTCTTTTTTTTACATTTTTTTTATTGGTTTTACAAAATTTTTTATAGACAACACAAACAAATAAAGAAACAAACAAACATGTATAATTTCATATACTTTTTTCATAAACCTTGCTTCGTCGACTCCCCCAAACCTCCCCTTCCTGCATCCCAATTCCCAAAGTTATTTCAGCAAATCCTAACCCTTAAATTTATCAGATTTATCCCTTATTCTTTCCTTTTACTTAATCTTTTACAGCTGTAAACCCCCTTTTTTCCCCTGAAAACCTCGACATTTTAGCTTTCATTCATTTTACAATGTTTCTTAAGATAAATTTTAAACTTCTTCCAATCTTCATCCGCCGTCTCTTTCCCCTGATCACGGATTCTGCCAGTCATTTCAGCCAGTCCCATGTAGTCTATCACCTTCATCTGCCATTCTTCCAGAGTGGGTAGATCTTGTGTCTTCCAATACTTTGCGATGAGTATTCTTGCTGCTGTTGTAGCGTACATAAAAAATGTTCTATCTTTCTTTGGCACCAATTGGCCAACAATGCCCAAGAGAAAGGCCTCTGGTTTCTTAGGAAAAGTACATTTAAGTACCTTTTTCATTTCGTTATATATCATTTCCCAGAAAGCCTTAATCTTCGGGCACGTCCACCAAAGGTGATAAAAGGTACCTTCAGTTTCTTTACATTTCCAACATTTATTATCGGGCAAATGGTATATTTTTGCTAGCTTGACTGGGGTCATGTACCACCTGTAAATCATTTTCATAATATTCTCTCTTAGGGCATTACATGCCGTAAATTTTATACCGGTGGTCCACAACTGTTCCCAGTCTGCAAACATAATATTATGACCAATGTCCTGTGCCCACTTAATAATAGCTGACTTAACTGTTTCATCTTGTGTATTCCATTTCAGCAACAAGTTATACATTCTAGACAAATTCTTAGCATTGGGTTCTAACAATTCTGTTTCTAATTTCGATTTCTCCACCTGGAAGCCAATTTTCCTGTCTTGTTTATAAACCTCCATTATTTGGTAGTAATGGAGCCAATCTCGCACTTTGGACTTCAATTTCTCATGACTCTGTAGTTTCAATTTATCACCCTCTTGTTCCAAAATTTCCCAATACTTTGGCCATTTGGCCTCCATATTGAGTTTTTTCACAGCTTTAGCCTCCAATGGCGACAGCCATCTAGGTGTTTTGTTTTCCATCAAGTCTTTATATCTAATCCAGACGTTATATAATGCCTTTCTTACAATATAATTTTTAAAGGCCTTATGCACTTTAACTTTGTCATACCATAAATATGCATGCCATCCAAATACATTATTAAAACCTTCTAAATCCAAGATGTCTGTATTCTCAAGGAGCATCCATTCTTTCATCCAGCAGAACGCTGCTGATTCATAATACAATTTTAAGTCCGGCAGGGCAAATCCCCCTCTTTCCTTTGCATCCGTTAAAACCGTAAATTTTATTCTAGGCTTTTTGCCCTGCCAGACAAATCTCGAAATATCCTTCTGCCACCTCTTGAAACAGTCCATCTTGTCAAGAATTTGCAATGTTTGAAACAAAAATAGCATTCTAGGCAATACATTCATCTTTATAACTGCAATTCGGCCTAACATGGAAAGCTTCAAATTTGACCATATTTCTAGATCTTTTTTAACTTCTGACCAACATTTCTCATAGTTATCTTTAAACAAATTCAGATTCTTAGATGTCATATAAACCCCTAAGTATTTCACCTTCTTAACCACTGTCAAGCCTGTTTCATTCTGAAACTTCTCCCTTTCCATGGCTGTTAAGTTTTTCTCCAAAACCTTAGTTTTTTGTTTGTTCAGTTTAAATCCGGCAACTTGACCAAATTCTTGAATTAACTCTAAAACCCTTTTTGTACTAGTGTCTGGCTCTTGTAAGGTAAGTACTAGATCATCTGCAAAAGCCCTTAACTTGTACTGTTTGGCTCCGACCTGTACCCCTTTAACCAGCTGGTCACCTCTAATCATATTTAGCAACACCTCCAGAACTGATATAAAAAGTAATGGGGAAATTGGGCACCCCTGTCGTGTCCCTTTTTCTATTCTGAATTCTTCAGTTATGACATTATTTACAATTAACTTTGCCTTTTGTTCAGAATATATTGCACCCATACCATTCTCAAATCCTTGGCCTACCCCCATCCCATGAAGATTCTTTTTCATAAAACTCCAAGAAATATTGTCAAAGGCTTTCTCCGCATCCACAAATATCAGAACTGCTTAAGTGTTTATGTTCACCTCTAGTAATTCCAAAATGTCTATTATGTTCCTCACATTATCTGATAAATGTCTTTTTGGGAGAAAGCCTGCTTGGTCCTTATGAATCTCTTCCACCAATACTTTTTTCAGTCTTTTTGCCAAAATGTCTGCAAAAATTTTGTAATCCACATTAAGTAATGATATAGGGCGGTAGTTCTTAAGCTGAGTCTTTTCAGTCTCTGTTTTCGGTATGAGTGTGATATACGCTTCTTTCCACGATTCTGGTGCCCTTTTCCCCTCCAAAATCTCATTGCAGACTTCCTTCAAAGGTTGTAACAGCCACTCCTTCAAAGCTTTGTAGTATCTGGAAGTCAACCCATCTGGTCCTGGAGATTTGCCCAGTTGCATATTTTGAATGGCACCTTCTATCTCTTGTTCTGTTATTTTCTGGTTAAGATCTACTTTGCTTTGATGAGAGATTTTTTGTAATCCATGTTTCTTGAGAAACTCATCTATATCTTCTTCCTTCTGCGGGCCTTGTGAATATAATTTTTTAAAGTAACTCTGGAAGCAATTTCTAATCTCATTAGGTTTATAAATATTCTTTCCATCAACTTCTAAGCTCGTAACCATATTCAATTTCTGTCTTTTCTTCAATTGCCAAGCCAGAAGTTTACCACATTTATCTGCAGATTCAAATGTCTTTTGTCTCATTTGTCTAATCTTCCATTCTATTTCTTGATTCATCAGTTCCATATATTGTGTCTGATATAGCTTAATCTCTCTCAAAATCTCCTGGGACTTTGGTTTAGATCTCAGTTTCTTCTCTCCTTCTTTTATCTTTTCCAAGATCTTATCCTTCTTTTCATTTTGGTTTCTCTTTTTTATTGAATTTTGTTGTATTAGAAATCCTCGCATCACAGCTTTGCTTGCGTCCCAGATTACTCTTTTTTCCACATCTGTTCTTAAATTTATTTCAAAATAGTCCTTCAATGTTTTTTGAGCCTTTTTGTAGATCTCATCTCTAAATAAGGTGTCATTCATCCTCCATCTAAATGAACCAGCTGTTGTAAATTTCATCTCCATCTTTATGGCGGTATGGTCGGAGCAAGTCTTTGGGCAGATTTCCACTTTCTTAATCTTTGGAGCCATCCCACTAGTAATCTCAGCCCACAGTAGCTTGTGTGAGTCTTGCAGCTATCACCAACGAGCAAGCAGGTATATTTGTATTTATTTAAAAGAAACCTTAAACTCTGACAAAGTTAAAAGTCATGAAAATAAAAAAAGATGACCTAGTCAATACATGGCAGCACATGTGGTTGAAATGCTTAAATCTTAAAAATAGGGAAGTAAGGGAAATAAGCGAGGGAGGATCATGGACAAGAGGAAAAATTAAAGGATGCTGTGAGGCATTTTGCTGTCAAGGCAACTTTCTGTCAGCCTAGGGCTTGTTTTCCTATCAGAAACCTCTTGGCCAGCCTGGAATGATTTGTTTTTCCTTGAAATGGTATCCAGAATTTGAGGGCACTTTGCCAAGAGAAAATACGTTCAGTTCCAGCTTTCACTCAGTTTCTTGCAAGAGTGAGAAGTTAATGACCGGTGGGGACAAGCCAGGCAAAACATTCATGAGACTTGGCAGGAGGCAGCTCCTATTTTGCAAAAAAAGTCCTTTGAGGAGCTGCCATGACAAAATGTTGTATACTAAAAAAGTTGGAAACAGTTCTGAAACTTTCACCCTGCCTTGAGCGATGAGGGTAGAAATGTGTTTGTGTGGAGAGAAGGAGGAACCTGGTTTCCAGAATAATCTCATCTTCTCCTGCTGTGCTGTGATATTCTGAAATATGGAAGGAGAGAAATTCATTTCAGCATTTGTGTGGTGGGTAGTTATTTTAGCAATATTTGTACTATGCTGATATGGTTGAACCCCCGGAAGATGCAGCTAAATACCTTCAGCAAAATATTAACCCCTCACATCCTGAACAGACTTTTTCCCAAATCTCCTGGATTTCAAGTCAATTTATTAAAAATGAGGCTGCTTCAAACCAAGCCTAAAGAGTTAAAAATTTATCACTTCTGAAACTGTGCTGAATAATAGAAGGTGTGCTACTTAGATTATTGGAATAAACTCTCTAGAGAGTTCAGCTCTTTCCAAAAAGCTAAATGAATAGCATTTGCCTGCCACAAGGCATTCATTCCCATTTGATTTCTGAAGTTTTAACTGAGCAACTGTGGGAATAGCAATAAAAATAACATCTAAACCTAACAAAAAGTTAAACCTTTTGTACTGTGTGTTTGTCATGATCTTTAACACATTCATCCTGTGCTGAATGCATTGGATGTATGTGGCATTCACTGGATCAAATACATGTCCGATGCATCTTTACTATGACAAATGCCTGTGAAGCATGTTTATTTAGCCCAGTATATATGAAGAAACCAAAATAATTTGGCACCTAAGGGCGAAACTATATGGTACAGTGGTGCCCCGCAAGACGAATGCCTCGCAAGACGGAAAACCCGCTAGACGAAAGGGTTTTCCGTTTTTGAGCTGCTTCGCAAGACGATTTTCCCTATGGGCTTGCTTTGCAAGACAAAAACGTCTTGCAAGTGTTCCGATTTTTTTCCGCTTTCCCCCCCTTTTTCTTAGCCGCTAAGCCGCTAATAGCCTTTTAGCCGCTAATCCACTAATCCTTTAATAGCCGCTAAGCCTTTAATAGCCGCTAATCCGCTAATAGGGTTGCTTCGCAAGACGAAAAAACCGCTAGATGAAGAGACTCACGGAACGGATTAATTTCGTCTTGCGAGGCACCACTGTACATACAAATCGATGTTACAAAGCTCCAGTGGTTGGTTGAGATTAGGAATAAAACAGCTTTAAATTGGATGAGTCTATTTGGGGTTTAGCTAAACTTCCACCTCCTACTGAAACTCCTTCATCGCCTGTTCCTCATGAGGTGGCAGACATACTTCTCCTTCCAGACGTGCACCTGGAAGTCAGGGGTGGGGAGGAAAGGAAACCAAACTGGGAGAGAGAGTTGAGTTGAGGAAATACTTAAGAACACAAACAGCCCCACAAATCACACAAGGTTGTATCCAATGTGAGCCGTACTCATGAGAGCAGTCCCATTGAAATGAATGGGCATGGCCAACTTAGGTCCATTTATTTTCATGGGTCTACTCGATGTAAAGCTTGGTTGGCTACAACTCAACACCTCAACATGACTCTAGCCCACTGAGTAGTCGAGTCACTACATATAGTTTTAACTATTTTTAATACTACTTTTTAATACTGAATTTTAAATGGTTGTAACTTGCCCTGGGGCATGATGGTGAAGAACAGGTAATAAACTGAATCTTCAACAACAACAATTTCTGTTCCTTCTGTTGCTAATGTCCTAATTTTCAGTTAATGCGCTTGGTTAAAAAAAATAAATGTGTTCCACTTTGGTACATTCTACATTCAGTCAGGCCCTGTAGTCTAGAAGGCTGGAATTTCCTGTGTAGTACCTGATATAGAGATTCATGGCTCCACATGCTTCTTCTCAGCAGAAGTGGGGAGAGTAGCCCAAAGGAGGTGGTGAATCCCATACTTTTCTTGCCTGAGAATACCTGAGAAGAAAAGCAGACAGTCTTTTCCATTTACATTTTCCTCCTACCTCAGTTGACCAGGGTTATGATCACATTGGTCATTCCTGTCCTTAGTGTAGAGGTCTCTGTGACAAACAAAATGGGTAGGCCCCACAGTCTTTTTCTGGGAGCCTTGAGATACTCTCCTTGTACCAATTTTGGAAGCAGGGCATTTGTGCATTTCAGATGAGTGCATAGGTTTGTTTCTGGAGCAGCAACAGTTTGGCTATCTTTAGATATAATCCAAGGCCAGATCTTGCTGCCAGCTTACCGCGAGTGGAAATGTACCATGCAGCTTCGGGCAGTCTTGTGTATATACACTCTGCTCCTCAGAAAATGAGGCCTCCGCCAATGCATGTTTGTTTTGCCCCCAGGGGCTCTGACCTCTGCTGAGTCCTTAGGCGCCACTGTTAACACACGTCATATATATCCTGAAAGCATGCATACATAGAAGCGCCTGGCTAGAGGTCAAAGGCCACTGTCTGACAGGATCATCCAGGGGTCACTGGGAAACAAGGCCTCCCAGACCTCCTGAGAGATGATGGTCTGTAAAGCATCCTGATCAGTAAATAAATAAACATAAGGCATCCGCTCCATGAGATGCCTCATTCTTAAACTTTGGGAAAGCCTGCCCACTCACCATGAAGACATCACCTAGGAAATCAGATCAAAATGACAGCATCTTCACTGAGATTCTGCACCTCAGTCAGGAGCCAAATCTGCCCTGTACATGCAGATAATTAGCATCACACTAAAGAATTACAACAAACGCTGACAATGAAGTGGAAATCGCGCACAGTGAGGACTGGTGATAGAACGTTAGACATCAGATGGTTTGCTTTTTTTTACAAGAATACAGTAGACTGTGTTAATTGTTGATTTAGGCTTCTTTAAGTGTGCTGTGCTTTAAATAGCTCAGTCAGTAGAGCATGAGGCTCTTAATCTCAGGGTCGTGGGTTTGAGCCTCACTTTGGGCAGAATATTCCTGCACTGCAGGGAGTTGGACTAGACTATCCTCATGGTTTCTTTCAACTCTGCAAGTCCATGATTCTTTGAAATGTATGCTGTGGCTGTGACTTCTAACCATCACTCTGCATTGGACTCACTGTGCCACGATGCATGCTTGATCTGGCCCTCAGTTACTTATGGACAAAAAAGAAAGGAGATACACATCAGGTGGGTGATCCAAAGCCACAAAATCACCACCACCACCAGGGGACAGCTGGTGGTTGTCAATATATATATTTGCTATAGCATAAATAAGGGGTTGGATTCAACTAACCAGTACGATCAATAGAAACCCACACAAGGTCTTCTGCTAGCACAGTGGGGCTTTCCCCTGTATTCCTCCCCACATCCAAAATTGGCTTGGGTGATCAGGAGAACCCCAAGGTGTGTGTCTCCTGAGGAGAGGAGAGAGACGTTGTTCTGTTGGGCAAGCTGAAATGCTTGGAAATGTTTGGAAAAGATGAATACCTCCCAGGGTTCATGGGATGTGTGCATCACTTTTTCAGCAGGGGAAATGAGAGGTGGTACATTGCATAAATATATAAACAAGTATAAATATTAGAAGATACCTGTGGGGATAGGGCTTTGGTTTTAGCTCGTAGCTCCTGTTTAATCAACAGGTGGAAGAA
Organism: Podarcis bocagei; assembly: GCF_964188305.1. Classification (NCBI taxonomy): domain Eukaryota; kingdom Metazoa; phylum Chordata; class Lepidosauria; order Squamata; family Lacertidae; genus Podarcis; species Podarcis bocagei. The sequence goes on from NC_138133.1 coordinate 29,554,564, forward strand.
TGCATGCATGCACACTCACACACACACACACACACCGTGTGCCGTGTGCCGTGCAAGTGCAAACTTTTTGATTGGCTGCCTATTTGCTGCTCTCAGGAACTGAGCATCATTTAAAAATGAACACCCACAAGCTGTAACAATGTGTGGGAACTGAATAAGAAATCAAACTAAAGAGCAGTCTAAAAACTGCTAAGTAATGACTTGATTCGTGCTCTTTCTCCCCCTTCCCCCAAAGGAATCTCAGATTTGAACATTATGTCAAAGAAAAGTTTTCCTAAGATATTCTTTTTTGGGGGGTGGGGAACAATTGATGGTTATTAGTCTGATGTAACCAATGGGTTCCCAACTAGTTGAACTTCAGAAAAAAAATTGATGTTGTATGTCTCCCAGACTCTTATTCTCTGCATGTGGAAATGTATAATTAGTGTCGGGTAGTGAAAGGATAGGGATGCGGGTGGCACTGTGGGTTAAACCACAGAGCGATCAGAAGGTTGGCGGTTCAAATCCCTGCGACGGGGTGAGCTCCCGTTGCTTGGTCTCTGCTCCTGCCAACCTAGCAGTTCAAAAGCACGTCAAAGTGCAAGTAGATAAATAGGTACCGCTCTGACAGGAAGGTAAACAGCGTTTCTGTGCACTGCTCTGGTTCGCCAGAAGTGGCTTAGTCATGCTGGCCACATGACCCGGAAGCTGTACGCCAGCTCCCTCGGCCAATAAAGCAAGATGAGCACCGCAACCCCAGAGTCGGCCACGACTGGACCTAATAGTCAGGGGTACCTTTACCTTTTTAGTGAAAGGATCTCACCAGACTTAAGGTTGTACTATGAAGCAACCTGTTTGTCTCAGATACCTTCAAATCTTGAAGGTACCAAAGACTTGAATAGAAAGAAATTATCGTCAAGGGCTTATTCATTGTTAACAGGTGGCTGGATCTTGTTGTAACTGAACTGTGGGGTTTTTTCTTTTGTTTTGCCTATTGCAAAACATTGTTTAATTGGTTTTATCGATTGTTCTTCGGCTCAGTTATATCTTGATGAACTGCTTAATGGATGGTTTCTCTTCAAAGTCGATGTGTTATTGCCTGATGATAATGAATTGTTTATTGCAGCATTCTGTATATTGAGATATTGTGACATAATTGTCCCTTTTATTGTATTTTTGTTACATTCTTTTCAGCTTTGACATAAACTGCATTGCACATGTAGTATATGGAAAGGTAGTGTATTAAAAAAATTGACAGACTTACGGAAGTGGAGGAAGAAGTTTCTTACCTTTTTCTGTTCTATGCTATGCACTAATTCATACACTAGGCAACTTTGGATGGTCATAGCATAACTTAATGAGTCTTATGGCCATGTACGCCATTCCTTCACTCCTCCTTTCATGCGATTTAGTAAGCAAACAAAATAGGTCCTCTTCCACTAACTACAGTTTCCCATATTCTCCAAACCCAGAAACTATGGTTAACAGCTTATGAACAAGTCAGCATAACAAGCCATGACTTTGCCTTAGTATCCTGGCTTCTTTCAAAAAACTATTCCCAGTCTGGACAAAATGTGAAGCAATAGGAGACGCCCTTTTGCTTTGCTTGCTCATGCATTTGTTTGCTTGATTTCACAAAAGGAGAAGTGAGCACTTGCCAAAAGGCTTATTCATATCTCAGTTTATTAACCTAAACTATTATTGTTGGAACATGCTCAGCATCTTCCTAGTGAAGACTCCCCAGGAGCTGGTTCCCATGAACTACCAGCAACATAAAAGCTTTCTTTCTTTCTTTCTTTCTTTCTTTCTTTCTTTCTTTCTTTCTTTCTTTCTTTCTTTCTTTCTTTCTTGTAAGTGGCACAAGCAGAAGCTGCAGAACCATCTGTCTCTGTCTCGTAGTTCTGTCTCTGTCCAGCTCTGCTCACCATCTTTTGCTCACACATGACGAGTGACATTTCATGCTCTAGGGTAGGAAGAACAAGAGACCTCGATCTGTTTTGGTCAGTTTGGGTTATCTCATTATCTAGTTAAAGATTGTGAAAATTAACCCTATCTTTGTATACACCTGGTTATCAGGTGTCTTATTTTTAAAGTAAAGTTTAGTTGTTAATTTTTAAAACAAGTAAGTTTTAGTTTCTTTTGTTTATGTGGTTAATAAAAATAATATCCTTTATCACTATGAACATGTATTGAATCATAATTATTTTAGAGATGGGAGGGACCGCAAGGGTCATCTAGTCCAACCGTCTGCAATGTAGGAATCTTTTTGCCAAATGCAGAGCTCAAACTCCCGACCCTAAGATTAGATAGCTCTACAAACTGAGCTATCCCTCTGAATGTTCCCCTTTGGGTGCCTTCCTTAATGAAATATGCTTTGCATGCCTATGCATTTATTGCTTCTTCTACTTTTGGCTCTGGCCCCACCTCTGCTGGCACCTGGCCCTCAGAAGGTTGTCCGGAAGGGAATGTGGCCCTCAATCAGAAAAAGATTCATCGCCCCCTTGCTATGCACTATTCACTGTGCTGAAATACAATACCTTTTTATGGATATATGAAGAAAAGCTCCCTGCGCACATGCATTGAAGCAGTACTGATGATAATGCATTGCCACCACTGATTTTATTTTATGAAGCCACACAAAGGTTAAAGCTGTGCCTGCATTATGATTGTTTTTATCACAGCTTGTATGTTTGTCCTGACCTGTTCTTCTAGCAGCAGCAGCCCAAACGCCTCCTCAACATTGCGGGACGTGTCTGGGTGGTTGCAAGTCATTGCCTCCAGCCAGGAAATTGTTAGAGCCAAGTGGCACAGTGAGGCCCGCAGGGCTGCTATGCCAATGGACAGTGCAGAGATGGTCACCAGGTCATCAGCTCAGTAATGAAAAGGAAATAATAATTTGGATTAAAAGCCAGATGTCCCTTCTGGTTCATACACAGGATTCGAAGCTGCAGTGGGAGCTGAACATTATAGGCAGGCAAAACTGGATATGGGAGGATTAAATCAGTTACAAGAAGCAGATTAATCAAATGATGATAATGTGCTTTCCCAAGCGAGAGCCATGGGGGCAATCCAGTTAAGAGCCTGCAGCATAAGGGAGAGCCTTGTCAATTTGACTTCTGACATGTAAGCTCCGTGAATACAAAATAGACATCTTTCAAAAGCAAGGAATGCTGCCTTCCAAAAACATGTTTTCTCCCACTTGAATGCTTTTGAAAGAGAGGGAACTAGTGATTAGGGAAGATTTGGCATATGTATAAGAAGGTACATGAAAACACTGGGTTGCTTTATTTAAGCTGGGGGGTCAGTCTGTGTAGCACTACTTATTTAGCTGTTTGAGATGGCTTCACTTCTTTTAAGGTCTTTCTTTCCTGGACCAGATCCCTACTTCAAGTAGAATGATTGAATAGCACTTCAGTTAGTCATGGCTAACTTGTCCATCTTTCACGTTGTTAAGCAAGATGGTGAGATGAGTGCCTTCAGATGTAATGGCAGGAGGCCACATTGCTTTTCTTGCACATCTTTTATACTTTGAATTATTTTTAGCTTTAGTAGAATACACTATATGTTAAGTGGGCATTGAGCATAGGAGTAGCATAAGACACTTGGAAGGCATGTGGCTCATTTAGTCAGGTGCTGCAAATTTAGCTATTGATACATTACTATTGATCACTGCAGATGGTGACAGCAGCCATGAAATTAAGAGACGCCTGCTTCTTGGGAGAAAAGCAGTGACAAACCTAGACAGCATCTTAAAAAGCAGAGACATCACCTTCCCGACAAAGGTCCGTATAGCTAAAGCTCTGGTTTTCCCAGTAGTGATGTATGGAAGTGAGAGCTGGACCATAAAGAAGGCTGATCGCCGAAGAATTGATGCTTTTGAATTATGGTGCTGGAGGAGACTCTTGAGAGTCCCATGGACTGCAAGAAGATCAAACCTCTCCATTCTTAAGGAAATCAGCCCTGAGTGCTCACTGGAATGACAGATCCTGAAGCTGAGGCTCCAATACTTTGGCCACCCCATGAGAAGAGAAGACTCCCTGGAAAAGACCCTGATGTTGGGAAAGATGGTGGGCACAAGGAGAAGGGGACGACAGAGGATGAGATGGTTGGATAGTGTTCTCGAAGCTACCAGCATGAGTTTGACTAAACTGCAGGAGGCAGTGGAAGACAGAAGTGCCTGGCGTGCTCTGGTCCACGGGGTCATGAAGAGTCGGACACAACTAAATGACTAAACAATAACAACAACATTACTATTTTTCTTGAAATCAGCGAAAAGGGCAAATGCAAAGACAACCAAGGACATAAAGAGAGCCCCTCTGAATCAGAAAAAGGCCAATTTAGTCCAGCATCCTGTTCTTAAACTGCGGCCACCCAGATGGTCTCCCATGGGGAAAAGGATGGAAGAAGGTAGAATATTGCTCCTTCCAACCACCTACACTTGGAAGAGAATGGTCAAGTACGGTACTCGAATCCAGGGATCTGAAGAAACCAAGCATTCCAGAGAAAGGATAGGGAAGGCAAGCCTAATAGAGTGGCAGTCCAGAAAAGAGAATCTCTTATCTGTGTCTCTCTGGCATCTCTGCTCTAACTGTTATACTCACCAAACCCTACCAAGGACTGAACAATAAGATTGTGGACACCCTAAAGCTGTAAAAGACCAAGAGATTGACACTGCAATGTACCTAATCACTACTTTCTTTACATCTTCACATTCTTCAAGTTTTGCCAACTGATTATAGCCCTGTCAACCAAATTGCATCAATAAAAAATGTGTGGCAAGAAGTGCTTGGGATTCTTCTACTGCCAGCCCCCCATCCCATTCATTCATACCTTTGCACAAAGCGGATTGCATTCAGAATGTATTCTGGTATGCTCCATGATGTGAGACTGAAGAACACATGGAGGTGAGAGGCAAGACCAGCAGGTATGGTTTCAGACTCTCCCTTCAAGTCCTCACATTCATTAGCATTTTCAGTTTCTTTCAAGTTGGAAACTGGAACATTTAGCTTGCCATCACAGGTGATGTCATCACCATCCTCTTCCCTCTGACACCATTTGCTTTCAACAGGGAGAAGGATGACTGAAGGTCATTAAAAGCTCTTCCTAAGCTTTTAATAGAGGAATAAGTTGTGCCATGTGCATTTAAGTAACAGCCATCTTTCCCCAAACAGCATTCTTTACAAAAGCTCAAGAAAGGCATTGGCTCTCTATGCATTTGTTGATGCATTTGTAGTTTCACTCCTACTTCTAATAACTCTGCTCCACAAAATAAATGTAAGCATAGCAGAAATAGGGAACCTGTTGCCCTCCAGATGTTGTTGGACTCCAATTCCCATCCGTCCCAGCCAACAAGGCCAGTGGTCAGATGTGATAGGAGTTGTAGTCCAACAACATCAGAAGTGCCTCAGTTTCCCCAATTCTGATGGGCACCATTTGCTGACTGCAATATTGAGTGATATTGCAGATTGAACTTTTAATTTTGCCTTACTTCATGCCAAACTAGTGCTTTGCAGTGGGGTACATCCGTACATTCAGCCACTAGTTGTCATCAAGTGCACAGGAAGTAAGCACAGAGAAATCAAAAGAGATACAATACATGCATATTTGAGACAGTCCCCAAAGGCAGGTGGCGGAATGTGAAAAATAACTCAATTGAAAAGCATTGGACTGAGATGATGTATCTGTTGCAGCCACCATATTCTGATGGACAAAATATAATAAGCACAAATGAATTAGGAAAGTGGGATGCCTTGCAGAATGTTCATTGTTTTGCCAAAATCTTTGGAGAGTTTACATACATTTCCTGAGCTCCGAAAGACAAATCAGCATCGCTCTCATTCTAATGTTTCCTCGTCTCCTCCCTGCTTTCCAATATCTATCTTAAGCATATGAATCAAACTATCGAATTATACTATGCGTGCTGATACACCCTGCTTGGTTTGGTTCCCCCAGCCTTAGTCTCTCAGCCCCACTCACCTCACAGAGTGTTTGTTGTGGGGGAGGCAGGGAAAGGAGATTGTTAGCCGCTTTGAGACTCCTTAGGGTAGTGATAAAGCGAGATATCAAATCCAAACTCCTCCTCCTCCTCCTCCTCTTCTTCTTCTTCTAGTATTTTTAAGTATTAAATCTGATTATATTGTTTTATGTCTCACTTGTTGTATTTGCAGATGAATACTGCTGGAGTTCTTCTTCTGTTACACATGCAATCAAGTCCTCTTCTTTCTGGTACTGCAAAGTGATTTTGAAGTGGTAGGTAACTTTTAAAATAAACATGTCCAGTATTATCTTTTTTGTTAAAAGATGGCTTGCTATGCATTATCAGCTTTCTTGCTGATCTGTTGGACAAGGTATCAAATACATTACCCTAGAGTAGTCCACTTTGCTGGGTTTTACACCAAGGGTAAGAATTTGAGGATTGCTCTCTCTTGTATTTCATTGTATTGATTGTATCTCAGCATGGTGCCATTAATGCCACAACCTCCTTCAAAATCCTAGCTGCCTTTAAAGATTACTTTCCCCTAATCATGTGTGGGAGGAGGGGATGTTACAGCTGTCTTCTTTGCAAACAGATGATTCCCATCCACAATATTTGCAAAGGCCAGACTAGGCTGCTTCTGATACTGTGGCTTTGGATAAAATGCAGACCCCCTTTTTAACACAACTAACAGCAACTTTACTCATTCATATGTGGGAATAAGTGGTCTTTATTTGCAAGTAACAGGGGCAGAATGTGATGTTTACTGCAAAGGTTACACAGCCCTGAAAATCAGGTACAGTCCAATCAATATCCTGTTAGCTCTACGTGGTGGCAAAGGTTGACCTGCCAATGCCAGATCCTGCACCAAGGCTGCCACCAGGGAGGCACCTCTGCCTGTGGACTCTGAGCAATTGTCTAATGACTGAAGCTCCTGCAGTCCCAAACTCTGTCTCTTATAAGGAACCAATGGCTACAGGAAATGGCACTGGCTCTTTAACTGGCATGTTGTAGCACTCAGAAGATGATGCTCCAGTCTTGATCCTCCAGGCCAGACTATAAAGCTATGACAAGTGTTGCAAGTCACTGCCGAGGCAACTTTCTTCTCAACTGTAGGATTGCTGCCTGTGATCCTGAATTTTTTGTTTCTGCATTATCTTTTACTCAGCATCCTTGTTACTGTCCAGGGTCCTGATCTCACTCCAGCACAAAGCTGGCTTGGGCAGTCCCAGGTACTCTCTCACTATCTCCTTTGGACTGCTTCCTCTCCCTCTTCTTGGCAGCTGAGATTGTTATTGATCATGGCAAATTTCCCTATTGCTGCAACTCTAGAACCACTGAACCTATCCTGAAACCTCCAGTGAAGGAGAGTCCACAACCTCCCGAGGGGGACTGTCGCACAGCTCTTACTGTCAGAAAGTTCTCTCTGATGTTTAGTTGGAACCTCCTTTCTTGTAACTTGTGCCTGAGCTCAGGTGGACAGGGTCCAAAAAGTCATCAGAAAAATCCTCAGATCATCCATCTGCATGCAGTTGAAGACAATGGCAAAACACCTGTTGCTTTGTACCAATCGTTTTAAGCAGCAATTGTTAATTCTAGAATGAATTGAACACATCTAATATATCAGTCGGCTACAGGTGGAAGTTCATTTGATAGGGCTTTCAGGATCCTATATTCCAGGTCTGCTCAGCACAGCTATTGCCCCACCAAATGGAGTTCAGTTCACCAAACATGGTTTTCAGCCCACCAGTGAGTTGACAAATATCCTGGTTTGACTTTGTGTCTGTGATTGTGACTGTGACTGTGAAAACAAGGTGTGTGTGTGTGTGTGTGTGTGTGTGTGTGTGAGAGAGAGAGAGAGAGAGAGAGAGAGAGAGAGAACATGGCCACTGTCTTATGTTCATCTGGGTGGATCATAAGTCATGCTGACCTGCTGCCTGTAGGCAACAAGCCAGCCATGAAATAGCCGCATTTCATGGCTATTTGGGACATCATTTTGTGCTGTTGATGTACCTCTGATGCATTTCAGTTTAGTAGCAATCTCACAATAGCGTGGGTGGCATTGAGTGATTTTAGCATAAAAAAGAGAAGTGTCGTGGGGGAGCATGTTACATTTTTTGTGTATAGAAAGACAGCATTAAATGTTTCCATTAGTTGCCATAGGGATGGGCAGAAGTTCAGTTTAAATGACAGCTTATTGACGCTTTAGGATATTATTATTTTTTTTAAAAAAGAAGTCATTGTGACTTCCCCCTTCCTTTTCTTACTATTATTGCTCTTGAAGACATTTTAAATTAAGGAAGGCATAAAATCCAAAGGTGTGCTCCTCTTGCAGACAATGAAAGGGTACCTTAGTCCTCATCCCCAACTAAAACAAAACCTCAGGTCCCAAATAACATTGATAAAATCAGCAGGGGAGGTGCAGTTTCTTTTCAGTGCTATGCATTGAATTTGACTCTAACTTGGCTTATCTTCTAGACCAGTCTTTCTGAGCCTTGACTCCAAAGGTGTTGCTGGACTACAGCTCCCATCATTCCTTGCTAGCAGGACCAGTGGTGATGGGAGTTGTAGTCCAACAACATCTGGGGACCTAAGGTTGAGAAAGACTTTTCTAGACCTACCATCTCCACTATCCTTACCCACACAGACACATGTCCATCATGACTGCCTTTTCAAAGCTGAGTTCTATCAACCAACATTTAAGTCGCTCGCTGCTATTATCCCACCATGCACCTGCTTCGTAATGATTGCATTAACCAGAAAACAAGCAAACATGCAAGTGTGGCATTTTCAAAATGCAACTCAATCTATTTTTTAATGGTAATGTTAAATTAATGTAAAAAAAGAAGAAGCTTTAGCTTCCTCCATTTATCTCCCTGCCCAGTGATTCATAACAGGATCGGTTCACAAGCTCAAGATACAGATTACATCCCATAGCACACAATCCAAGCTTAGGGATATCAAAGGCCTGGAGCTGTGGTTTATGTCTGTCCCAAGGGCTGTAAGTTTGCCAACACTTTTGGCATTTTGAGCACCTGACAAAGGGCATTTTGATTTTCTTGTCATTTACAAAATTAGGCAGCTTAATGATGAATACTGTATGAAGTGCAAATGAGATAAATAGTGGAGGATTTTATTTTGGACCACGACTGTTTCCCCATTAACTTTTCACAGAAAGAAAACTATGAAGGGGTGGGAAGATTGAATACAATATCTTTAACTCTGATTTTAGAATTTTCAGATCAGTAGCAGACTCACCACTCACATTAAGATCTAGCCCTTACTCAAAAAATAATGATTAAAAATGAAGATTAAAATTTAATTATAAAGACAAAGCATTGAGATACATCAAAGACTAACTGATATATTTTTGCTTATGCTTTTGTAAGCGGCAGCATGCTTCAAACACATCAAATGGGCAGATACATTGATAGATTCACATATCTGTGATGATGCTCTAGAGGATTTTTCTGTCCCTGTATAGTTAATGGGTCTAAAATCTCCAGCTGGTTTATTTCATAAAAGCATCAAAAGGTAAAACAGTCTACTGTGGGTGATGGGCTGTCATATTAGTGACCATCTGTGTTTAAAATGTTCTGTGATATACTTGTCTTCAGAACTAAACTTTTACCTTATTACTAGTGCCTTAATTTATACAGTGTTTGTGCACTGTTTCCCCTTGTTTTTTCTGCAGCACGTTGATATGTTGCTGGAGGCAGAATTGCATAACAAGTTGTAAGCGCTAGACTTGTGGGCCAGGTAGGGACCTAAAGCCACAGTCCTAATATTTATTAGAGGTTACCACCCACAAACATCTGCTGTGCCTTCTGCTTGTGTGGTGGCACCTGTGTAAAACCACTTCTTACTGTTTGTAGCAGAGGACAAGAACAGGAGTCATACTCAAATTCACAGTCAAGAGCTTCTTTATTGCTTGACTGGTTGCACAAGCATTTCTGTTACTATTATATACAAGCTATTTACATTCCTTATTTATCTCTCCAGCTCGATATAATCTCAGTCCAGCAATTAACAATCCTGACACAGCAAAACTCACAGTATCAGCAGCACATTGTCTTACTTGTCTTACAGCATGTGTGCTGACTGCGTGTGTGTGTGCTTTCCTTGTGCGGTAATTGCAGCCTGCAACTTCCTCCCTTTATTTGCACCTCCAGCTGACACCAATCAATCCTAGAGTGCCACTCCTACACACTAAAGAAAATTCTGGAACCCTCTTTAAAGCTTCCAGGAACTTGTATCTGTTTTTTAAAGAATGTTTTCCTAACAATATTTAGTTCCTGCCAACAGAGTGGCTACATCCTGTCTGCTGGTCGCAGTGATGTTGCACACACCACATTGCACACACCACTGAAGAGGGCTCAGAGGCCTTAGCATAGAATATACCACAGTAACTCCCTGGGAGAGGTGTCAGTTCCCATGGGGGATCCTGTTTTAAGTCCTGGTGCGAGGAGCTTCTGGATGCTTCTCCTTTCACTGTAGCTTCACAGTGAAGACCCTTCCAAACTGACCCAATCCAGGCTGTACACTGGGAGAAGGGCCATAGCTCAGTGGTGCGGCATCTGCTTTCCATGCAGAAAGTCCCAGGTTAAGTCCCTGTCATCTCTAGGTATGCCTAGGAGAAAACTGTGTCTGAAATCCTAGATGGTACTGAGCTAAATTGGCCAATGGTCTGATGCAGTACAAAGCAGCTTCCTTGGTTATTTCTGGGCAGGAAGGAGGGCTTCCTGTCTCACTAGAATCTTGCTTGAACAACAAGTTCTACCTGCGGCCTTGTGTTTCCAGTCCTGCTCTTTAATCCTGGCTTGTTCTCTGGCTCAGCCTTCGCGTTTGCCCTCAGAGCCTGATTGTTCCCAGACCCTCCAAGTGTCCCTATTTTCCAGGGACAGTTCTGGATTTACAGAAGCCGTCCCGGTTTCTGATTTGATCCCGGAATGTCTTACTTTTCCTTAGAATGTTCCTGTTTTCATTGGAGAAATGTTGGAGGATATGAAATTATGCAACCCCTGAGCCAAGGAGATAAGTAACTATACAACCTTTAGACGACATCTGAAGGCAGCCCAATATATAGGGGTTTTTTAAAAAAAGTTTAATGCTTTATTATGTTTTTATATATGTTGAAAGCCACCTAGAGTGGCTGGGGCAACCCAGTCAGATGGGTGGGGTATATAAAAAATAGTATGGAACAGGACGTCCCTATTTTCATTAGAGAAATGTTGGAAGGTATGTTGTTCCTTGGCACTAATTCCTGGTTCCCAGCTCCTGAGTCGCTCCAGGCTTGCTACCCATGGACCAGCCCACATGGCCAAGTCTGTCAATCCTCCCTTGAACTTGAGGTTTCGAGCTAAGGTGCTTTTTTCTGTTATTCTATACTCAAGCTATCAGCTGGATACTTCTGTGAAGTCTTTTACTGTGTACTTTCCAAAATGGCTCACGTCTGAGGGTATCAAGCAAATACAGAACAAAGCTCTTGCCTTCAGTCCTTTTCAGCACAAGATTAATACTTACAGCAGCCTATAGGGCTACTCTTGACAGCTAAGTGGCAAAAACGTTTACTTCTCTCTCTTTTCTTTTTGAACTTGTCCCCCCGGAAACAACTCCCTGCAATAATCCCCCTTGCCTACATGTTCCTTCAGCTGCCCATTCAGTTTTCTCTCCTACTTTCTTTTGGGGCTAATATTAGTGTTTGTCAGCAGCAAAATTCTTTGCCTTTTCTTCCCAAGCTCTGAGTCATTATCACAACATTCATGTTCACAAAGAACAGTTTAGAGGAGGGAGGGGGAGAGAGAGTGAGAGAGAGGTGGGTAAAAACCTGTTGCCAACACATAAGTGCATGCCGGAAAGTCACCAGGCCACTCATAAACACCAGGCACCCAATTATTGCCCTTTCTCCATCAAACAGTGATTTTTTTTTTCAATTTTCTGTTTGGAATCTTGGCTCCGGGTGAGTATGTATACATTCTGATAGAGAATTTCCTTAACAGCAACTTTTACATGAGGGTACAGGAAAATGGGGCATGTTAGATGGGCCCAGTTCAGATATTTGTTGTGTGTGTGTGGAGGGGGTGGGGCGGACTAGGGTTATCAAACGTTTGGAAGCTCAAATCATGTTTTTCCAATTCTGATTTGGAGGCAAACTATAGTTTTGTTAACCATAGTTTGTGGCAACTACCATTCTCATAGGATGGAAATTGGAAAGAGGAAAAGAGGAGGGGAAGAAGCATGAAGGCTCCAACCTGCTTGCTTATCATTAAAACTTCATCCAAATGAATCCTGGGGTGGTGGCTATGATGGTGACGCACCTGAGCCTCCCTGCGGAGCGTTTCTCAAAGTACCACTGCATCAAAGCCCCTCTCCTTTCTGCAAGGGTCACATAGTGATGACACTTGGAAGCAACGGTGCTTCCGTATTATAGAGGCCACCCCCTTATTTAGACTTAATGTAAAGGTAAAGGTAAAGGCACCCCTGACCGATAGGTCCAGTCACGGATGACTCTGGGGTTTCAGCGCTCATCTCGCTCTATAGGCTGAGGAGCCGGTGTTTGTCCGCAGACAGCTCATGTGTCCAGCATGACTAAGCCGCTTCTGGCGAACCAGAGCAGCGCACCGAAATGCCGTTTATCTTCCCGCCGGAGCGGTACCTATTTATCTACTTGCACTTTGATGTGCTTTCGAACTGCTAGGTGGGCAGGAGCTGGCACCGAGCAACGGGAGCTCACCTCGTTGAGGGGATTCGAACCACCGACCTTCTGATCAGCAAGCTCTAGGTTCTGTGGTTTAGACCACAGCGCCACCTGTGTCCCAAATCTTCCCTCTCCTCGAACACAAAATGGTAGACTGTTCTTCATTGGAGGTTTTAAAGCAGATATTGGATGCTCCTCTGTCAGGGATTATTTAGCTGTGATTTCTGCATTGCAGGGGATTGTAGTAGGTGATCCCTGGGGGGTTATCCACAGTTCTGTGATTCTGTGAGAATTTTATTTCTGAGTTCCATTGCACTGAAATGCACAGGGCACTTGTAAGTTCTCTGTAGTATTTACTTGTTACATTCTCAACCTGCTTTCCCTCCAAAGAGCTCAAGGTAGCACACATAACACTCACCTCTTTTTATCCCCTGTGAGATAGGTCAGGCTGGGAGATAGTAAGCTTCATGGATGAGTGGGGATTTGAACCTGACTCTCCCCAGTTCCATTTCAACGCTCCAATCCTGGGGATGCCAAAGTTGTGCCATCAAGATATTCTTGGAGTACAGCTGCCACCACCCCTGATCACTGGCTGGGGATGATGGGAGTTGTTGTCCAACAATTAGAGGGGGCTGTGTTGGCTTCCTTGCTCTAGTCACTCTGCATCACTCCTCCCCCCCATCCCCCCCCCCGGAAAGCCTAGGGCTCCTTCCCAACTTTTTTGATAGGAAAGACAAAACTGTTTTGGGTTTTGTAGACTGAATTTTGAAATTAAAGCCCTGCACGTGGATCTTCTCAAGCCCCAATGATTGCAGTAAGTGGATTTACAGCACTTTGCGGGTTGTGCCTTTGCCTGTACAGTTTGATTTTAAACCATCTGAGCAAAAACAGATCACCTGGTGTCGTTGTGAAGTCACTGTGGATGGCCCTGCGTGCCTGATTCAGTTTCCCACGCCTGAAGCCTTGCGCTTCCCTGCATGATTTCTGTTGCTGGCAGACATGGCCATTCTATCCTAAGGCAAATTCCCACTATGCTTTCGATATCTGTTGGGTTGGCAGTGCGACTCAATCATACAACATTGGTTGATTTTAAATCAGGGAATAAAATGAAATTAGAAGGCTTATATGTTTCTTCCCTGAATGAAGAAACGTACAGACCATTCAACTAAAGTAGACTTATTTGCATTTCCAGCAGGACAGGTGTGCATGTGTAAGACAGTTTGGCATCTCTTTTGAGTTTCAGTGTAATGTTTGCCTTTGTGAATCTTCCAAGGACACAATGCAGTCAAATGAAGCACCTTTAAGGTCTGTTGGAAGTGAGTTAAGCATGTGCTTATTTCTTCATTGGAACCAATGCAACTTTAAAGTGTTTTGCTTTGGCTGGATTATGCCCCAAGTGAGTATGAGGGAGATTCTGCAGCTGGGATCCAAATACTGTGAAATTAGTTATTCACAGCAATAGCGGCTTTGGGGTTAATTTCTTGACCTGCATTGCCACCCCTGGTGCCAGATAGCAAATCTACCTTTGAAACAGAGTGAACTTTCAGAAGCAGCTTGTCAGATGGTATGGGTTTCTGTTGTTCAAAGAAAAAATATATTTAAAAAATCCCACAGGGTTTGCCGAAGCCTTTGGGCACATCAGCTGTGATGTCATCTTTTATGGAATGTTCACTAACATTCCAACTGCTTGGGTGGGTGGGATAGTGACCATCAATGCAATGTTGACGTTAGGCAGAAAGCCTGTGGCAAAGGAATTTAAGCAGCCCAAATGTGTGCAGAATTGCATGCAAAGAGAGCAGCATTCATGAAGGAAGTGATAGATCAGCTTGGCAGGAACATCGTTTTTTAAGGCCAGAAGAGACGTGCTTTTTCTTTTGCAAATAACCAGGTTGGGAGGCTGACCAAGGTCAGGACTATCATGGAGGGAGGGGCTTGAACTCCTCGTCCTCAACATGGTCCCAAATAGAACTGGTTCTCCATACCTGCTCTTCGCAATGCAGGAAAAATTTTCCACCAGCGCCATTGCTCCTTATCTGGCTCAATGCCCTCTACGTTGTTGGTTTATTTGTGGAAGAAAAAGCAGCTAGACAGAACCAAAAACTATGACAAATATCATGCCTAGGTTTGGCCCTTAGGATCCGGAGACAAAGGCAAAGAGTCTGATGCCTTGGAAATTGGATGGTTATAATGCAAAGAATGAAGAAAGGCAGGTGAGAGATTAGGTGGTGGGTTGAGAAGCAGAAACTTAGTGCAAGGTTGGTTGTAGGAAACAAGAGTTCTTATAAAAATTGAAACAGAGAAGGCAAGGAATCAGAGGAAGGATGAGCCATGGTACGTAGTTTGCTGACTTATTCAGTGTCCCCAAAGAGGACACAGATTTGCATATGTTAATTTAAATGCAGTTAAAAAAAATAAGTATAGTAGTTATTCTCATCGCTGTGGGAAGGACCATGACCAGCTGACCTGTTTGCCTTTTCAGTCTGCTGCTGAGGTGCAAACTGTGGGTGGTCAACTTCAAGGCTCCTTCTCATGGTTCTTTATCTTTTTACTGTAGAGTCCTCCAAAGAGAGGCCTGTCCTCTGTAAAGTAGGGCATGTGGCCACCTTAAGCCAAGAAGAAGGACCTTGTGCAGGACCCAGGAACAGGAGCAAGCAATGGGCAGCAAAGGCCAGTAGTCAGGGGTCCAGTAAAGCTATGGGAAGGGGAGACTTTTGTATATTAATCTGAATTTTACCAGCCAGAATGTGTGTGATTTGCAAGTCCGTTGCATGTGCAGATGCTGCAGAGAAAATATGATCAGAACAGTCCCACTTGGATCCTGCCCCTAATAGATGCTTTGCTCGAGCAATTGTGTTGCCATGCACTTCCAAAAGGAGGGAGGAACTAGAAACTGCATTAGAGAAAGGAGAGAGAGAGAGAGAGAGAGAGAGAGAGAGAGAGAGACTGTGCATTTCATTCTAGAAAATAACTACCAATTATAATTACTCACCATGTTTCCTGGCTCAGAAGAAAAGTGGGGTTGCTTCGAACCACCCAGCACATTTTGTCATGATTAGAAAATACTCCATACCTTTTACAGAGCAGTGGAGGAGACACAGAAATAATTTCAAATGCAAATGAAATTGAGGGGGTAGGAAGCAGGGAACAGATAAGCCAGTAAAATAAAGCTGCTTTTATATATATATTAGCAGGCAAATGTGTTCTGAAAAAGACAGGCTCCTTTCATCTGTGCATAGGGGTTCCAAATTCTTCATTGTATACAGCAGTCTTGTTACTTCTCCTCCTCATTTTTTATTTTAAGACTGAAGTGAGAATTAGAAGTGACTTGCTAGGATTTAGAGGCAGTTTTAATTACTGCTTAGCTTTACTTCATGGTATACAGTAAGATGCAAAGAGGATCGTGAGATTGGTAAGTACCTTTCTCCTATAAACAATTGTTTTCTTTTGCTTTATTTTTATTTATTTATTTTAAAAATCCTGTATAGATTATTCCTGATGCTTATCTAGATGAAAATATTTTTTTTAATAGGCTTTATGACATGCATTTTGTTTTGCAGAGATTCTTAGTCAATATGATCTTTGTATTTCTGAAATCTAGAGAACTATTTTGCAAGGTGAGGGGGACTTAACCTTTGGACTTGCTGGGCATTAGGAAAACATGTCTGGTATATCCAAAAGAGAGAGAGTGAGTGACTAAAACCAATCCACTAGCTCTTGATAAGAACAGAATTGGTCAGTGAAGCATTCCCCTGCATTATTCATCACTTTGCATTTTACTGTGAGATAACTTTATAGCCCCATTTTTCTTGTGGTAAATAGTCGGGGGGATGGGGGGTGCGGGCTGGTGGAAGTAAATTATTAGACAAGGCAAAGTGGTATGAGTTAATCATTGCAGCAGCATTTCGTCTTCTTATGCTAACCATTCTGATATTGAGCAAAGAAAGAGAAGATCAGGAATGTGGGTTGTGGGGAGAGAGAAATAAATCACATTCATAGAATGTATGTATGTATGTATGTATGTATGTATGTATGTATATGTTGTTTGTTGGGAAAGTTGGATTGCCACCAGGAGCTTGTGGTCTTTTCCTCCTGAGGAGAGAGAGGTTGAGTGGGCGTAGAGGAGAGGCAAGTGTCACCTTCTGTTGCTTAGTAACATCTCCTGGTATCAGATAAAAGAGGTCCAGTTGATGTTATACATTATTCATCTGAGTTCCAATCAAACCATCAAAATTATTTGCTTGCATTGGGAGACTTTTAGCCAGATCAAAAGAACTCTCACTCGAAACTACTAAACCTTTCACCATTGGCAGACCTCTCTCTCTCGCTATATATATAAATATCTTGATGCTGCAGAAAACCACCTTGAAGAACTACAGAAGTTTTCTTGCTACGATAAGCTTGCAAATATTGAAATGGTCTCGTTCTGACTGACCAAGAAGAAGAATTCCCCATCTATGCTTTGGGAGCCTGTCTCTAGATAAAGGACTAATTGGAGGAGATGCTTTTAAAGGAATCCTGGAGGACCTTTTTTGATAATTAAGCATAACAGAGGTGATTAATTCCAGTATTTCTGCCACCACCTCCTTTCAAATGCTGTTAATATCCACAGTTAATATCCAGGGTTGTCTATAATGTTTGGTGAATGCTGGATTCTAAATATATAGCATAAGTGTCCTGGAGGGGAAGGAAAACCCAGGAGTCTGGAAGGTAAGACGGAGCCAGGATCATTGACAGTGAACATACTGAATACAAAATGCATGAGTACTACCAGTGCATTCCAGAACCTACTTTTACTACTCAGACACTGTGTAAAGATTTCAGGGGAATGCTAGCACCCAAAAAGCTTACAGGGAGAACCTTTGACAATATGGGAATGATAGTCACTTTCTCCAACATTTTAAAAGCTGGCAGCATGAAGTCATACCAGTCCTCCCTGCCAGCATGAAATAACATTTTACAAAAATAATTGTGGGCTGACTCATCTCTGGAAAAGTGCAAGGCTAATATTGTCAGAAGACTGGAGAAAATGTTTGTTTTTTTGAAAACGGATTTATTAGCATTTGTATTGCAGTATTGACAGGGTGCTTAGGATTCTAGTGCGGCAAGAATAATATTCACACAGTCTTTAAGGAGAAGGCAGGGTGCAACAGGCAGTTTAAGAGGTGAGCAGCTTCGGATGCACAAAAATTGCAAACTTCCAATTCATTCATTCATTTTTCTAAATTTGTGTATGGGGAAACATGCAATGTGGAAAACTGGGGACTTGAATGAAATGAAAAAGTAGAGGATTCCCACCCCATCTCCCCACCCTCCAAAATTAGGATGGCTTAAATATTGCCTGTAAGCTTTTAGCCTGTTTTAATATTCAGGGTTTTCCTCTTCCTTTTCTTAGGAGGCTGACTACATCACTTTGGGAAACAAGGGAGAAGTGACCACAAAATCCCTCTAAGATGGATAGTCCTTTCAAGATGGACTACCTCCTAGATGTTGACTCTGCCTATCGGCTGTTTTACAGTCAAGGAGCTCAAGGTAATGTAATTTGAGGTGGAGAGTTACTGGGGTTAATAATAATAATAATAATAATAATAATAATAATAATAAGTGTTAAGGTAAAGACACTGTTGCCCCCTGGTGGAAGGCATGAGGGGAAATGGTAAGTTCCCTTCTTATGGTAGAACAGGGGTAGGCAACCTAAGGCCCGGGGGCCGGATGCGGCCCAAATGTCTTCTCAATCCGGTCTGCGGACAGTCCAGGAATCAGTGTGTTTTTACATGAGTAGAATGTGTCCTTTTATTTAAAATGCATCTCTGTGTTATTTGTGGGGCGTAGGAATTCATTCATATATATATTTTTCAAAATATAGTCCAGCCTACCATATGGTCTGAGGGATGGTGGACCAGCCCAGGGCTGGAAAAGGTTGCTGACCCCTGTGGTAGAACAAAGATAGCTCAGCTGACTCAGGAATGACTTTCCAAAGAAAGAATAGCCCTGGCTTGGGTGGGGGTGGAGGCTGGGCCAGAGTGGCCATTGGAGGGTGGAGGAGTCTGAGATGAAGGCAACCAGTGGATGGAAACTGTGTCTGCTTCTCTTGTTATGGGAGTTGGCTTCAATCTTCAATGCACCTTTCAAGATGCTAATGGGGACACTACGAGATTTGCTTATTTATTTATTGCACTACTTTTCCTTCAAGGGGCTCAAAGAGCAGCACACCTGGCTCTTCTCACACACACACACAACTTCCATTTTCTCTTCACAACAACCCTGTAAGGTAGATTAGGCTGAGAGGCAGTGACTAGCTGCAGGTCACCCAATGATTGTCATGCCTGTGTCTTCCCAGTCCTAGTCCAACACTTTCAACCTTGTGTTCCCACATGTTGTTGGACTACAACTCCCATCATCCCTGACCACTGGTCCTGCTAACTAGGGATGATGGGAGTTGTAGTCCAACAACACTGGGGGACCCAAGGTTGAGGAAGGCTGCTCAAACCACTGTACCACATTGGCTTTCCGCTGTATGCTTTTGAAAGGTTAAATAAAGCTATCGAGAAGAGCAGAGTTAGATCAGGGCTGGTGGAATCAGGGGAGGGAGTGCAATCCTTTCCCCACTTTGCCATTATCTTGACCTTACTTGACCTTGAAACAACTATGGGGAGAAACATACAGGTATGCATGATGTTAAGTTCCTTTTCCTCTAACACTCTGGCTGGAATTTATTACTCTCCCCCCCCCTCTCTCATCTATGCCCCGATTTTATTTTTTAACAAATATATAAAAAGGAGATCCTACCATGGACATCATCTTGTCATCTTGTCACCTCTCATTTGGCCCAA
This sequence comes from Podarcis bocagei, assembly GCF_964188305.1. Lineage (NCBI taxonomy): Eukaryota > Metazoa > Chordata > Lepidosauria > Squamata > Lacertidae > Podarcis > Podarcis bocagei. The sequence goes on from NC_138133.1 coordinate 29,574,044, forward strand.
GGAGCTGTGAACAATATGGTGATATCTCAAAGGGGCTGAAAATGTATTTGGTGTGCACCCAAAATGATGTCAAGATGGCTGGTTTTCATCCCCATAGATAAGACGCTGAGGTGTCTTGAGTAACCTTGAGCCTTTAAAGAGGAAATTGTTGAGAAATGCCCAGGCTCTATGTAGCAGGAGACTGCTGCAGGCGCCTGGCATTTTCCAGTTACTGCCATGCTTTTACGGAAAGGCACGAGGGCTCCTGGCACTTTTGTCACCACATGCCTTTCCCTTAAAGCCACCACCGAACCATCGTCAGCATTATCACTGCACCTCAGGCCAAAAGCATCCGGGGATATAATATCATCAGGGTTTGAAAGAAGATAGCAAATGGGCTATGCATAACAAATCGTTATTGTTTTATTGATGGCTTGTGCCTTAATGAATGTCTTTATTGAAAAGGAGATCGGATTACACACACACACACACACACACACACACACACACACAATAACTTCCTATTGTATTTTGATTTCCTCTCAGTACAATTGCTGGAAATGAAGTTGGTTGCAATGGAAGGCTTTCATCTGTGCCCACACAATTTTGAAGTGCCACTGGGCACTTCAAGAACAACAGCAGCAACAACAAAATTGCTTAAAGTTCAGTCCTACACATGTAAAATTGAAGACCAAACTACACCCTACACCAAACACATAGTTTGGGATTTGGACTGCGGCGAGTGGCCAGGGTGGTGGTGGTAGTAATTATATATTTTATTTAAAATACTTATAGCCAGTGCTTTTTCTGGGGGTACTGAAGGTACCAGCACCATTTAATATCCAGGCAAAGTATATATAGGGAATTCAAATACAGAGGTGCCTCGCAAGACGAAATTAATTCGTTCCGCAATTCTCTTCGTCTTGCGGTTTTTTCGTCTTGCGATGCACGGTTTCCCATAGGAATGCATTGAAAATCAATTAATGCGTTCCTAGGGAAACCGACTTCAGACCAGGTCCGGGGACAGTCTGTCCCCGGACCTCTTCTGAAGGCTGGGGGGGGACAAGGGCTTTTCTTCCCACCCCCAGCATTTTAAAAAACCCTGGGACAGCGGAGGACTTCTCCGCTGTGCGGGGCTATCTTAAAATGCTGGCGGGCGGCATTTTAAAATCGCTCTGGACAGCGGAGGACTTCTCCGCTTTCGGGGCGATTTAAAAGCCCCTGGGAAGGCAGGCAGGGGGGACAAAGACTTTCGCCCCCTGCCCGCCTTCAGAAGGTGTTCCCGCCCCCCGCCCCACTTCGGAACAGCTTTCCGAAGTGGGGCGGATGGGGCAGGTGTCCCCGCCCCCCCGCCCCACTTCGGAACAGCTTTCCGAAGTGGGGCAGCGGGGCCAGGTGTTCCCGCCCCCCCTCCCCACTTCGGAAGAGCTTTCCGAAGTGGGGCGGCGGGGCCAGGTGTTCCCGCCCCCCCTCCCCACTTCGGAAGAGCTTTCCGAAGTGGGGCGGCGGGGCCAGGTGTTCCCGCCCCCCCCTCCCCACTTCGGAAGAGCTTTCCGAAGTGGGGCGGCGGGGCCAGGTGTTCCCGCCCCCCCTCCCCACTTCGGAAGAGCTTTCCGAAGTGGGGCGGCGGGGCCAGGTGTCCCCGCCCCCCGCCCCACTTCGGAACAGCTTTCCGAAGTGGGGCGGCGGGGCAGGTGTTCCCGCCCCCCCTCCCCACTTCGGAAGAGCTTTCCGAAGTGGGGCGGCGGGGCCAGGTGTTCCCGCCCCCCTCCCCACTTCGGAAGAGCTTTCCGAAGTGGGGCGGCGGGGCCAGGTGTCCCCGCCCCTCGCCCCACTTCGGAACAGCTTTCCGAAGTGGAGCGGCGGGGCCAGGTGTTCCCGCCCCCCCTCCCCACTTCGGAAGAGCTTTCCGAAGTGGGGCGGCGGGGCCAGGTGTCCCCGCCCCCCCTCCCCACTTCGGAAGAGCTTTCCGAAGTGGGGCGGCGGGGCCAGGTGTCCCCGCCCCCCCGCCCCACTTCGGAACAGCTTTCCGAAGTGGGGCGGCGGGGCCAGGTGTTCCCGCCCCCCCTCCCCACTTCGGAAGAGCTTTCCGAAGTGGGGCGGCGGGGCCAGGTGTCCCCGCCCCCCCGCCCCACTTCGGAACAGCTTTCCGAAGTGGGGCGGCGGGGCCAGGTGTTCCCGCCCCCCCTCCCCACTTCGGAAGAGCTTTCCGAAGTGGGGCGGCGGGGCCAGGTGTCCCCGCCCCCCCCGCCCCACTTCGGAACAGCTTTCTGAAGTGGGGCGGCGGGGGCAGGTGTCCCCGCCCCCACTCCCCACTTCGGAACAGCGTTTTAAAATGCTGGGGGTCGGGAGCGAAGCGCTGCCGACCCCCAGCATTTTAAAATCTCCCCGTGTCCCGGGGAGGTTTTAAAATGCTGGGGGTCGGCAGCGCTTCGCTCCCGACCCCCAGCATTTTAAAATCTTCCCAGGACACGGGGAGATTTTCAAATGCTGGGGGTCTGCAGCGCTTCGCTCCCGACCCCCAGCATTTTAAAATCTTCCCAGGACACGGGGAGATTTTAAAATGCTGGGGGTCTGCAGCGCTTCGCTCCCGACCCCCAGCATTTTAAAATCTTCCCAGGACACGGGGAGATTTTAAAATGCTGGGGGTCGGCAGCGAACGCTTCGCTCCCGCCCGCCAGCATTTTAAGATCGCCCGGGGCAGGCGGGGGGGGGGAGGCAGGCGGGGGGGCAAAGACTTTTGCCCCCCGCCGGCCTTCAGAAGAGGTCCTCTTCTGAAGGCCGGCTGTGGGCGAAAGTCTTTGCTCCTGACCGCCAGCATTTCCCTATGGGCTTTCGTCTTGCGATGCAAGCCCATAGGGAAATTCGTCTTGCGAAGCGCCTCCAAAACAGAAAACCCTTTCGTCTTGCGGGTTTTCCGTCTTGCGAGGCATTCGTCTTGCGGGGTACCACTGTATTTGATTCAGGTAGATAGCCATGTTGGTCTGATGCAGTTGAATATATACAGATAGATAGATAGATCGAGATCGAGATCTAGATATAATGTCCAGTAGCACCTTAGAGACCATTAGAGACCAAGAACAAACTTAGTTGGTCTCTGAGGCGCTACTGGACAACTTTTTATCATATGCATATATATATATATATATATATATATATATATATATATATATATATATATATATACATACATACATATACATATATATATATAAAATATTTAAGTCCAAAGTCATTTTAACTTTTTCCTCCATGAAGTTATCTGAATGAAAATTGCTCCTTACTTAGACCTTCAGGAGTGAACGTGCATAGAAGAAATCAGATTATTATTATTGTATTAGTACTGTACTGGGAATAATCTAGCTCTATACAGTGGTATCTCGGGTTACAAACACCTCAGGTTACAAACACTTCGGGTTACAGACTCCGCTAACCTGGAAGTAGTACCTCAGGTTAAGAACTTTACCTCAGGATGGGAGCAGAAATTGTGCGGTGGCGGCGCAGCAGCGGGAGGCCCCATTAGCTAAAGTGTTACCTCAGGTTTATAACTGTTTCAGGTTAAGAACAGACCTTTAGAACGAATTAAGTTCATAACCGGAGATACCACTGTACATACATTGGATGCTCGAGTCCTCTGGTAGTAGACTCTACCACCACAAGTGGCATTATTACATGTTTGAATGCTCCCTGACATAAATGAATAAATATATAAAACCACTGCCCTATGTGAAGAAATCAAATACAATACTGTAGAGAGATTTCTCCTTGTTGTGCTAATTTTCTCCTTGCAGGGAGCTTTCGTTTTTGTTGAATTAATAACGCAGGCATATTTTAAAATGATGTTCTGTTTGGAAGGGTTATAAAGTACTTGACTGCCTCAGAACACTTCCCACCTCATTCTGTTGCCTGTGCAAATCCACCTCAATCAAAAGAAGGGTGGCCTCAGTAATAAAGAGTTTCTACATTAATTGTGCATGTGAACAGTACATCAGTTTTCCTAGTGCCCACTTCCTTGGCAAATGCTGAACCAAAATTCTGAATTCATTCATCGTTGTGCTAATTTTGAAATACCTACGCAATCTTCCTAATGTTGTCAGAGGGCCAGAACTGAAATTATTATTTATTCTTGATTCCTGGAACTTGATTCAAAGTCATTTGATGTGTTTCTGATTTCACTGAGTGCATTTCTTCAGTTCTGTCTCTCTTTGCACCAGCAGGTGGCAGAGTGAATAAAACTGACTGCCTCTGCTTCTTGCTTATTGACTTGTGCAAATTCTAACTATGCCTAATGACTGCTTAAAGTATGCTGCATGAATTGAACATCTTGTTTCAAACTGATTATGTGAAATCAGTGGATTAAAGATTACATTCAGTTTAAAACAGTTTGGGGACACTGAGAATTGCCTAAATAAAGCAGGGGCCCCTGCTATGTACCTCTTGCGCTTCTCTGGGATGCAAATGAACCCCTCTGTCTGGAATGATATCCAGGTTACCTCCACTGTCAGAGGCCATATGCTGCTGAATCCTAGTTACTGTGTTTGGGTTTTTTGGCAAAAATTGTATTAGTTTTTACAATATCAACGACAAACAAAAACATAAAACAAACAAAACATAACAAACATAAATCATAACCTTATAGAAAATAACAGTTATTTACTTTGTAGAACGACTTCCTCGTTTCCCCTTAGTTGAATTTCATTGCATATCCTTATAACGGTTTTCCAAATCCCAATTTTAATACCCTTTAAATTAAAAATTAACATCTTTAAATCTTCTCCTTCTTGTATTAAACATATTATTTTATCAGTTAACATAAATACAATCCTAAGCCCATTAAGTATCTGGAGGCTATTTCCAGTTATTTTAGCTTAACAAATTTAGCTAAATAATCATTAAATTTCTTCCATTCTTCGTGGTGTTCCTCCTCCGGAAGGTCACGGACTCTTCCGGTTAGATCTGCTAGCTCCATAAAATCCATCATCTTCATCTGCCATTCTTCTACTGTTGGTAATTCTTGGGTTTTCCACTTTTTTAGCTAACAAAATACGAGCCGCAGTTGTGGCATACAAAAATAGATTAACATCTTTCTTGGGCAATTCCAAACCTGTTATTCCAAGAAGAAAGGCCTCTGGTTTCTTTATAAATGTATATTTCAACATTTTTTTCAATTCATTATAAATCTTTTCCCAGAAGTCTTTCACCTTGGAGCAGGTCCACCACATATGAAAGAATGTTCCTTCCTTTTCTTTACATTTCCAACATGTATTATCACAATTATGATGCATCTTTGCTAATTTTACAGGAGTCAAATACCATCTATACATCATTTTCATAATATTTTCCTTTAACAAAGTACATGCAGTGAACTTCACCCCTTTCTTCCACAATCTTTCCCAGTCCTCAAACATTATGTTATGTCCTAAATCTCTTGCCCAATCTATCATCACTGATTTAACTTGTTCATCTTTCGTATGCCACTCCAGCAAAAGCTTGTACATTTTAGATAAGTTTTTACCTTCAGTATCTAACAACTCCATCTCCAACTTAGATTTTTCCAAGGCAAAACCATTTTTCTTATCCAGTTTATACAATTCGTTAATCTGGTGGTAATGTAGCCAATTTAGCTTATCTTTAATTTGCTCAAATGGTCTTAATTTATAACCTTCCTCTTCCTCTATTAATAAGTCATAATATCTCAACCATTTGGTATCCATATTTAATTTTTTCTGGGCCTTTGCCTCCACTGGTGAAAGCCATCTGGGCGTCTTTCTTTCTAAAAGATCTTTGTATTTTATCCAAACATTATACAACGATTTCCTAATTATATGATTTTTAAATGCTTTATGGGCTTTTACTTTATCATACCACAAATATTTGTGGTATGAATCCTAGTTACTGTGAATTACAGGAGGGGCTTTTGTGCTTTGGTCCTGCCTGCATGTTTCCCCACAGGCATCGGACTGGCCACTGGGAGAGCAGATTGCTAGATTAGATGGGCCATTGCACTGGTCTAGCAGTTCCTCTGTTAATGTGTTTAGAGGCTACTGGGTAACAACCAATATATACGAGTGCAAAAGGGGGATCTAAACATTATGGGGGCTTACAAGTTTGTGATTTAGATTGGTAGACGTTTAAATAGATGGTGGAGTTTTTCAGCTTTCGTCAGGAACTGTAGCCTCTTGTTATTAAAAAAGGCAATATAAAGCTATGCGCCAGTGAATGGTGACACCAGAACTGAAATCTATTCAAGGCTCTGGAACAGGCTGCAAGCCAATGGGCAATCTAAGCCCAGCAGTAACTCTGGTCCTGTCAGTGGATGGTCACTGGGCCAATTAAGAGTTTCCCCATCATTGTTACAGTGCCAGCCTCGCTTGCTTTGTAGACATTACACAGAATCATTTATACAACCTGGTGGACTGGGAGGGACCGTCTACCAAATCATTAGAACATGGGGATGTCTTTTTGATCCACTGTAAGATGACATTTTCCCAATCCAGGGGATCGTGAGATCTGTGCTATCAGAAGGTTGGCTCATATACTGGCTGAAGGCCAACACAAGATGAACAAGTCACACATTCCGATCACAGAGATTATTTTTTTCTCCTCTGACTCATTGTAGTTCAGTTTTACTGTACAGTGGTACCTCGGGTTACATACGCTTCAGGTTACAGACTCCGCTAACCCAGAAATAGTACCTCAGGTTAAGAACTTTGCTTCAGGATGAGAACAGAAATCGTGCTCCGGCAGCACGGCAGCAGCAGGAGGCCCCATTAGCTAAAGTGGTGCTTCAGGTTAAGAACAGTTTCAGATTAAGAACGGACCTCCGGAACTAATTAAGTACTTAACCCGAGGTACCACTGTATCTCTTACATGCCATGGATCTTCTTCTTCTTCTTTGAATTTATATGCCGCCCTATACCCAGAGGTCTCAGGGTGGTTCACAGAAAAGATCAACATAAAAACCACAATATATATAATAAAAATAAAAACAGCAACTGAATAACACCCCCCCCCCAAAAGAGCCACATTTTAAAAGGGCATAGGATGTCAATCAGATCCACCAAAGGCCTGGTTAAAAAGGAAGGCTTAGTGATAGCCATTTTCTTTAAAAAGTGTATGTACAGCATTAGGTTTAAGTTTTATTTTTATATGAACTTAAACCTAATAAACCTTAAATTTATGCCATGGTGCCTCCTAAGCAGTTTACAAGTATAAAAGAAGATGCAAAAAAATAAAATAAACACACACAATTAAAATACACAATAAACCAGTTCATCAAAACATGAAAATCAACACCCACAGTTGACATGCACGATAAAACAGGCCCATTATTTCCATGTTACTGCATAACAGTCAATATACTTTACATCCCCTTCACGTCCAGGCACTCCTCTGCTCCCGATAAATCAGATTGCCGAAGTATCCAGATAAGGGGGAGTGAGGGTGACACATTTCTCAGCCACTGGTCTGGCATGAATCATTGCTGAGAAGCTGCAACTGTAACTGGGAATGCTCAGGATGAACCACAGGGAAACAGATGAAAAAGCCAAACTGGAGTTCTGTGTGTCTGCTACACATTGAAACACCAGGTATAGCCATCTCTTGGCCATTTCTCTGCTACCCCCGCTAAAATAGCTGTAACAAATAATTATGGCATTTTTAATAGCAGCTCTTTGAGGAAGAGAAAGGAGTGGCCAGAAAGGGGGTCTTCAGTGGCTTGCAGAATTGCCTACTCTTTTTGGTAGGCATTGAGAATAAATGACATATGCTTGTACCAACCATTTTCTACAAGGCATTGCAATGTGGGAACATAATTAAGAGGAGTTGGAAGCCTTTTCCTTCTGGTCAGTTCCAGGGATAATTTGTTTGTTCATTTGCATATTCAATTTCTCTCCTTTCCTGCCTCCCAAAGGAGCCTGGCTCAACAAACAACAAAGTAGTAGAAGCAGCAACAAAAAACTTTCTGATAAAACAACAACAACAATTAAGAACATTCAATAAATCAAGCATCACTCTCTGGTTTCCCAGTCTGTTTGTTTTCCACTTCTAGCTTCCAGCTCGCATCACTCAACTCTCTGAACTCTCAACTTTTTCTTTCTAACTACCAGCCAGTTGAGGGAGGGAGGTTCACCCATTTGGTATCTGGCACAGATCCACTTCCTTTGATCCCTTAATAGCCCATCATCTCACCAGGAAGCTAGCCTGACTTACAGTATATTTTAAAACTTGCATATATTCTTTTAATAAAAGATTCTGTACATGACAGACACAAAATAAGACAAGGGACTGCCGTTTGATTTTTCTCCCTAACCTGCAGATGAAAAGCAGCGTCCAATTCAACTTCCCATTTACATGTGTGTATAGTTGAGCATTGATTTAAATTTGAGGCAAGGAAGTGGATGGGATCTATTTATTACATTATGTGTTTCAGGAAACTCAGAATACTGACAGATACATAGTATTTTGAAGGGACATGTACAAAACAAACTGATTTACAGTATGCTGCTCTTTATAGCCCCTATATTCTGTGGGACTTACTCTCAGGAAAATGTGCATAGGGTTGAAACTTAATGGGGCTCATGTCTGAGTAGATATTCATAGGATGGCCCTATTCACTCACTCATCTTCATGCCAGAGAAAAGTCAAGGAAGGAAGCGCTCGTGGAAGAAAATGATAACAAATTATAATACAAATGCAGGTGATTACTTAATGAGCCATTTTTCTGTCACATTTTTTTAAAAAAACAAACCCCCTCAATTAACATTGTTAGTGTCCCAATTAAATTAGTGAATAGGTGTACCCCAGAGACTTGTTTGTTCAAAATGCACACTGGGAAGTCTGGATCCGCCCTCCCCTCTTGAAATTCTGGGGGATTTTTTTAAACACAAAGATATGCACATTTCTTTATGGGTGTTGCCAGGTGGCTGAAATTTCTTTCAACTACAGGCATAAAATGCAGATTATTCTTGATACTCTTGAAGCTGAACAGCTGAAGGTTTTTGGTTTATAGATACGCAAGTCCAGAGAAAGTAAGCAAAATCCCTTGGGCTGGATTTCCTACCAGGAGAAAATGCAGAGCTTCCACAAACTGGTATTCTTGAAGAAAATATTTTGCTGGGCCAGAAATCACAGGGACAGATGCACTGTAATTCTAATTATGAAAGATTGTCATTACCTATTCTTGAATTTTTATTTTGATTTTTGCAAAAGTTCTTTTGCCAAAACAAACAAAAGCTGGAGCTGCAGCTTAAGCATAGGAATTTGTTTAGGAGCAGTGTATAAAACCCTCTAATATTATTGTTTTTGAAAAATCCAACTTGTCTTGCTTGTGTGAGCCATCTTTATTGGAATGTGGTAAGGGATCCAGCAGCAATGAGGTCTCTCACAAGCTCCCCTGTTATTACAGTAGCTGGAGAAGGCAAAAAGGTTGCTGGCGGCCATTGGCTTTGCTGCTTAGAGGGACAGAACCAGATGAGGATCTTCGGATAGCTGCAGGGCACATGCTTGTAGTTTCAGTGCCATTCATAAGCAAGTCACCCTTAAACATTCATTTCCTATAGAGGAAAATTCAGAAAGATGAAGGATGCCTGAAAGTAGCCTTTGGTTCAAGGTCATTTAGCACTTTGCCTGAATGGGACTAATAACACAGGTGTTGCTGCAAGGTTTGGCTTCAGCCATTGCTACATATTTCATATCACGCTGGCTGCTCAGTCATCATAATGAAGGATCAATGGTCATATTTCCAGATACAAGGAACCCTGAAGAACATAGGTCATACTACCAACTAAGTACCATCTACACCAATTCCTGGAGATGCCAGGAATCGAACCTGGAACCTCCTTTGTGCAAAGCACACTGAGCTATGGCTCTTCTCCTCCCCAGAACAGAATATGGTGTTTGTTGGCTGAATGAGCAGAGCGAGGAACACCTAAAGCCATGTTTCCTCTCTGTAAGGTCTTGTAAAAAGGGTGCATTTGTATGCCTCACTTCCCAGAATATGGCCAGCATAGGAGAAGGGCCATAGCTCAGTGGTAGAGCATCCACTTTACATACCAAAGGTCCCAGGTACAGATTTCCAGCATCTTCAGGTAGAGCTGGAAGAGAACTCTGTCTGAAACCCTGGAGAGTTGTGATCAGTCAGTGCAGAGCTAGACCCACCCAGGGTGTGACTAGGCAAGAGGCAGCTTCTCAAGTCCATAGACATAACTGTTTGATAAGGGTAGTCAACCACTTGGTTTTTGGATGGTCAAAATCATTAGTCCGAATTCTGGAACCATTCTCACATGGTCCTTATCACCCACTCCAGAACTTCACTAGGTGACCTTGGACAAGACAAGACACACTCAGCCTTAACATGTGCACACGCACACACGCCCATAGCACAGTTTGGGAGTAATAATGCTAGTCTACCATACAGGGTTGTGGAAAATGTATGGAAAGTGCTTTGAACACTTTGAAGCACTATATAATCTTGCATTAGCTGTCTTGAGTTCCTTGAGTGGGATAAAAATGTGGTCATCCTAAGAGATCATGTAAAAACGCAGAGTGTCTAATCCTTAACAAGTATGACCAGAGGTACTTAATTTTTGGATAAGGGCCTTATCTTTGCCTTATCTTTTATTTCTTTTTCTATTTTAAAAGCATGTCTACTGTCATTATGTCTGCTAACAGCAGCTGTATGAAGGGCTGGTGACTGCATAAGCAACTCCCTCGCATCTTTTTTTCATTATCTCCTAAGCATTCAGCATTAAAAAAAAAAAGTTTGGCGCCTGTATTTCATTGCTCTCTCTGAACAACTCAAGACATTTCCACCTGCTTCCTCCGCTGGGACATTTGCCCAGGAAACCCGAAGCAACACACACACACACACACAGAGGGAGAGAGCAATACAACAAAGCACGCTAAACATTGATCTGCAAATCTGCTGGGCTAGAGGTGGCCCAGCCCACTAAAGAGCCACCATTCACCGTTGCATCGATGGCTTTAGAGGCGACCACCAGGCTTCATGCTTTGTTAGGCTCTGCAGGGTGCCACGTGGGGACTCTGGCTCTGCCCCTGGGGCTGCCAGGAGAGGGGTGGCAGGGCAGGATTTCCAGCTCCGCTCCAGTCCACAGATCCTTGACGGGTTTTCTTTTTCTCTTTTCCCCCTCCTCTCTTTCCTTCCTCCCTCCCTCTCTCTCTCCGTGTGTCCCTGCTCCTCTCTCTCTCTCTCTCCCCTCCCCCTTCCTATGCGTGTGCGCCCTCCTCCTCCTCCTCCTTTCCACCCCTATCTCTCCTCTTCCTCCCTCACCAGCTCGCCGGGCGACCCTGCTCACCGTACCCACATTAATGGCGGCATCTTCCGAGGAGGACATAGACCGGAGACCCATCAGGAGAGTCCGGTCCAAGAGTGACACCCCTTACCTCGCGGAGGCCAGGATCTCCTTCAACCTCGAGGCAGGTGAGTGGCGCCCACCTCGCCCAACCCCACCACCCCCGAGCCTCTCATGCAAAGCCCTTCTTCTCCCCGGTGGAAACCTGAGGTTGCTATTGCTGTACATATCTGCAACACAATCTCTCTCTCTCTCTCTCTCACACACACACCGCTTTGTGTCTGCTGGGTGCAGAAGTGGGGGGGGGGGCGCTGCTGGAATGTGAATCCCTGACATGTCCTGGCTGTCACCCTCGCTTTTCTCCCCCGCGATCCCGCCCTTCCAAGGCGCTGGTGCAATACGCGCGCACACACACACACACACACGCGGCTGGAAACTGGGGAGGAGCTGAGGCGGTGGGGGGCGGGGGGCGGCGGCGAGGCGTTCATCCCTAGACTTGTTTGGGTGACAGCGCCGGATTCCCTGTCTGGAACTGGAGGCGAGGCGAGCAACGGTGACCTCGAAGTTGAGAATGTGGAGTAGCCCTCTGACACCCTGGAAGGCGCGGGTGGGTGTCTGCTGGGTGCAGAGGTGGGGAAGGGGAGGGAGACCGGCTTCCCCGGCTGCATTCGGCTTCTCCTAAGGTTGCTGCTGACTTTGGGCGTCTCTCCCGCCTCTCTGCCTCAGGCTCTCCCTCTGAGCCTCCGGCCCCGCCCCCTGCTGGCCCCCTGCACCCTACACAGCGTTTTATCTGGAGAGTTGCATTCCCTTTCAAAGCCACCTGCTAGCTGCCAGAGCTGCTTTCCTCCTCCTCCTCCTCTCCTCTCAGCCTAGGCTGGGGTTCACAGCTCTTGCTGGGACCCCCAAGTCCAAACGGGCACCAGCTGGCATAGCTAATAGGGCAAGCAGGATGGGAGATGGAGGCTGAGAACATCTCAGGGGGTGCGGTTCCCCAGCCTGGCCCATCTCAATCCACTCTTCCCCATTCTCGCTTCTCAAGCTGTCAATCCCTCAGCCTCTATCTCTGCCTTTGTAGGGTTGCCACCTCCTGCAGATAGAGCATTCTTTTGGCTTTAACAGAAGCCTAACATGCTAAAATCACGCCTCACTGAAGCACTTTGGCATGACAGGGAGTGTCACATACTTGCAGGCTGTATTGCAGGGGGTGGGACTAGATCATCCGTGGGATCCCTTGCCAACTCTACAATGATTTTGTGCTCTGGAAGGCCTTGGATCAGAGCCAGCAAAAAGGGGGCAGCCCTGCTATTTTTTGCCCAGTGATCCAGCACCTCCAGAGAACACTCATCCGCCAGCCAGCCAACCATCCTCCTTCAAGTATCCTTCTGTCCTCTGATCTCATTAGTGCCTTCCACAGTTACCTGAACACCACACTTCCATGCTCTTCAAGTTCTGCTGCCTCATCAGGTGAGCATCCCATATAGCAGCCTCATGCGCAATCTTATCTTTAGTCCAGAATTGCCTCTTTACCTCCTCCATAATCCTGGCTTCCCAAGCATCCTTCTTCTGCACCTCCAACGTTTGCCCTTTCATGCTTTGCTGTTCACCTCAAAGGGCTCTTTCCTCCTGCAACCTGCTCTTTACCTGGTTCTGAAGGAAAGGAGGAGGAAGGGGAAGTGGTGGGTGCCCCAGACATACACAACTGTGCTCAATTGTGACCTCTTGAGCACCTTCCTTACTCAGGCATTCAGACTCCTGAAAAGTCTGGCAGAATTGAGAGCTCATCCACGCTTCCCTTTGCTTCATGCTTTCTAGGCACAGGTCTGGGCTTTCCAGGTCTGTGTCCAAGCAGCCACATTTTACCCCTGAATAGGAGCAAACGACCATCCTTCAATTATTTCCATTAAATACCTGGAGGCTTTTGGGGTTAAGCTAATATATACTGGAAACTATGGTTAATTTTGCTGGAACTCCCTGTCTCTCAGCAGGCTAAAAGATTTCTTGAGCTGGGGGTTTGCAATCTTGTGGTTCTCTTTCGATTCTTGAAATGGGCGTGTTTCTCCTCCGCTCCTCTCTGACCTTCTTGTCCCTTTGCACCTAGTAAGATGTAAAATGCAAACTGTACCTTCATCAACCAGCTGATTGCTTTGGGTGACATGTCATTAATTCCTTTCTGGTCATTAATTGGAGTGTGTGTGTGTGTGTGTGTGTGTGTGTGCATATCATTTTTTGTTATGGCAGCTATAACTATATAACTCAGGAACCACAAAGTGATGCCAAATTGTGTTGGTTTTTTTAAAATGTGTGACTGAAGATAGAACAATCTGGGACTGAAGGGTCTGGGACAGCATGATGGAAGGGTTTGAGGTGCCATTGAAAGGAGATTGGGTATAGTTGCTAAGCTGCTGGGTCTATAGTGGACAATATTGTCATGGATAATGCTATGTCATGCCATTATAAACAGATTAGAGTTTAATCATAAACAGCTAAAGGGAAGGCACCTTCAAGTCACTTAATGCCTTCATCATTTAACCTTCCAGTTCCTTCTCTGTCAAGGCTGAGAGGTTCATATAGCTTTTAATTCCCAAGCAGGCATGGCAAGAATGCTAGCCTAGCTGTTACCTCTTCTCCTCACTTTTAACATGTGCACTGAGGAAAGGAAAGGCTCCCCCCACCTATTAAATACCATGCTGTCTCTCACTGGGCTCATTCAAAGAAATATCTCTTCATGGGAGTGTAAATACTCAGCAGAGTGCTGGGGGATGTTTTCATTAATCCTTCTGCCATTTGATGCTTTGAATGTAAAAAATGTGGTGCAAATTGGTTGCTAAGCAATGTTTACGTTAATGAGAAAAAAGCCTCTGTAGTAAGCATTTAGCTCTGGTGGTGTGGTTTTTTTAATCATAAAGTACAAAACAAGGGCCCTTAAATTGGATAAGGACCAACAGTTGCTTAAGGAAATTTATCCTAACTACTTGCATAGAGAGTTTGGCCCTGAAAATGCTAAGGTACAAGATCTTTTGCACTGTTTGGGGATTTATTTATTCCTTTACTCACAATCCAGATTGGTAACATAGATGCTGTCATTCAAAATTGTACACTTTATTTGCATTATTTTTAAAGAAGGCATACTGGAATGTTGTCTGATTCCCTGAAATACAGGGCTCCTTATGTATGCACTTACTGCTTTTCTTAAGATGTAATATTCATATATTTACAGACTGCCAGTGCAATGTCTTTATGCACTGTACTTCAACAGAACAAGCCCTTTTAGGTTTCGCATTTTGCCGCCTTATCGCTATTTACAGTTTGTCAGCTGGAAACTTTAGTAGCTGCGGAACAGTATTCTGAGACAAAATGTTTGCAGTGTGGTGTGTCCTGTTTAGTGTTCTAGTCAGCCAGTCATGCTCTCCTCCAGGAGATTCAATTCCATTACCCCTCCCACATGGTCCCACCACGACCATCACCAAAAAAGAATTAACAGTCAGCTTTCCTATGGCCACTGAACACATTCAGTCATCCTTGGAGCCCGTCAGGGTTTCCCCACTAAAGATTTCTGTACTTCTCCAAACCACAAAGTTTCCCCATGCTTCATGAGGGCTCCTCCTTCTGCTTGGTGGTGGTGCTTTGGCTACGTAAACAGCGGCACCCACCTCTAAATACTGGAAATGGGAGGAATTATGAAGGAAGAAAAGGCAAAACTAACCTGAGCATCAGGCGCTGTTCAATCAAATGTGGTGCTGAATGGATGTCCATAAACCAATGAAAGAAAAGGAATTCTTTTCAGAAACTGCATGTATGTGCTGCAGAGTCATCTAAGCATACTGATATATATATATGGCATCTGGAAGTAAGAAGTAATGCGATTTGTTTTTTCTTCCAATTCAGTGCAGTCAGAACTAAAACAATTCTAGAGGCGCTGGATGCATTCTCTACCTCGCTTCTCACTTAATGCATTTATGATTACAACTCCTGCTGCTCAACTGCTGCTTGCATTGCTGTTTTGCCTGCCAGCTGCTACTTCTAGGCTTCTTTCATCTGGTCATTGTATTGTCCTAAGATAGCAGCTGCGATAAGCTGCATCAAGGTAGAGCTTTTGCTTGTATTTGTATTTAATAGGCTCTCCAGCAGTAAGGCCCATATGCAGATATGCACTACTATTCTTTGCAAAAGAAATGGCTGAGAGCCAACAGTTTTGTTTACCTCTTTGAGCTGTAAGTTATAATTATACTATTACTGCTGCTATCTATGTTGCCGAACAGTCAGAGGCTGCACATGCGGAGGCAATTATGCGGTTTGGGAATAGCAAGGATTTGCTCTGTTTCTCCAAGCAATTAAATGGGGCAACCTTTAGCTGCCCTTCTAATAAGATTAAATTAATAATTTGCTTCTCTGTTTTGACTTGCATTGTTTCATTAGATTTCAAGAAAAATCAGTATTTTATTATATTGGCTTGTATGTACTGGTTTCACTCTGTGCGCCATTGACATGCTAGTGTCCTGTGAGTTTAGAATACTTGTAGATTCCACAAACTCTTAGGCTGCGCTTTTTGCATGGGGAGGGGGGGGAAAGGAGAGAGTATATTTCCAAATATACCCAAGAGGGGGCCATCAATCTGCAAATAATATTCATTTCTTCAGGCTACTTTTACAGTTCCTCTTGATATAAATGGGAACACTATAAGGACAGAGCAGACAAACTTCCTAGTATATTATGCCCTAAATGTACAGGCCATTGTGGAACATAATCTTAATCTATACTGCATGTGACAGTGGATGTGATTGCAGCAAATACAAATATATGGTCAGGAGTAATGGGAATTGTAGTCCAAAATGTATGGAGGACACCAGATTCAGGAAGCTGGTATAGATATACAGTAGTGGGAGTACAAAGCATACCAAAAACTCAGAAGGCTTCGCTTCAATGAGAACTGGGCAAAAATGTTTTTCTGTGCATTGGGTGGCATTCAGTTAAGCTTTACTCAGAGTAGACCCATTGAAATTAATGGACATGACTAAGTTAGGTCCATTCAATTTAATGAGCCAAATTGAATTTCATCATTTGTTACCTGATTTCGTATTCTTCTTCTTAAAAAACAAAATGTGGACTCATGAAGCTTTAGCCAGTAAAATCAAGATTTCAGTTTTTGTGGCTCAAGGGTTCTTAAACTGTGGTCCGTGGATCCCCTAGCATGGGTGGGTTTCAGGGCACACACACAAAATGAAGCAATAAAATTAATTGTATGCACAATTTTCTGTGCATGTGTTTCTGTGCAGTTTTCTGGGAAGGAGGTCTGTAGCTTTCATCAGATTCTCAAAGGGGTCTCTGACCCAGAAAAGGTCTCTAGCTTAAAAAAAGGAGCAAGCAATAAGCTGTGATGTCCTTATCAGGTCATGCTGTTAATGGGAGATGCACAAATGCCAGATCCACAAATAAGACCATTCTAAAACTGGGTACGTATTGTGCAGTTGTTACAATGAGAACTAATGGTTGCACTCCCAATTCCATGTGCTGTTTCCTTGCCTTGTGCCACCAGGTTCTGTTTTGACGCCAAAAGGGCAGGAAGAGTGGGGTGAGCCAAAGGGAATGTTTTTGTACCCATGTGCCACAGCATGAGTAGCAGCAGGAAATAGCACAGCTGCATTCTATAGTAGCTCAGGAACATGAGGCTGATTTTAGCTGTGTGTTTCTTGGAAAGCCATTGCAGACCAGCAAGAGTGTTCAAATATGCTTCATCCTGGTTCCAGATGTGGCAGGGAATAGAGACCCTGCATTGGCAAATGTACAGTGCAATCCTATGTGTGTTTTCTCAGTTGAAGTACTTTCAACCGAGTTCAGCAGGGCTTATCCGTGCTTAACACTGCAGCCTAACAGTGCAGCCCTACAAATATCTACATATTTGAGAGGTTATTTCCTTTTCCTCAGTTGCAAAGAAATAAAATGTAGTAACACCAATGGCATTGTCCAGCCAAAAGGCAGCTCTCAATGCTCTGCCAACAGAAGTCAAGAGATGTCACACATAAAATGACTTTGTATGGCGTGGCTATTGCAGCTGGAGTGAATATGCTAGAATAAACATTGGATTTCAGCTATTATGCACTTTCTCGGCCAGCCAATGGAGTCTGGCAAGTTAAGGAAATTCAAGCAATCTACATGCCAGGATGATGCTGGGGTTTCCCCCAACTTGTTCAAGACTTTGCACAGAGTCCAATTGAGCTTGTTTCGTCTTGGATTTGAATGATGCCAAGCGCGCTGCAATTTTGTAAGAAACAGATTATCTAGTTTAATGTATACCTAGAGAACCAATCTTTATAATTGTCATCAGCATGGGAACAGGAGGAGAATGTAGCTAGATAGTTATCACTTAAAATGCAAGGGTTAAAAATTTGTCTGGTGTTAAATCAGCAATGTGCAGAGTAAATATCTATGAAATTTTACAATGCTTTAAAATGAACACATAAGCATTTCTTCCAAGGTTTATTCTCTGATCATTTCAATGGGATTGGCCTAATTACAAGTTGTTATTATTTTATTAATTCATTTATTTCAAAATTATGTTTTTATTATGACATTTTTGTTTTGGATCAGATTGTTATAAAGTGTGTGATCTTTGTTGTTTCTCCACCTTGTAAATTGTCTTGTTTATAGTAATATAGAAAGGTGGTGTACAAATTAGAAGTGAAATATATAACAATAGGAAAGCAAATTGTGTTCTGAGATGACATTGGGGGATTTTGTCTTTTTAAAAATCCAGTTGCAGACTATATATTTATTCTTCATAACGCTTTTTGACCAGATTTATTAAAGTGCTTTCCCCACTCTCTTATCATCCTATATGTGACTACTCAGAAATTCAGCCCCATTGAATCTAGTTTGCTCCCAGGTAAGTTTTGCTGCAGAAATAATTAAAAGCCAGTTATTACTTCCCTCAGACAGTTGGCTCTGACTCTGATCCTCCAATCAGTTACTTTATAGTGATCTCATGACTCCTTTAGGAGAAGAGGGAGTCAAGAGGGTTATGTTTAAAGGAGACAGACTTAAATACTTAGGTGGCTTCTAGCAGCAGCGCAAGACTAGTGGTGGGTTTTGGATAGGGCTTCCCTGGAGCTTCAGACACTGTTCATCTTCAGACACTGATGAACAGATCAGGTTTGCCTGGATTCTGATCTACTGTAGATCCTATATTGCAGGGAAGTCTCAGTGTGGCTGTTTTTTTTCTTCTAACCTTTCACTCTGCAGCACAAAAAGCCTCATGGGCTTGAACAATCTTACTTTTGTCTTTTGAAAAGATCAGAACAACTTTTTTACCACTGCAGGGTGACTTTCTGTAGTCTCTTT
The DNA here is from genome assembly GCF_964188305.1 of Podarcis bocagei. Taxonomy (NCBI): domain Eukaryota; kingdom Metazoa; phylum Chordata; class Lepidosauria; order Squamata; family Lacertidae; genus Podarcis; species Podarcis bocagei. The sequence continues at coordinate 29,592,670 of NC_138133.1, forward strand.
GTAGTAGCTGTGAACATGAAATAAGATCATAAATTCAGTTCCATGCTGGGCTTGTAGTGGGAACACAAGTGCAGCAAAATTGCTTTTTTGAGGTTTGAAATCTTGTTCGTGGTCTCATTGGTGGTTTATCAGCTTTTTTTGCTTTTTTTTTACAACTTATAAGGTGTATCAGTATTCATAGTATTTTTCTATTACATCACATATGTATGATTTGTTACCCAGCAAGCTGAACGTAGTCCAGGTAACATTGTGCACGATTCCCTTCCTCTTTTGCAATACAAACAGTTTGTTAAGTCCCCAATGGCCATGCCATATTTGGCCAATTTGCTTCTTTTGGCTTGGTGGTCAAAAGTTGTTCAGGCCTTTGTTGGGGGTATGGGAAAATCATACTTCACTGTGCAAAGCTACTTGGGTGTAAGTACTATGGAATTCATTGGGATGAATTTGTGAGTAAGAAAGCATAGGATTGGGACACACATCCATTCCAGATTTGCAGTTCTCTGATGGCTAATTCCCACTTTACACTATGGACCTAGGGATGGATGACAAAGGACAAACTGTGCACCAAGAAGAAACCAATTGAGATGAGTAGCCCACATCATTTAATGTCCTTTACAAACAGAACAAGATAGTTGCTCAGTGAATAGCCATAATCATATAATCTCCCAGCAAACCAGTCAGGATGAATGCTCAATAGACAGTTTGTCTGGAAGCACTCCAAAAGAGAAGTGGATGGTATCTATATAATTTGCTTGTGAGTTTTTGTACAGGAATATCTATGTAAACTGAAAATTGGCTCAGAGTTTGGATAGCACAACCAGTAATTCCATGCCTGTGAGGAACATTGTTTTCCTTTCTTGGAGTACAATTAAACAATATGTAATGAGGATCTTCCCACTGTCAGGCATGAAAGGTGAAATTTCGCTATGCATATGGAAGGCAGCCCACATAGAAGCATAAAATTGTAGAGTTGGAAGGGACCCTGAGGATCATCTAGTCCAACCCCCCTGCAAGGCAGGAATATGCAGCTGTCCCATATGGGAATTGAAGCTGCAACCTTGGCGTTATCAGCACCACACTCTAACCGCAAGGGGTCACAGACTCTTATTTGGAAATCGTTGATAAGTTGCTGAAGGAAAATCTCTCTTTAATATGAGGCCATAAACAAGCATTTTAAAAGGCTCAACCTTATGATAAAATAGAATGAACCCTCACCATTTCCTTTGTTGGGAATAAGCGTGACTGAAAAAGAATTTTGCACAAAAGATACCTAGGCTAAAGAAAACAGCTCTCTCCTGTGTTAACAACATTAGTTCTAAGTGGATTTCTCCTCCATTCATGAGTGCTTAAATATCTGTGAAATCAATTTTATTGCCATAGTTAAAAAGGTTTCTTTCCCCCGGTATGTCACACACTGGCGGTTGTATTTATTTTCTGTCCTGGCTGCACCTATAGAAATCAGCTGGATTCCCTCAGTATATATGGACAGGTTCTGCTCCCTCCATATATTTCTGCCTTCAGGTGGATTTACTTTGGGTATCTTAGCTGCTGGAATGCAAGTTACAAAGGTAATAGGAAAGAATCAGTAACTCTGTTCTAAGGTTTTCTTTCCTGTTCAAAATTTCAGGGTAATCTGTTTTGGAATGGAATAATTGAATAACTTGCTTTTACGGCTTCATCAGAATTTTAATGACAAGCAAATTTAATGACTATTTGAGCAAACCCATTTGGAACCTAAATTGCCTTTAGGTTGGACACATATTAATTTCATTTGGATTTCCGAATGAGCAAAATTGCATCTGCTAGGCATTTGTTCCCCATTTTCTGTAATAATGTGCAAAGCTGATGTATGATGTCATAGACAAGCATTTGATATAGAAAACATGATGGATGGTGTAAATGTAACCCACCAAGTTTAAGTTAATTGTGGGGTTGCTCTTATGCATAATTAATAGTGCAAAGCAAATGTACATAGCTGATCCCTTGGTTGCCTGTGGCAAATAAAGAATTGCCTTTGGGCAACCAGACAAGGAAACTTGCAACTCTGGAGCCAAATATGATTACTTTAGATAAGTGTGGGTAGGTGGAATAGCTAACTTTTGTGGGCTTGGTTGTAAGTAGTTCCTAATACTGTGGAAAAACAGATGGACTAGTAAATTTATCCAAATACTTTGTCACCCTGGCAAAGTCCCGTTGCATTGAACAGCGGAGGAATGAAAAGTTGCTTGCCCATCTATTCTATAACAGTAGACATGACACTTGAAAGTACCAATATATCCTATCAGGGCTAAAAATAAAAGCAACGTTTGTCTTAATAGAGCCTGGGAAATATTGATTCACTTAGAAATAAGCCATGTTCATCATCTATGATCCAATGCTGTGAGGTGCTCTGTGCCTTTCAAGTCATGCTGACAGATGCAGACTGAGGTTCTTGGCATTTACACACAAACAACCAAAACGAGAACTTTCCTTTCCAGTAAATAGATGGGTTAAAATGAGAATGCGGGACTGTGTTTAAATGTGGTTAGTTCTGTTAATTAACAGTCCTCTCCCTCTATTGCAGCTCTCTTCCTGCATCTACTTGTCTTGGCTCTAATTGCCTTTAATTCTAATTAAATAGGAGAGGATCTAATTTATCCTTCTTCTTAAATACAGAAGCACTTGCTCCAATTCATCTTGGAAGTACACATAGACAGAAGCAGCCTGGCTGGCTGGGAAATTGCATGTGCAAATCAGTGCTCTGTGTATATGGTTTTTTTTTTTGGGGGGGGGGGTAGTTAGAATCCTACAGGTCAGTTGTCCAGAAAACAGAATGGAGTATGGAATAGATTTATTCTCTCCTGTCCAATTCTCATTCCTTTGCCAGACATGGACATCTGATTTGTGGGATTTTGGTTTTTCTTACAGGACTTACATGCACATAACCTCGTGTACTCATATCCAGGGCACTTCATTCACTCTTTTCAGTTGCAATTGGTTTTTCAGGCCAGATGTACCCCATGCAGTAAATAGTCAGTCAGGGATGGCAGCAGCTCTTGGCATGCTTGGGCAACTAGCAGGACCAGGGTGCCCAGGCATGACCCAAAACTGACACTTGTCCCCACCCACCCCGATTTAAAAATGATGTCCAGCCTAATACTCTAAGCAATGCCAGGCAGCTGGGTCTTGCTGTCATTTTAATTTCTTTCCACAATGCCCCATTTTCCTTTGCTTTGGGGGTATTCCTAGACCCAGCCATCTAGTTCTGTTCTGCCTGCAGCATCCCATCACTGCCAGGACTCACCATCAGAGGAGGGTTAAGTTAAGAGGCCAAAGTAGAGGAAAGCCAGGAATGCCTTCAAGTAGCAAAGGATTAAGGTTGGAGAACATTTCTGAAGTGCCTAAAATGTACGCCCGTAGACAGGGAAAACCAGGTTGAGTCGGGATGAATTAGTTCGCAACCCCATCAAATCCAGTGGCTCAAAAGTTGCTGTTAGGCTTTGGTGTATAGATATCTTACAATATATTTTGTACTTTGTGGAACATCTCTCTCATGACATGGCTAGCCATTCCCCCCACCCTCAGCTGTCACTATCATTAGATTATATTTCTGCCAATGCAATCGAGTAATAGTGAAAGCCTTAATATTAGATTATAATTCCATATTTAAACAAACAAACAAAATGGCCACGATCAAACATTAAGCACTTTCGGTTTTCATTGATTTCAGTGGAAGAGGGAGAGGAAGTAAAACAGGACTCTCTGACAATTTGGGCTATATAGGAACCTCCAAAGAAGATGGCCCAAGTTTGACGAAATTCAACAAAGACGATGCCTTGTTGTCCGCCATTAACTTAAGTCTCATTGCTTTGAAAGGAACTTAGTTGCAAGGAGTAAACATTAGGAAGAACTTTCTGATAGTAAGGGCTTGTCCACACTTCTCCCTGTCCCACCGCCTCTCCCCAAGGAAACCTGCTCTTTACTACAAATGCCAATCAGGTGTTTTCCATGGATTTATTTTATTTGCTTTATTTCATAAAATTGATACACCACTTGATTAAGAAAAAAACCCCGCAAAGCAGTTTAAACAAGACAAGACAATCAAGGAAAAAAATCACAATCCTACTTTAAAACATACAAAAGCTCTGATTCAGCAATAATGGGTGAGTTTTCCTGGGGAAAATCAAGGGGCAAACAGAAAACTGTTCGAACCTGTGCTTTCAAGACACAGGACAAGTAGAAGTGTGGACAAGCCGTTACCATGAAATGGACTACCACAGAAGGTGGTGGACTCTCATTTATTGGAGATTTGTCAGAGATTCTTTGGCTGCATTGCATTTCAGAGGGTTGCATTGAGGTCCCTACCAACTCTACAGTTCTATGGTTCTATGTCTAATTTTAGCTCAGCTGGTGCTCTCAATGTTTCTATTAGTCATCTCTTAGTCAAGATGGAGGTTGGGAGACCTGATGTCTTCCAAACTTTGTTGGGCTTCAACTCCCACCAGTCCTGGCCAGCAAGGCCAATGGTCAGGGCAGGTGGGATCCATCTGTCTCAAGAGACAATGGAGTACATCTGTGGGGGAGACGTCAAACTGCTGTGTTAGCAACACCTAAGTTACCTGCCTGGAGCGCAAGCCTGCGCACTGTGTGTGGAGGTCCTGGGCTGCCCAGATCACAAGACCTTCCTCTCAGCTTCACTGACATGGTCCAAAGGAAAGAAGAGCAATAAGTTTGGCACCAGCTTGGTTGCAGGTGTTGCCAGAAGGAGGCGTACAAGGTGCCATCCAATCGTCTTAGGGACGTCACTCTGGATTTGTGGAGGAATTACTCCTTATCATCTGGTGTTTTGTGAGAGCAACAGCTATTTTTTATTTGTAGCTACTGTTCGTTGCTTTTCTATTCGCTGCAATACTCTCATTTTGTGCTCCAAAAGTCCAAGTGACACCAAGAGCCAGTGTGGTGTAGTGGTTAAGAGCAATAGACTCGTAATCTGGGGAACCGGGTTCGCGTCTCCGCTCCTCCACATGCAGCTGCTGGGTGACCTTGGGCTAGTCACACTTCTCTGAAGTCTCTCAGCCTCACTCACCTCACAGAGTGTTTGTTGTGGGGGAGGAAGGGAAAGGAGAATGTTAGCCGCTTTGAGACTCCTTCGGGTAGTGATAAAGCGGGATATCAAATCCAAACTCTTCTTCTTCTTCTTCATATTGCATTAGTGTAGGTCCTAGACATCGTAGTCCAGGACCCAGCCACCTCTTTGACTTTGTACCAAATTATACCTCCCCTGCCCCTGGTAAGGTGCATATATGATGTCACCTTTTGGTATTGCATTTGGATAAACCAGGAGCTTATATCTCTCAACAATGGGCAGGGGTTGCTGTGTCCCCTTACGCCTTTGTTTTATGTGTTAGTGAAGGGAACTTATAGGCTTAAATGATTGCTGTGATAAAAGGCTATATAATCTTTAAGGTTCTTTCCTGAATCCAATTCAGGATCTTGCAGGCAATTAGTACTGTTCCATTAACTCCAGGGGGATTTTAGGAGCCTAACTTTGTACTGAGATTGCCTGTGTGAGTGATGGCTTCTACTCTTTGCCTCTTTTGTCTTTGTGGACATGGTAAGGAAGGAAGGCTAAGTGACCAGACTGGATTTAACAGGAGCAATGTTCCACTTCTTCTTAAAGCAACCTGGCATGTTCATTCAATCGTGAATCATTTTCATTTTGTCGTAGCACCGCAATTATGCGCTAGTGAATCATTAGAGGTGAGCTGCTAGAATTTTGATGTGTGTGTGGCAGATGGTTCCTGTACAACAGTGGGATTCGAGTCCAAATTTTACATCTTATCACTCTGATCATTCAAGTGGAAGAAGCCCAACAGAAGTGTTCCACAGGTTGTAATTTCCCAAAATCCTATGCCAGGTTTCTTGTAAAATTTCCGATCAAGATCCTTTAGGTACATTGTTGAAGCAAACTGCTTCCACTTTTCAGGCAGCTGAAGACTGGGCTGCTAATATCACAACGTATCACTTTGTGCTAATTTACTTACAGTTTCACACTTCTCTTGGCCATGGATAAGAGAAGATGGAAAGAGCAAAGAATGCATTTTTAGTGCCTTAAAATAAAACAAAGATGAAAAGCTATAATTAAAAGGCAACCATAGAAACCTTCATATTTGCTTTCATCAAAGCCCAAGGCCAAGAATAGTGGATTGTGCTGGCAATTAAATGCTAGTGATTTTTAGGACTGAATGTTAGTCAATAGTAGACCCCCCCCCAACATACCATTTGAGAACAATTAGTGTTATAAAAAAAAATCCCTGTGTGATAAGAGGCAAATCTTATGGTATATGAAGCTGTTAATTCTACTACTCTCTTGACCTGATGATCTCCAGCTCCCATCAGCCCCAGTCTGTGGTTACTGGGTTTGATGGAGTTGTAGACCAAAAACATTTGGAGAGTGCCAGCTAGAGGAAGTCTGCCTCATGGTATGAAGAATGCTTCAGCTAATGTTTGGGGCCATTCTGCAGATGGAAAGTTGGAAAAACCCTTCTATTTTTCATTTACCGTAACTAAATAACACATTGCTTTTGGGAAAGGCCATAAGGGTCTCTTCACACATTACCCTTTCAAAGAGTACACTGTAAAATGTACAATATGAGGGAGAAAACCTGATGTCTGGAAACTTTTTATCACTCATCGAGCGTAGGCTGAAGCCAAGCCAGAGTTTTTGCTATGTACAGTGTAGTGCCTAACAAGGTAGGAGAAATCAGGATTTATTTAGAGACTGACTCATCAGCTAATGCTGCTTTTGGCAGTGAAATCACAGCACGCTTAGAAGGTGCTGGTAGGTAGATGTGTCAGTTGCTGTAGGAGAGCAAAGCCAGCCTTAAGTAAAGTTGACTCAAAAAGGTCATCATGATTTGTGATGGGTTAAACATATTGAAAGCTGTGCGGCTAAGTAAGCTAGAAACAGAAATACATGTTAGACTTGGGTATGGACGTCATCTCAGTGATAAGAGCACACGATTTGCACGCTGAAGATTCCAGTTTCAATTATCTGGCATTTCCACCTGGATTGCAGGTGATGGGAAACACAGATCTCTGCCTGAGACCCTGGAGAGTAGCTGCCAGTCAGAACAGACAATGCTGGCTTAGATGGACAACTAATCTGATCTGGTTTAAGGCAACTTCCTTTGTTCCCATTGGCCTATCATAATATTGACCCAGCTTTATTATTTCGATGTGTTTCAGTTCTGTGTATTGGGAGCTAATTTGCTGCATAAGCTACAGCTCTTTCAGGACATATTGCATGCCAGTCACCCCAATCTCTGAGCGGTGCATGATTCCAGAGGTTCCAGTCACTTACCCAGGGTTTGTGTTTCCTTTGGAATGAGGTACAGCAGAGACTGTGGTGTCTTTATGATAGTTGATATCATATATATGGCCCTTGCTGTCCCCAAAGCTGCAGTCTAGGATTCAGACAGTAAGCAAGCAAGCATCACTCTGACACTCTGGCTTCCCAGCCTGCTGCTTCCAGCTCACATCACTCAGCTCTCAAGTCTTTGTCTTTCAAACTACCAATGAGTTTCAGGGAGGGGCGTGAGGGGGGGTGCCTTTTGTTTCCAGTTTTTAATTAAACTCTATAACTGTCATGGCCATGGAAAGAGCATTTTGAGCTGCTGTGGCATGATAACAGGGGATGTCGGTTATTGTCACAGGGAAGTTGTAGAATGCCAAACCCTCTTTCAAACATAAAATAAAGAATGGTCCAGTGTTTGCTGGTGACCATTGTCTGGTAGAAGGCAGGGATATCAACAGCAGGTGGAACCAGAGCCAGTGACAGGTAGAGCCAACTAATTCCACTCTCCCCCCCCCCTTGTGAGTTCTGAAAGGCGACACACTGTGACTGAGTAGGAGGAAAAGACTGGCAATGCCACCTCCTGCACCAGTTGCAAGTAAGGAGGCAGGCAGGTGAGGTCCGGCTGAGGTGGTTGGGTCAGTGGCCCATTCCCCCTAATGGATCATCCACTATTGGGATGGTCCTTTGAAAAGCGAAAAGACTTACCACCCTGGAAAGGGCACTTGCGGTAGAACAGCTAGGGAAAGAATAATGCATGGGAAATATTATAAATATTTTCTTTTATACATCTCCTGCAGATTTCCTTATTTCCCTTTCTGGGTACAGCTGTTGTGTTTAGCATGAAGAGAAAAGCCCACTGGTTGTATCCAACTAAGTTAAAGTAAGTATAGTAAAGGTAAAGGGACCCCTGACCTTTAGGTCCAGTCGCGGATGACTCTGGGGTTGCGGCGCTCATCTTGCTTTATTGGCCGAGGGAGCCGGCGTACAGCTTCTGGGTCATGTGGCCAGCATGACTAAGCCGCTTCTTGCAAACCAGAGCAATGCACAGAAATGCTGTTTACCCTCCCGCCGGAGCAGTACCTATTTCTCTACTTGCACTTTGACGTGCTTTCGAACTGCTAGGTTGGCAGGAGCAGGGACCGAGCAATGGGAGCACACCCCATTGTGGGGATTTGAACCACCGACCTTCCGATCAGCAAGCCCTAGGCTCAGTGGTTTAGACCACAGCGCCACCCGTGTCCTTAGTAAGAGTAGACCCTCTTAAATAGCGAAATTAATCATCTCCATTAGTTTCAGTGGGTCTACTCTAAGTAGGCCTAGCATTGGCTACAGCCCTGTAGCTTTGAACTATACAGTCCTCTTTCTTGGGGATAATCTCTAAGCACCATGGCTGTGATTATATGAGTCTCCTCTGCACACTTTGTTTCTTGGGCATAGAGGCAGATGGGGTGAGTGTCCCTCAGCAGGCCTTCCCTCCTGATCTATTGCACATGTTTTCATTCTGAAAGGGCTTAATGGAAGTATAAATATGGCTGGGTCTCAATTCGACTGTGGGAAGGCCCCGACCCTTGTCTCTCTTAAACCTGCGTGTAAGTTGCCAGGCATTGTGCACAGTGGGTTCCCTATATAATTAAGATCTGTTCCCTGATCCTGAAAAGCTCTGTGACAGCTCTGAGGAAAGGCAGAATGCTTAATATACTGTTCACTCCTGATTCCTGGGTTTTTGGAGGCCTTGGCTTTTTGCTTCACGCCTCTTTAAGCCTCCTCACTGAGCATTAAGGGGAAATGCTGCTATGAATCTGCACACCCCGGTGTTTTAGCCAAGCCATTATTTTTATTTTTATGTTTTGCCCATTTTTTTGGTGCAGCTGTCTGGATATATTTATATGAATCCATAAAAGGCAGTTATTTCAGTCTATAAACTTAAACTACCCTGTTCCTGGGGGTTAACTGTTTCCTTTGAGCTATTCTCTCTACGCTGCTCTTTACTTCCCACTGTAACCTGTCATTTCCACTCTGCTTTGCTTCTAAGGGCAGCTTGCCCCACCTATTTCCTTCACTTAGGCACCTGACTAGTGCCCATGGAGAGAAGGCAGGGAGTCCAGCAGTAGGTGAAGCCTGAGCCAGTGGCAGTCAGAGCCATCCCTGATTGGTTGCAAGTAGGGATGCAGGTAGCGCTGTGGGTTAAACCACAGAGCCTAGGACTTGCTGATCAGAAGGTCAGCAGTTCGAATCCCCGCAACGGGGTGAGCTCCCGTTGCTCGGTCCCTGCTCCTGCCAACCTAGCATTTCGAAAGCACGTCAAGGTGCAAGTGGATAAATAGGTACCGCTCCAGCGGGAAGGTAAACGGCATTTCTGTGCGCTGCTCTGGTTCGCCAGAAGCGGCTTAGTCATGCTGACCACATGACCCAAAAGCTGTACGCCGGCTCCCTCAGCCAATAAAGCGAGATGAGCACCACAACCCCAGAGTCGGTCACGACTGGACCTAATGGTCAGTGGTCCCTTTACCTTTTAAGATGGCAGGCTAGTGAGCATATTGCAGTTGGCAGGGCAAGGCCCCATTCACCACCCTAATGGGACAGCCTCCATTTGCCCTGTCCTATAATATTTCACTGGTGCAGAAATGAACCTGAACTCGCATACCTGCAACAGCAGCAGCATCTCATGTGAGGTGTGCATTCAGCTTTCCATCTGGACTGGCTACCGTAGTCTCCCAGTACAACAGCTTCCTAAAGTATTTGGTACACTTATTAGCCAGCTGAAGGGTCAACGTATTAGTAAGATGGTGCCTCAGTTTCCTCCAGTCCTGTTTTCCATTCTCTCCAGGCCACAAAGATACCTATCTCTGCTCCATTAATTTCTGTGCCACGTAATGGGTGGTATCGAGTGATGATTCAAGGCGAATGACATCACTTAGCTGAAGGCAGATGGAGGCAATTTTTAGATAGCCACACACACCCCTTGCAGCTCCACGTGCTCCTGGTCAGTTCTGGAAACTGTACAGTCCCTTACTTTGCCATTTTATTACTGTAGAACCTAAGAGCAGTATTTACAAACTCTCAGGTACTGTACCTCAGATACTGTATTGACCGCCAAGAGAACAGGATGCTGGGCTAGATAACCCATTGGCTTGATCCAGCAGACTCATCTACTGCTGTTATGTTCTTATCCAATGACGGAAGAACGGGGATGCTGCAGAATGTGGATGTTTGTAGACTAGTCTTTATGTGCTCCTTCTGCATGCAAGTTATCTGTAGCATCTGCTCAATGCCTTTGTCTTCAAATGCCAGAACATTCCCCCCCTCCCCATTTAATCCCCATTTACCCTTTCTAGGGGGAAATCTCATACATTAAAAAACAAAATCTGTTGCCAATTACTCATTTGTGATGTCTCAACAAGCCATTAATAATATTAGGGCTCCCCATCTGGACCTTAGGTCTTAAATCTGATTTTAAAAGCAAGTCCTGAAGAGCATGGTCAATGATCCACATGCTACATTCAGATGTTTAGCTGTAGGATTTCTGCTGCCAGGGCTACAGAACCTTTTCCAGCACATGGTCCACAATCCCTTATGGGTAACCTTTTGAGGACCACATGAGAGGTGGCCAGGACTAGATGCAGAAGACAGGTACGGGACTTTTCCCATTGTATATTGGATTACATTACATTCCAGTCATGCAAAGCCAGAGGGTTTCACACACATGCATACACACCGCTTCAGGCAAGCAAATATATTATCACAGTTCAAAGCCACCTTCTAGCCAGGCAAAAGCACTCTAGGAGGGTGTGGCCTGGGGTCTATGGAGAGTTCTGAGGGCCAAACAGGGAGGCTTGGAGAGCCGCATCTCTGATCTGTCCCACTGACCTCTCTCAGTCACATGCTTTGCAAGCTAGCCGCTGTCCCAGGTGTCAATTAGTTCCTTCAATCAAAGCTTACCTTTGAACATACATGTGCTAAAACAGCATTGCTGCTTCTTGAAGAGAAAACTAGATATTTATTTTAACCAGATAACTATATTGCCTGTTTCCATTTGCTCACAGTTTTGGCAGATTTAATTTGTTTTTAGAAAATCACCTGATGATTACAATTTTTAAAAATATGGCAGGAGACTGAAACAGAGTTGGGGAGGGTTTAAGCTGGCCACGTAGCAATGCTAAACCATTAAATTTAACATTTTTCAGACTGGTAGAACATGATGCTTTCGCATTGATCTGTAATTATTGTCACATGTTCCACATAATCATTATTCTAGTGTAGCAGATTTTCTCAGCTATGCAAGAAGAAATAGAAGGAAAGTAGGATTAATTGTCCCCTTTGAGCTATAGAGATCCCTGTTTATCACAAACAGTATTAAGCTTTTTTCTTTTTCTTTTTTGGATTAGAAGTCCTGCAGCTAAGGATAAATCATTATTTCTTGCCTAATTCCCCTAATTTCAACTGCTTTGTCAATGAATTGTGAAAATTATGCTCACAGCAACTGCTAGATAGATATTTGACAATTAACAAAGGCTTTGCTCTTCCATTTGCCAAGTTGAAGTTATGATCTACAAAGTTTCCAGTTGAAGCTGTTGGATTTATACTAATTAATAGCCTAATCCTGTGGGCTGCAGAGTCCGCAGATAAGCATGCAAGAAAGGGTGCAAGACTTCCGTTCCTATGCAGCACTGTTGTCTATGATGTAACTAGGGTGCTGCTTCTGTCCAAAAGCACAAGGAGCCAATATCGCTATGAAGACTGCAGCTGTAGCACCAGATGTAGTGCAGCAGCACCAGGCAAAACGGTGCCGGCTGTGGCTTGAACAGACAGACAGACATAAATGAGTTTCTCCAACCCTGGAATCACTGCACTTGTGGGAGGTTGTAGCATGCAGAGGTTCTGTTCTCTTATACAGACAACGATAGAAATGCCATGATCCTAGCATTTACACCTGGTCTGGCCTATCCAGAGGCTAGATACAGCTGATGCATCCCTGCCCCAGAAGGGTTCTAAGTGCATCCATCCAGTTTTCAGTCCCGAAAGGCCTCTGATTTAAGCCCTATATCTCTGTTCTCGCAGGTATAATAAAACAGAGCTATCATTTCGTAGCAGCCTTTGGAACTGCCACTGTCAGAAAGATCCGTTTGCTGGGGGCATAATGTGTTCCAGCTGTGCCAAGTTTATGACACAGTACTATTCTGCCATTTTGCAAGCTATGCATATAATGGACTGGATTTCTCTGGGCAGTATGCAGCAAGGACTCTGCAATCCTAACTCTGTCCTGGGAGTTTCCCCAATTGTTATTATTTATTGAATTCATGTACCACCCTATACCCGGAGGTCTCAGAGCCCCAACCCTCTAGAGCAGATATGGGGAGGATGCAGGGGTGAAAGTAGAGAGGACAGGGAGGGGAAGATCCGCTTGCCCAAGTGGAAATCCTTGCATTAATGCAACTTCTTTATTGGATACTGTCCATCGACTCATGATTTTATGGGCCAGCTTTTTCCCTTTTCATCAGCTGGCCTGATTTTTGGGATCCCAGCATATGGGGCTAAGGTTTTGTCTTCAGAGATCTGTATGTTCTGAGCAGGGAACAACCAGCACCTGTTATTGGCACACCTCTTTCTTTCTTTAATACACAAATATCAATTAAAAGCAATAAGTTGTTAGAGTCAGCATCACTCTATATGAGCAATTTTAGTTTCACCATCTGCTGGGAATTCAGCAAACACAACACAATATTAATCAAAACACATCCCGCAATTCTGTTCATTAATTAATGAAATCTGATGGATATAATGCTACATATACACTAAGTGGCATGCCATACATAATTAGAAGTGATTTAAAAAATAATAATAATCCGGAGATGACAGTTCTGATAAATGTTATAAATAATTCATTTATCAGTGTCAAAAAAATAAAAGAAAGTCATGTTCCAGCAATTGTTAAGTAGTTTTAAGTTCCTTTTATTTTAGTGGAATATATTTGAGTGTAGCTTTCCTGTTGAAATCAGTGGGTGTTAAGGAAATCCTACTTCTGTTAGAATCTGTGGGGCTTAAAAATGCAGAATCATACCCTTAAAGGATCTGTGGGAAATGGTTGGTAGGACTGCAATGGATGTTGTAGGCATCCATCTGTCCTGAGAGACAATGGAGTGCACCTCCGGAGGTGAAGTCAAACTATTGCGTCAGCAGCACCAAAAGTGACTTCCCTGGGGCACAAGCCTGGGCAGTGTGTATGGGGGCCTTGGGCTGCCCAGGCGAGTCTCACAACATCCAGAGGATTGCAGGTTCCCCACCTCTGCTGCAGGTAGACCAATTTGTGTTTGTGGCTTAGCCTCCCACCCCCACCCCAGATCAAACCAGGGCTTTGGTGTTACAGAAAACCTCTCCTAGTCTCATATTTCATGCTATACTTTCACCACCATAATGAAACAGCAACAGATGCCGTTTGTTCAAAAGTGCTGGCTCGTGATGAAATTATTCACTGTGTATTTATTTAGCACTCAAGGGAAACCCATTGCAAACTAAAAGCCCTTACTGCTATGGTATAGTATATCAGATCTGGCCACATATTCATTCCTTTCATTTTATTTATGTATTATTTGTATATCCCACCCTTCCTCCGTTCTGGAGCACAGGGTGGCCAACAATGCAAATAAATTAAACTGTCATAGAATAGACATGGAAGAGATTTAAAGGCCTCGGATATAAGGGCACCAGGATAATGTGCCAGACTAATGGGGGGGGGGGGGAAAGACTGACAACTCCGGGACCGGGGGGAGGGGACGCTGGAAGAAGATTGGATTGAACTTTTTTTAATATTACTATTACCAGAAAATTTTTATGAATGTTGGGAAAATGTTGAAATGAAATTACTTGGTTCTGGTTAAAATATTTAAAGAATTTGGTAAAAGGGTAATGGTTTTGAGAAATTGATAAAAAAGATTTAAGTTTTAAGCTTTAAGGTCGTTTTTATAAGATAAAATGAGAATAGAGTAAGATAACATAATGACAAAATATTATGAACTATGGAAAGGATTTGCTGTGACAACTACTAATCAAGATGCAAGAGATGGGAGGGAGAGGAGGTCAGGGAAAGAAGGTAATGGAATTTGGAGAATTTGAAAAGGATGGTTTTATTTTTTATTTTTCTTTTTATGTTTCTATTTTTTTCTTTTTTGTAATTTTGTCTTTTTGTGTATTTTTTTTTAAATTCTTTTGTTTCAATAAATATCATTAAAAATAATAAATAAACTGTCATAGAATAGCAAACCATCGATAAAACTGCAAAACCACAGCAAAATACAATAAAGCAGTATTAAACATTGTTGATTCTAAAGAAAGGTGCACCAGTAACAACTTAGGTTGTAAAATCACTTGGGGGTAATTGTTCCCACATCAAAAGCGATTGTGAGAATCAGACTTATGTCAAAGTATGGCTTTATGGGTTCTTAACACCACACCAAGTGTCGCTAGAACCAGGCATATTCTGCAGCAACCAAAGCAAGAAAATCTGACTGCTGAACCTAGGAAGCCCAAATCTAGTGGAAGGACAAATTATGCAAAGCAGATGCACACATGCTTTTGTGTTTTAGAGAGAGATTTTCAGCTAATTTGGGTTTTATTTAATTTATGTATACCATGTGTTGAGAAAGGGGAGTAGAGGCAGAGCAGAAAGGAGATAAGAACTGGTTGTTGTATGAGCTTTTTATTCCCAATTCATTTCTCTGATGCTGTTGCATCATGTAGGTTCAAGTCCAGCAGGAAATCTTGGGGCATCATTCCCAGGCTGGGAATAACCCTCATTTAATTCCATCAGGTTTAGCTTTTTAGTCAGCATGCACAGGATTGCACTGCTTGTCTCCTAAGTTTTTTTGAGAAACCTGGGCTGATGATACACTGCAATGTTGTGCCCGCACAGAAGTCCCATCTGGACTGCTGAAGCTTGATGCAAATTCTTTCTGTGTAGGCGTTTGCTAGCACTCAAAAGTGTATCCTTCCAATCAGAAGATCTAGAAGGGCTCGTTTCCTCATGTCAGATTTTTGCAGCTAAAATTTTTTTCAGATAAAGGTGTTGTGACTCATTGTTGCTTGTAGGTGGAACTGATTAAGTCTTTCCGTCTTCCACTGTGACTGTCCACCTAGCTGGGTTTTAAAATAAGATTTCCACTGTCACTCTTTCACAACAGCGGTGCTGTTTAATTCATTTGTGATTGAAATGCTGCTCTTCTTTTATTTTTAAGAGAGAGGTGGGATTTCTTTGAGGGCTTTGTCTCGTGATTTCCTTTTGTTTTTCCACAGTGGTCCCAAGGTGTTGAACAACAAACAGTGCAGATGTGCATTTCATAAAAATAGCATGGAAAAAGCTAACAACCAAATGCTCATCAGCAATCCCAGGAGTTTCTATTGTTCAGTCACTGAAAATAGCACAGAATCTTAAGGTTTTATCTGGCCTTCTGTTTACGTTTAAATTAGGAGCATACACACAATTTCAGATGCAGCTTTGTGTAATATGCCTGTTTTGTAGTGCACGCCTGTGCATGTCTACTCAGATATAAGTCCCCTTGAGTACTGGAGACTTACTCTTCAGTAGGTGTACATGAGTTTGACCAACCTGCGGGAGTTTGACCAAACATGAGTTTGACCAAACTGCAGGAGGCAGTGGAAGACAGGAGTGCCTGGAGTGCTCTGGTCCATGGGGTCACAAAGGGTCGGACACGACTAAACGACTAAACAACAACAACAGGTGTACATAGCGCATATAGGATTGCAACCATGTATCCCTGGCCACATTTGCACCATGCATTTAAAGCACTATCATGCCATGTTAACCATCATGGCTTCACCCAAAGAATCCTGGGAACTCAGAGTTGTTAGGAGCAGGGCTTTTTTCCCAGCCAGAACTTACGGTACTTCCAGCACCTCAGGTGGGCACCATTGCTAGTATAAGAGAACAAGAGGGGTATTCATGGTGAGTTCCGGCACCTCTTTTTCTAGAAAAGTAGCACTTGGTAGTAGGAGATCCTATATTCCCTCACAGTGCTACAATTCCTAGAGAAGTTTAACAATTGTTCCCTCTTCCCAGGGAACTCTGGGAGTTGTAGGTCTCTGAGGGGAATAGTGATGTCCCACCAACTCTCAGCACCCTTAAAAAAGCTGCAGTTCCCAGGATTCTTCGGGGAAAGCTATGGCAGTTAAAATGGTATAGGTGTGCTTTAAATATATGGCAAGGATACAGCGATGGTTCAGTGAGACTTACTCCTAGTGTCTGTTTGATGGGTTGTCAAAGGGCAGTCCTCTTTTCTGATGGTGTCTGCTGCTTGAAGGACTTTTTGGTCCAAGTCGAGTTATCTTTTAAAGAACCAAAGGAAGGGAGAGCGGGGACCCTGAAATTACCTATCAGCAGTTTATATGTAAGTGGACAGTAAACTGAGCAGCCCCCCACCTGCTTAAAGTTTTCCCCACTATGGTGAGATTTGTTGTATTTCTATTTACCGTATTTTTTTGCTCCATAAGATGCACCTTTTCCCTCCTAAAAAGTAAGGGGAAATGTATGTGCGTCTTATGGAGTGAATGTAGGCTGGAGGCAGGTGGGAAAAGCCCACAAGCGCCGCACACCCTTTAAAGAGCGCACACATCTTGCTGGCTTTTGTTGTTATTTAGTTGTTTAGTTGTATCCGACTCTTCGTGACCCCATGGACCAGAGCACACCAGGCACGCCTGACTTCCACTGCCTCCCACAGTTTGGTCAAACTCATGCTGGTAGCTTCGAGAACACTGTCCAACCATCTCGTCCTCTGTCGTCCCCTTCTCCTTGTGCCCTCAATCTTTCCCAACATCAGGCTCTTTTCCAGGGAGTCTTCTCTTCTCATGAGGTGGCCAAAGTATTGGAGCCTCAGCTTCACCTAAATTTGCATAGGGACTTATAAATCAACCATTGGAAATTTTACCCAAATCTGTGCTCTTGTTTCCTTTTTTACTCTACACCCTATTCTCAAATAAGTGTAAGATTGTAGCTACATTCAGTGCACCTCAGTTGTGTTTCCTCTCTTATGTATACTGTGAAATGTGTTTCTTCCTTCCTTGGGGTAATACTGTAAAATATCTACAGAATGCTGATTAATGTTAACCAAGCAATAGTTTAAAATATGACTACATCACTCATACGCTGCAAGACATTAAATTCTCTCCCTTCAAGAAATAAAGCACTTGTTACTTTTGGTAATAAAGTGTTCTTTTTCTAACAGAAGAAGAAGAATTTATTTCCCAGTCATCAACATTTTGTTTTGATTTCTTTTAATTTCCCATTGTATTAGTATTTCAAAGGGAACAGTATGAGTGTTTTATAGACTAAGAAAAAATTATGGCTGTGCCTGAGAGAAGCTTGAAGAACAAACTAAAAACAGCTTATGGCACAAGTCCCGATTCAGACATGTAAAGCCTAGTGGGTTTTTTCTAAAAAAAAATTAGGGGAACTCTCATTTTTGACTCAAGAAAATCACCATTTTATAATTCAAATTGGGGGAAATAAATACAGTAAATGGACAAAAGTACAAGGAGACACAAAATGGTTAGGGGTATGCGTACCCCCAGAAAAAAGCACTGGTTACGCCCAACATTGGCTAGGCTCAGAGCACCTTGCCAGCAAAAAGAAAGGGAAGGAAATGGAGACTAGCAAAGTATCTGCATGCTCAGAAACTCACGTGATTGCATGATCTTGTTAAGCCAAAGTTTGCCTTAATAAATTGCACGAACCAACTCAGTGTGCGTTCACTGCAGCTCTTTTCCTACCCCCTCCCAATAATGTTGGTTATAATACCTGTCACCATTAGTTCCTCTAGAGCGCTACTGAAATATAAAGCATTAGCAAATAGGCAAATGGACGGGGGACCCCTTAGAAACAGCCTATCCTTCATTCTCTATGGTAAGGTGGGAGACTCCACTCTAGTTTTGTGCTCTATGATTATACGAAAAAGAACAACAATAGAGGAAGAAGGTGAAAAAGGAAGAAAGTGAAGTGTAACAGAGTTTCTGGCCATTAGTAATAGTAGCAGCAGTAGTAGTTCCTTCAGTAGAGCTCCCAAGGTGGCTTGCAAAACAAGATAAAACACACTAATACAATATCACAACAACATATTAAGTGAGAGGAAAGTTATTCGCAATTGCCCAAGTGATCTGAAAGCAACCCCCAAATGTTCCAAGAGTTTTAGAGATGTTCGTTGTTATTTCTAACCCTGTGTAGACCATTTAAAAAATGAGCAACAGCCTAGGAATACGTTTAAAATAAAATAAATGATCTCCTGCATGTGTGTGTAGGCCATCCCAGACAGAACACTGCAAGCAGAGCGTCCATGTGACCTGCTATGCAGTGCTTTTCAGTGGAGTTGGATGACACATTCAGCTGCCTTTCATCAAGTGTATAGCAATGAAAGAAATCCCATGTGTGATGTAGCCCATGTTCACTGCACATATTTTGCATGCAATTTGCATGGATATGTCAGACACATTCCTAATTAAAGGAATGAAAGGAGCAGAGCTGTTGTCATCAGTGGAAAGCGTCCAAGGCGACTTTGAACAGAAAACGACCACAGGGCTGAAAGCTGCCGCCACAGAACCAGTTCAACACATCTGCAGAGAGAGAGAGAGCACATTATGATAATTAATTGGTTAATTTGAAGAGCCTTCTAAGTCACCTTTCAAAATGTAAATATCCATCCACATCAATGTACAAAATATAAGAAAGTGTTTGAAAATAATAATAAAAAATGCCAGAATTTCCTGTTTAAAATGATAAAGCAGAGAGAGAAACAAAATCATGCCATGTCAAGCCAGCCGTCAAGGACTGCCAGTGCGGCACCTGCAGCTGTTGTCGTGCCTACAAGCACCTCCTACTCTGACCCCCATAAAAAGTCTGAGTAAATATTCCCTTGGAAATCCACAACACACAAGAGACTGTTTGGTTTCCCTGCTCATCTCCTGTTTGTGCAGGCTCGGCAACACACATCCTTAAACAAGCCTACATTTCATGGGTTGCCAAGCGTGGGCAACCCCCCTCCTGTCTCTTCTGCATGTGGAGAGGTGCAAAGAGCTTCTTTCAGTGAGCAAGCACAGTAGAAGACAATGTAGGTGCCTCCCCCCACTCCCGTTATTAAAGGGAAATTCCCTTATTCCGAATAGGATTCCTCACAAGAAAAGGGAAAAGTTGACAGCTATGGGCATGCCCACATCATTTGGTGGTCCCCAATCTCTCTCTCTCTCTCTCTCTCTCTCTCTCTCTCTCTCTCTCTGTGTGTGTGTGTGTGTGTGTTTGTTCTAGGGGCCAAAGTCTTCACTGTTGTCTGCTGTTCCCACACAGTCTTTCTCCCCTTTGTGTGTCCCCAGCGATAAACAATAAAGGAGAGAAATGTTTTCCCCCTCATCACCGCCACCAAGAATGGAAGCTTGCAGGTTTGTGTCCTGCCCTGCCACCCTTGCAGCTTCTCACCTTTCTCCTCCTGGCGCAAGCATTTCTGCGGCTGGTGCCACACTCTTTTTATTAGAAGAGGTGGGCCATAGTCAACCACACCGTGTTGTCATGATGCTTGACTCCTCCTTTACATTCCTGCTGGTCTTCAGTTATCCGAAGAGGTATCACACCTCTTCTGATAAGTGGAGACCAGCTAGAACATAAGGTGCTGCGGAGTGGCAGTGGCAGGGCAGGGTGCTGTCTGGCCACCCTAGAGGCATAAGCAATCTCCTGCTCCCCCACCCACCCACCACCAATCAAGGCCTGCAGTCATTTTGTTTTAAGCCACACATAGCAGCCTCTTTATATTATGCTGCACACTTGGTATCAGCTGTTTTGTATCTGGCACCCATAAAACTTTCCCAGAATTCCAAATGTACCCATTCACCCCAAAGGGTTGGCAGTGCCTACATCCTACAACCAAAGGTATAACCCACATCTCAAACGACATAGTGATGAGAAATTTGATTGCAGCAGCACCATGAATTACTTTCCTTTCCTTGGATTGTGATTGTAAAAGCTGGAGGCTGCAATCTCCTATACAGTGGTACCTCGGGTTACATACGCTTCAGGTTACATACACTTCAGGTTACAGACTCTGCTACCCCAGAAATAGTACTTTGGGTTAAGAACTTTGCTTCAGGATGAGAACAGAAATCACGCGGCTGCAGCGGGAGGCCCCATTAGCTAAAGTGGTACCTCAGGTTAAGAACAGTTTCAGAACAGACCTCCGGAACGAATTAAGTTCTTAACCCGAGGTACCACTGTATATGTTTCCTTGAGAGTAAGCCCCAGGACTTACTTCCGAGTAAGCCTGCATTAGTGCAAGCTGCATCAATCAAGGTTCCTCCTTCAGTCGGTTTCCTTTCTAAGGCATCCACACAAAAAGTGCACCGTCAACAGGAAGATTAAGATTTCTCTCTGCATGGAGCTGGACTCTGGGAGGAAGAAATCCAATAAAGCCTTTGGGAAATCATGACCTGTGTACTGATCCTATTTGCAGTCTTCACCAAGTCATTAGAGATGCTTAACAGATAGGTTTGCATTGAGGTTGGACTCCTTCAGTCTTTTTTCACATTAATTGATTGCCCCCTTCCACCCTCTTTCCCCTCCTTTCTTGTATCCCCCCTTCCTTTTTTAATACCATGAATGACATTTGAATTTGATTAGTAAGTTCCCTTTCCATAAATACAACCCAAATCTTCGTTGTGAGTGCAATGTATATTAGATGGTGAGAATTCTGAGGATGTAATAAGTTTTAAGAAGCATGTTCCTTTAAACCCAAAATGTGAAGCAGCTGCAACTAACTGAGTGTATCAGCTGCTTATCGATACTGAATTTGGCTCAGTTTTATTTGTTTTAATGAATGATCTAGAGGATGGGCATTACATGGGTACTGCCCTTTTTTAATTGTGTTAATTTATGAGGATTAAGTGGCGTGCATAATAAGGCAATTCCACACTTGTTTTAGCCTCCTCCCCCCCAATCACCCTCTCCTATCAACAGCTCTTGAACAGAGGGGATAATCCTGATTTCAAATGTTCCTTTCACACTACAGTATCTGCTGGTGTGAATGCAATTTAGCATGACATGGCAGTATATAGGTACAGCAGTGCGAAGGGAGCACTGGAAATTGGGACAGAAGCATTACCTTCATGATCATTAAAACTAATGCAACAAACCTCACATCTGAATGCAGCCCTAGTGACATCATGGGGGGCATATTACTACAGCTGAACTCAGGGTGACAGAATAGAAGATGTTCTTGAATTTTGCTCTGGTCTCTTCTCCCGAATTCCTGTGTGTCACCTTGGCAACGCACCTTCCATTGGATGCAATGTCAGCACAAGTCTGCTGAGTTGTGAGACATTGTCTCTCATTTAGACAGCCACAAGAACAGCATAAATCTGTTTTCTTCTTCCTCTTCTTCTTCTTCTTCTCTCTGTGGCTTTCTACCTTAGCGATTCCTGCCAATATAATGAGCATGATAAAATTAAGCTCTACACACAGCCATCAACCATCACAGATTTAAACCACCCAAACCAAACCCTTTTATAACTTTGTAGACTTATATGAAAATAAGTCTAGGCTGCAGTCCTTGGCACTTTTCCCTGGGAGTAAACACACTGAATGTAGTGGGAGTTCCTTTTGAGACCAATATCTCCTCAGAAGTGAGGCTTAACTTCCAGGTATGAATTGCTGCCTTAGTCTGTTGCAGCTGAAAGCACAAAGAATCTTATGGCACCCTAAAGTCTAACTGTGGGAGGATGTACAGTCAAAATCACAAATGCATGATTGCTAGACAGACAGAGGCAATGGCACCATGAAGTTTCAGAACTTGCATAGAGGGGATTCTGAGATGTCATGCCCCCAAATCTGGTGGTGGGGAAGAGACAAAGGGTTAATCCCTACCTCTTCCATCCTGTCAGTGCACTCTCTTTCCCACCTGCAATGGGGGAAGACATTTCTTTGCTCTCCTCCAGACAGCAATCTCCATTTTGAACTGAACTATGGATATTTGTATTGTTTAAGGATTATTGCCTGCCTGATTTTCATCACTCTATCTGTTGAATCCTGGCAAGACTTTTTTATGTGAGTAAACCTGGTAATTTCTTGTTTACTAAACAGTCTGAGAATGATTTATTTTTAAGAGAGAAACATAAAACAGGGAGAAGATTGCTCCAGAAAGTTATGCAACCTTGCCCTAATAGCTTCTAGAGATAAGATACACATGGATGGTGAGTTTTAGCTCTGCTGAAATAGATATTTGCATTCTCACACAAGTAAGAAAGAGGAAGGATAATTGCTATAAAAAAATTCCTCTCCTACTCATCTAAATCCATCCAACACTTAACAAGCTTATTATGGCAGAAACTGCAGCTCAGTTTATCAGATGGAAGGCCCAAGTTCAGTGGCAGAGCATCTGAGTTCTCTGCAGAAGGTCTCAGGTTCAATCCCTAGCATCTCCAGGTAGGGCCAAGAAAGATTATCCAGCTGAAATCCCAGAGAGCTGCCAGTCAGTGCAGACAACACAGAAAGATCAATAGGTCTGACTCAGCGTAAGGCTGCTTCCTATAGCCATGCAGAGGACTGTGCTGCACATATTTTTTCTTTCCCCTGCCAACTTACTGGTCCTTTGTTCTTGTCTTTGCCATGAGCCAACTAGATGGCCCTAGGCAAGTGACACTCACACTCTTAACCTTACCCTGTCTGCAATATGGGGGCATAATAATATTGCCTTACCCTAACGGGGCTGTTGTAATGGTTACAACACTGGAAAGTGTTCTACTAATATGTCGCAGTAATATAATAACATCATATAATGCTCAGTTTTTATGTGATTATCCTCGCTTTGCAGCTGATTGTTGGAGGCATAGATGTTTAAGTATATCTGTTTTCCTCGCACACCTTCCTTCTTGACTCATGATACCAATTGGCATGATTCCACGTTACAGTAGTTGTGATATGTTGACCTAATTGGAAGGTTTTTTTATTGTAGATTGAAGCGTTGTGTTGTATGGAAGTTATCGTTCGCAGCCTTGATATTATTTTACTGAGATGTGGAGTATCAATATTTTGTGTGTGCAAATAAATAAAATAGAAGCACACGGGTTCTGCCTAAGTGGTTTTCTCAAGGACAGATTCTGAGAATCGCTGCAGAAAGCATGTACACTATTGCTGCCCAAATCTGCTTTGCTGCCGCAACTTGATCCTTTTGCCTATCACCTTTGCCTCTTCTTTCTTTGTGTCCTTCCACAAAACTCGTATTTCCCCACAAACCCCTTGCTTAACCTTCTCCACTCCCTGCAGTCTTCCTTCCCAATTCCAGCTGAGTATGTATGGCCTACATTTCCTCAGATTACAGATGCCTTGTTAGCCTTATTTCTTTCCTTCCTTCTGATCTCTTCCCATTTTTAAACTTCTAATTGTAAACTTCCTGGGACAGGGACCTAATTATGTTTGTTATTGCTGTTGTTTATCCTGTGAATAAAGCATTGTTAATAGTACTGCCTGCATGCATAAATATCTGTTCTTGATGTCCTTTTAGAAAACTCCTATCATCCACATCTTATCTTTCTTCTTCCCCTGCATCACAAACGTTCCCAGATTTCCCAGATTTCATTCACACTACTCCAAATTTTGCAACAGATCTCTTATGGAAAAACAGCACCAAAAATGCACTCAAATATAAAAAAATTAGAATAAATTATATTTAAATTATGTACACTGAGATACAATATGAGTTGTATCCAGCAAAGTAGTTCCATTAGCACAAATACTTCTGCCTGCACATTGGGACTTCCAAGCCCTCTCCTTGCACGCTGCCCGAATCTGCTCCAGAAGGTTGGGAAGAGGGGCCAGGAACAGATGTGGGAGGCACAGGTGGTGTTGGGGAACGGACAGGTAGAAGCCGTTCCCATTGAACAGGCTGAAGTTCTTGTGGCAATGGACAACTTGGTTGGATGTAACCCTACATATGATTTTTGTGGAAGGATGAAACAGACTTAAATGAACACAGATGCAAGAACATAGGAAGCTAACTTATGCCAAGTCAGACTGTTGCTGTATCTAGCGTAGTGTTGTCTGCATTGACTGGCAATGGTTCTCCATGATTTTCAGACAGGTTTTTCTCTCATCCCTTCCTAGAGATGCCAGCCATTGAACCTGAGACCTTCTGCATGCAAGGCGATAGTCTGTTTGTAAAGATTGATCCATCCATCCCAGCTTTTCCGACTATCGTTTCTCATGCATTCTAAATCCCTTCCTTTCTGTTGCTCTCCAATATGCTGAAATCTGTCATTAATGTAGTGACAAACCTTGTCAAGGGATATTGATAGGGGTATGGCAGTGGCTTGTAGAAGGCAATAAGGGATGGAGCTTGTGAGCTGAGAGTTGCTGTGCGCATAGCCCAATGGCTATTCTCTTTATTGCCAAAAATGTTTAAACAACAATTGCTAAGCAGAGAGAACTTTCCAAGTACAGTGATAAGAGGCTAAGTGTGAACCAGAAATGAAGAAGTAGCTGCCAGCTGTCAGTCAAACGGTTTTCTATGAGATTACTGCACTGAATTTAAAATGGAAAGGGGTGTATGTTAAGTGGCAGCAGTGAGTCACTGTGATGCGGATGACTCAACTCAGATCTTTGAAATTCCGTGCGAGGTGTAAGTGACAAGCACCCACAGCTAGCGTCTCTGCAGATTTCTAGGTAGCTAGAAGCGAATTGAAATATCAGGGCAATGATGTGACATTTAAAAGTGGCATTAGCTGTGTCAGGAACAATAAGCAAAGGCTTTGCTGAGAGTTGCGCTTAAATTGAATATTAGATCTATCCATCCTGTTGTTGTGCTTTGAGTCTGTATAAGGGGAACAGAAGTCTAAATGGTCATTCACTAAAATGGTCCATTTCCTGTACCAGAGGGTAGCCAATGTGGTGTGTTCCAGAGGTTGTTGGACTCCAGTTCCCATCATCCCTTGAGTATTGGCCATGCTGGCTAGGGCTGATGGGAGTTGGAGTCCAAGAATATCTGGAGCACACCACATTGGTTATTCATTGTCCTATATGATATAACGGTCCTATATAAACATAGGATAGAGTGCTGAAACGTGAGCCTTGAATACCTTGAAGGTTAACTAGGTAGCGTAATAGCAAGATTGAATTTTCTTGCTGCCCACTCTGAGATGGCTTCAGAGTGTACTCAATTTCTTATTTTTTAAAAAAAAGTTTTGCTGCTCATGAAGCTTTATCTTTAGCTCAAAGTGTGGGTGTTGTTTGATGTTCATTTGTGGGTTGGGACTAAACTGTAATTTTCTTTCTAACAACCAAGTTTCTCAAATGTTTCAAAATGGCATAACAGATAATAGCGCCCAGTACAATGCATTTCAAGATAAAAAGCGCAAATTTAATAGGACAATTATCCCAATGAGTCCTTCCATTATGTGCCATGAGTAGAAAATGGCACTGTAGTGGACACATCTGAGGGACATATCAGGATAAGAAATGGAACCACTGCTCTCCAAAATCATTGCTTAAGGCTCTTGTTTCCCATAGCATGCCAGTGAGCTTTTCCAAGATCACTATCTGCCAAGCGTAACTGTACCTGGTTATCTTGAATTCTATGCTGACCCCTCACCTCTATGCAATAGTTGTAATAGTTATAATTCTTTTTGTTTTAACCTGCTGATCAGCTACTCTTGCCTTTCTGCTCTTATCCTGGCTTGTTTTCTCCCACAATTATTGTATCGTGCTTTTATAGTTTTGTATTTTAGCTATTTTTAAACTGCTGGTCTATGACTGTAATAAACCGATTGATTGATCCCTAACCTCATATTTTGTGACTCATTATAGCAATGTCCTATGTGTTACTCAGAAGTAGATCTCATTGTACTTAGAAGGCAATCCTATGGCAAGATCTGCCAAGATGAGCATCTTAGGATGCAGCAGATCTTTGCTCAGCCAGCTGATTCTTGGCTAGATCCCCAACCCTGGCTCAGCCAAAGATACTCATAAGCTAGGGCTCAGCCAAGTGATGTAAGATCACAAAAAGGGGCTTTCTGGGGGCATTGGAGGTTCAGGGCTGCATCCTAAGCCCATTTAGTTTGGTTACATGACCTGGCAACCTGTTGTAGAATAATATTTTCAAGCAATCTATGCCAGCATTTTTTTGGCTTGAGCCAGGCTTGTGGACACTGGCTGAGTCAGCTGGGCTGGGATTCAGCTGGCTGAGCCACAAAGCTGCTGCATCCTAAGCCACTCATCCTGATGGATCTTGCCATCGGGTTGCCCTCTAGATGCTCAGTTTGGAGAGATTGAGCTGACCTACACATTGTGACAGGGGTGGCTAACCTTTGGTCCTGCAGATGTTTCTGGACTACAGCTCCCATCATCTCTTAGAGGGCAACAGGTTAGCCAGCCCTGGCCGTAATCCACATGGCAGAGTCCATCTGCATGACTTGCATCATAGAGGGAGGTTTCTGCAGGCATCTGTCCTTGGGTGTGGGGAGCCATGGGATGGGGGCAGCTCCTGATCATGTTGGGAGCCAGCCCTTCATTTCCACACACTTGGCGAAATGTCGCTTTCAGAGTTCAAAGGTCCTGGAAAAAAGTAATTACGAATTAGGAGGCTTTATCTCTTCTGTCTGAAGGGAAGCTCCGAATATCTGTAGTCTTCAGATTTAATAGAACTCCAGATACAGTGTTTTTGCCAGAGGCAGAGGCAACAAATTAGAACATGTGAGAACAAAAGGGAGGGGGGGGGGAATAAGAAAAAAACTGAAGGCAGGCAGGCAACAGCATTTCTGAATATAACCCTCAGAGGGCAATCTGGATGTGATGAGAAGTTGGCTGCTGAAAGCTGCAAACCAGTAACCCCGGCAGAATGAGAACTAAGTCATTGTGACCCTGCCAGCAACCCAGCCACCGCTTTTCCATATTTCTTCCTCCCCGCTTCTTGTTTGTAGAGTCAAAATGGAGTTGAGGCCAATTACCTTTCTCATATATATGTATATTCCTTGACAAATGGAAGTATGCTAAGTTAAATGTTGCAGATCATGCTTTGCTTCTCTCTTTGTGACCCCCGCCCACACCTAGCTGAGCGCAGTATGTGGGTTGCTGCATCTCCTTGTGCCTTTCATGGCAAATTCCTAAAGCGGGGAGGTGTTTTGAACAGAAAAACGCCAATCAACAGAAGCTTGAAGCTGAGGCAGAGGCAACTGGCACACTGCCCCACCTCAAGCATGGAGTTTCCTCCATTTAGGATTTTGGGGTTTTTTTTAACATCAGGGTTGTGCCTAATGTAGCACTTGGTGACTTTTTCTGTTGGCACAAAGATTTACATTTGCACAGTGGAACTTCCCCTCCCACCCCATAAACCTGTTCTGGGAGTTTCCCCAACCCTTCAGAGCAGATTTGGGAAGGGCACAGGACACACACAGAGGAAGGCAGGGGAAGTTCCTTTACACAAGCGTAAATCCTTGCACTGATGGAAGTAGCATACTGGATACCACCCTGAGGCTATCACATTTTTTTGTGATAGCTTCCAGCTAAATAATGCAAGCTTAATTTTAGAATAGGAACATTTCTAGTTGAAAAGGAATGTCAGTGACTTAATGACTCACATTGTGAGCTTAATGCAGAAGAAAATACAGTGGTACCTCTGGTTACGAACTTAATTCATTCCGGAGGTCCATTCTTAACCTGAAATTGTTCTTAACCTGAAGCACCACTTTAGCTAATGGGGCCTCCTGCTGTCGCTGCACCGCCGGAGCATGATTTCTGTTCTCATCCTGAAGCAAAGTTCTTAACACGAGGTACTATTTCTGGGTTAGCAGAGTCTGTAACCTGAAGCGTATGTAACCCAAAGCGTACGTAACCCGAGGTACCACTGTAATCTCATGGCCATATAAGAATGGCAATAAGGTTCAAGAAAGTGAGCACATTATAAAGGTTTTGCTCTCGGTCTCTAGAAAGCCTTTGCAATTAAAAGAGTTTTAGCCAATATTCCTTGCTAATTTCCAGTTTGTGTGTAGTCATGACAACCAGAAACATGCAGCTTTGAACTTAAGAATCTGCTGTTTCTGTTTTAAGCTACTTTGATGCTCGGTTGAGTGTTGCGATTATGACAATGTGGACGTTAAAACGGCATGGTGCTTTTTTGTTTTATACTATGCAATTTTTTTAGCTCTGATGGGCTCCATTAAACCACACAAGTAAGGAGGTTTGCCTCTGGAGGATGGTGACATCAACAGCTGTGATACCTTGACTTTTCTCCATGGTTGACAGCAAGTCCTTCTCCAAAGAGCTATGCAACTTTCAGCTTCCGATACTCCTACTTGCTTGCTATTCTTAGCAAACCCCATTTCTGCAATCAGTGACTTAGTGCAAAGCTTTTATATTGTTTCTAGTTGTGGAGGAAATTTCTTTTCTTCTCGCCTACTCTTTTCCCCTTCTTCTACCTTTTAGACAAACACTTGTAGTTATTACCGCACACTTTTTTATCCAGGCAGTTATACTGTGATTGCCAAACACTGAGAGATGTTCTGTTTGATATTCTGTTTGCTGTCAAATGTGACTGTCTACGTACAAAGCAAAGAGCCCTTCCCTTCTTGTTCTTTTCATTCCAGATGCTAATGCTGCTGGAGGGTTGGAAGGAGGGCTTTGAAATTTGAATCCCCCCTGTTCACAAAGCCCAGCCCCCTTTAAATTGTGGGTCAGCTCAAAAATGGGGCTTGCCATTGCCTATTCTTGCAGATCATTCCTTTAAGGGAGCATGGGAATTGTAGTTCCTTCTGTCTGGAAAATCGACAAAAGCTATTAATTAACAGAGCCTTGTAGCACAGTGACAGAGCATCTGGATCATATAATGAAGGATAGCTCAGTTGTTTAAGGCGTGGTGCCGATTATGCCAAGACTGCAAGTTCGATCCCTGTATGGGACAGCTGCATATTCCTGCATTGCAGGGGGTTGGACTTGATGGTCCTCAGGGTCTCTTCCTACTCTACAATTCTAGGAAGGTCCTAGATTCCATCCCTGGCATCTCCAGGG
The DNA here is from genome assembly GCF_964188305.1 of Podarcis bocagei. Taxonomy (NCBI): domain Eukaryota; kingdom Metazoa; phylum Chordata; class Lepidosauria; order Squamata; family Lacertidae; genus Podarcis; species Podarcis bocagei. Next base: position 29,622,036 of record NC_138133.1, read on the forward strand.
AGTGCTGGAAGACATTTGTGTCTGAATCCCTGGGAAGTCACTCCCTGGCTTTGTTACCAGGACTGAACCAGATGGACCAATGACCTGACTCAGCACGCAGAAGGTTCCTCTGCTCCTATGACTGCGCAGAAGCATAGGTGCAATAAAACAATTCATTTTATTTTCTGCCCATGTTACCTAAATTTCCCTTTTCACAGCTGCTGCACACTGGGACGACATCTTCATCAAGCTATCTGCAGGGACCTCATGGTCTCGTTCCCAGGCAGTCATCCCCAGTTCAAACCCCATCAGCATAATATATGAAATTAAGAATTTTTGTGCCAACTTTACATTAGTTTGCATTGGATTGCATTTGCCATTTTACTGCCCATTCGCTGACTTTGGTGAGGTCCTTTCGGAGCTCTTCAGAATAATGCTTTGTTTTAACAGCCCTGAGCAACTTAGTGCCATCAGCAAATTTATCTGTAATGCAGGCATATTTCGACTGTGTACTAAAGATTTTGATCATCAATTTCTTCAACTGACCAGTGCAAAAGTGATTCAGTTTTTACCCACCAGGAAGTTTTGTTGGAGTCAAGGACTATTTTTCCATTTATCTTTTTGCCCATTTATTTTCTTAACACCTTGCGCTGTGATTTATAAAAGTGACGTTTCACTACTATGGGCATCCTACGGATAGACGGAGACCACCAGCTGATTTCACATACATAATTAAAAGACTCTGGTACTGAGCTGATTTTGCTGGGTGGAATTTAAGCCACTGACCTCAGTGTGAACCTTACTATATAGCCATGCTGTGTCATGTGCCAAACTGACAAAAACTTGCTTGCTATTTCCAAGTGTGCTGTTCAGCTCCTATACTGTGAGTCACATGTAATAAGCAAAAGGATTGTTTCTAAATTTTGTAGCATTTTGATAATACTGAGCTTGAAGGACTGACCAGGATAAGGCAGATTCCAAGGTTATTTTAGTCATATTTGGGTTCTGCCTCAGTCAGGTTGCCTGAACACATTCTCCAAGTGCTTAGCAACTAAGTCCTCCTGCTACAGGAACATTAGAGGGACCATAGTGCATTAAAAAGTCACTTCTAGTCCAACAGTGGACTATAATAATTGAAAGGGAAAGGCGTAAAGTGGAATTTTGTGGCATTCCACACCAGAATTGACGATGAGATATGGAGCTATCCATCTTCACACTGTCTGGGACTTCCCAAAACAGGTCCACATGTGAGTGCATGCCACAAATGCACCAATTTGCCTGTAGTATTTGTTTTAATCTAATTTTGCTTTGTTTTGGTTAAGGCTCCACAGAAGAAAGACTTAGAAGATGGCAGATCTGATATGTGTCTCTAGTGCAGCAGTCTTGTTGAAAAGAAGAATTCTGTTGGGTAGAGAAGAGTTGTCAGGATTTTTGAGCTGGGGCTGGTCGGTTGCAAGTTTAACACTAGGCTCTGTTGGTATTCCAAATGCAACAAAGCCTTCTGTTCCAGCATCACGTTAGCCTCCGTTCTTCCTTCACACCAAATTACTCTCTTGCAAAGGCAGATGTGGGGGGAATTAATCTAGGCGGTGCTACAAAATGAATTTCCCCTTTCAAATCAGCAGCAGAAACTCAGTAGGATTTTGATCACACTGAATAAAAAGCTGTCCATGCTCAACTGCCAGCACTTTTCAGGTGACAAAGGGCAGGAATATACAGTATCTCAGCAGATGCCTGTTCCCAAATAAGGTATTGTGAAAGTTACGGTGGGCAGCGTTTATAGGAAATAATAAGCAGGCATGGGAAAGGTTAAGCAACCCCACCCCACTCCCTAGCCAGATTTCACCTGCAACCTTTCTCTCACCCCTAGACTTGCATGCAAAGCAAGTGCAAGGTTGGAAAACCATGACTTGGGTCGTGGTAATTGAATCCTCATGATTTATGGAAGGGCTGCTTCCACAAATGGAATGGATTCTGATCCAATGGAAGCTTTTGCAAAGCGGAGGGGAGAGGTGGTTTTTGCTGATTACTCCTTCCACATGCAGTGTGGATTTTCAGGGGGTACAAGGGTGTTGAAGTGCTTTCACCCCTTCCATTTATAAGACTCAAGGGTACCCTTTTCCACCAGCAGGATCCCTCAGGCAGATCTCTGGATCCAGCCTTCTGTGTTTGTCTTGTAATGCATATGGTTCTGCCCTAAAGCCCTTTTTTGCCAATATTTTTTTATTTCTTTTCAATTTTTAAAGAAATTAACAACCAACTAATTCAAATTTAATGCAAATTTTAAAGTTTCAATACATAGAATACATAAAACATTTTATCATTAATTCTCCCCCCCCCCTTAATTTCCCATTGGCTATACTGTATATATTTCAATTCCTCCTTAGGCTTTTATTTAACAGGTTCTGCCCTAAAGTCTTAACCCTAATATAATCCTGTCGAGGAGTTTTGCCAAAGCAGCTTGTAACTTGTAACCTAACTTGTGACCATCAGCGTAAGAAGGTTGCCGTGTCTGTAGTAGAATTTACCCGTACAGGAAAAGCTGGCATGGTTCTGCTTTAGATAATAGATCCCATGTTTCTTTCTCCCTGCGGAACTTGGAAGGCAGAAAGCACAGCTACCATAAGTAATATTGGCAAGCACTAAGCATTTAATGTCCGTGCTGCAAATACCTTTCTCCGATGCTGTTCTCTTTGGCACATTCTGAAATGCAGAATATTTTATGTAAATTGAAAGGCACTTTGATGAGAAATAATAGATAGCGAGTAAATTAAATCTCTGGTTTAAATGGAGTCCAGTTTATGCTAGCGAGGCATCCGCTAGCTACAGTGACTTGACTGGAGCAGAGTGTTGGGAAAGAAAAAGCAATTAATCAGGTGACATTAGAAGGCCTTGTACTTTATCTGCAGCTGGTTATAGACCCAGATCTGATTAGAGGCAACTGAGTGCCTGGAGGAACTAGGCATTGTGCGCTGGGGGAGATCAATGGCTACTAAAAGAAAGAGAACAGGTTGTCACAGCCAATGATGCTTTTGTCATTCTCAAGAGTTCTGGTGGGGGTTTTTTGTATATGCTTACATAGAATACCTACTTCTTCAAGGTTTTGCCAGGACTGGGAATCCTCAGGATTGGTGGCCAAATGGCTGCTCTGTCCGGCCCCCAGAACTCTGGCCATGCCCCTCCCCAGTCCTGCTTCTTGAAGGCTTTTGCCTGGCTAGATTGTGTCCTTGAAAGTTGATGGTACCATTTGCTTGCCTGGATGGAGAATGGTTTGCACATAAACCTCTGATTTATACTTTATGTAGGTACAGTTGACATCCCATCCTTCATTTGCTTTTGCCTCTGGTTCCTCCAGAGGTATGTGGCCTCCTGATAATTCCCCGCAAGGGAATGTGGCCTCCAGTCTCAAAAAGGTTCCCCACTGTTGAGCTCAAAAGTCACTAAAACTGGGGAGAGGGGAAATTTCCACAAGTAATTTTTGATTGTTTCTTCTCCCCTTACCAGGTCCACTGAGCATAAATAAAACAACGTGAAAGATGGTTAATAAACTCTGAAACCCACCACAGATGCCACTGAACTTGGATGTAATGGGAGGTTGCCATTTTTATAGAGTTTTCCCCAGAGTGAGTGAGGGAAATGAGGTGGACTTGGAAAGACTGCCTTCTCAGAACCCATATAGCAGGCATGTCCAAAGTCTGCTTTGGGGGCCTAATCCAGTTGGTTTAATCTGGCCCTTGTGGCACTTTATTTCCTTAAAAAAGGTCAACAACTTTGGTTTGCTCTTTGGTCGGCCCTCACGGCCCTTCACTTCATCAAATTTGGCCCTCTTTGAAAAAAGTTTGCACACCACTGCCAGATTGTTAATATCAAAGTCTGAGAAAGATTTCAGCACCAATGGCTCTGCTTAGATTAGAATTCCCCTTACAATGAGAGAACACATTTTCTTGTCAATCTCCATTTATTTCATAGTGAGCTTCCTGGTCAACTGGCTTTAATCTACACAATTAACAATGCATAACAGTTCACAAACACACACACACACCATGCTCTGCAAACCAACCAACATAAATAAACTCCCAAGAGCAAAAATTAAGAAATATATTATTGGAGGTGATGTTTTCACTGGTAGCATCACAGAAATTGTTTCTTAACTGAAGATATTCACATTTGGCTTTTAAAAATGTGATTAAATCACTTTTTATAGGTGGTGGGAGAACAGAGGGACCTAACTATCTTTGTTGTATGCTGTTTTAGGTTTTTTGTGCTAAGCTCAAATCGTGCTGCATTCTCCTTTCCAATGACTTTTTCATCTCAGTGCTCAGACAGGAACTTAATATGCGTGGTGCCTCATGATTAAAAAGTAATAGAAAGACAAATGAATAAGACCTAATAAACACCTGGTTACTTTGGCAACAGAACCAACACGTCCTCCTTCTAAATCAACAGCTGAATGACCTGTGCCTTTGCATCCCATCAACGCAACCCTACTCTCCTAAACTGTAACATCTGGTGATTAATTAAAGGAATGTTGCTAAGTGTTCAGCATGGAGCTAGACATATGGATGCCAAGGCAAGATCATCAGGGTCAAGCAGACAGAAGAGTAGTGGTAGAACTGTAAAGAGAGAATATCTGTACAGCCATCTAGTCTATACACTGCTGCTTTGGTTAGTTTCATTCTTATTCATGAGTAGAATACAATGCAAAACCAAACTAAACGTAACATATATCACTGATCTGAATATTTTCATCCCTTTGGTAATACGCAGAGTTTGTGTTGTGTTATAGCTTCCAACAAGTCTGCTTTGAGCTAAGATGGGAATCCCGTTGCAAAATTCACTCCTTGCATTTATGGAACAACTGTCACCTCCAAATCAGCCTCGGGCCACCCTCCAGCTGATCTGCAACTACATGAGACAGAGGCAACCATCTGTCCCTGTCCTGTTCACCTGCTAAGCTATACTAACGTGCTAATCTATACCATGTTAACATATACACCAGGCTTCTTCAACTTCAGCCCTCCAGATGTTTTTGGCCTCTACAACTCCCATGATCCCTAGCTAGCAGGACTAGTGGTTAGGGATGATGGGAATTGTAGTCTCAAAACATCTGGAGGGCCGAGGTTGAGGAAGCCTGATATACACTAATGGTCAGTGTCATTGGCATTTGCCCTTCCCCTTAGTGCAATCCCCAGTCAATCCAATTTGTTTCTTCCTTCATCGACTAATGTTTGGTGATTTTCTGCATCCACAGAAAATGATGAATGCTGTCTTGCAGTCATATGGAATTTGGATATAAACACTACGAACATCCAGTGTGATTTAGGTCCAGCCCTATCATTGGGCAGAGTGAGGTGACTGCCTGAGTCAGTAGATTGTTGGGGTGTGGGGCTGGTATTGCACCTCAGCAAATTAATAAATCAAGGTGTGTCAGGTGGTCAGATATGCTGCCGTTCTTCCTAAGCCATTCCCCTCTATTGGAGGACAGAGCTTTGTATACTGCATGGCATGTCTTACCCCGCCAGCAAGCCTGCTGCCTCAGATTTGGTGCAGGGTGCTACCCCACCCCCAGTGTTGAATTTAGATTCACCTGCCAGTCCAGTTGGCTTCCATATGCAAAGTGGGAAGGGACACCATCTTGTCAAGCAGCAAAATGCTGTTTGGCTCTTCAGTTCAAGGGGGCTTACTCTTGGGTAAGTGTGCAAAGAATTGCAGCAGAATCTGGTACCAGAACTACCAGAATCTGGTAGTTCCACAAGACTAAATGAAAGCATTTGATAGCAGGCATTCCAAGCGTGATTTGCAATAAGATATTAATAGCACAAAAGGGTACAGTATTTAAAAGGGTACATCAGATATAATATAACACCTTCTTACACTATAACTTTCTGAATAGGCAATTTCTAATGCTTAAAGTGGAATTATTAGGGAAATTTCCAGTTCAGGGTTTCATCAAGTAGCTAATTAACTTTATGGCAAGCGGCATTCCAGCACAGTATAGCTTCATAGCAATTAAGACTGATGGAACTATTAGTATGGTTCATCCACAATAATTTAGAAACCATAGTTTCTTAGAATTTATATAATGGCTCAGTTAATGAAACTGGCATTTATGCTTCTGTTTGACATGCTAGATACTTTCTAAGGAGGATAAAACTATATATTTTTTCCCTTCAAACTTTTTTCAGTCCATGCAAACAGTAATTCTCATGCAATAATTCTCTTGGTGGTGTAACTAGAGGAGAAAATCAAGGCCCAAAGGTCTGTTCACATATGAAGTTCATTGGGGATATTGGGAAAGTGACTGTTTCAGAGCCAATCCCAGTAGCGACCATGGGATTGGGTGGAACAGCAGAGGCACCTTCTCAACACCAGCATCACTGCATCTTGCCTGGGTGGCACAGGGGCAGGGCAGCTGCAAGATCAGGGCTGCACAGATGCCCTGGCAAGAGCACCAAGCATTGAACCTGGTCTTTTCTGTATGCTAAACATGTGCTGTACCACTGAGTGACATCCCTCCTCTGATGCTTTGGGCTTGAAAGAAAATGGGTTTTTACCCAGAAGCAGATGGAGGACAATATGTGAACTGGATCTTGGAAGACTAGGTAGATATGGAAAGCTCCTCCATGCAACAACAACAACAACAACAACAACAACAACAACAACAACAACAACAACAACAACAACAACAGACTTCTAAAATCCTTATGCACCCTTTCTCCAAGGGTGGGTCCTTATATAACCAAAATGGCACACTGTCCATGCTCAGTGGGGTAGTATCAGTAGGCTTGGAGGAACCACAAGGTTTGCAGAAGTGCAGTGGTACCTTGGGTTACAGACGCTTCAGGTTACAGACTCTGCTAACCCAGAAATATTACCCCGGGTTAAGAACTTTGCTTCAGAACAGAAATCGCACGCTGGCGGCATGGCAGCAGTGGGAAGTCCCATTAGCTAAAGTGGTACTTCAGGTTAAGAACAGTTTCAGGTTAAGAACGGACCTCCGGAACAAATTAAGTTCTTAACCCGAGGTACCACTGTACCAAAATATCTATGTGGTGGGGCCTAGTTTGGGGGATGGGAGGATCAGCTCAATGAGGACTGGACATATATGCAGGGGCATATAATGCTGACTAAATAGGGGTGGAAAATGGGTGGGATGGAATGGCATATACTTGAAAAGAGCATTGCTGATTGGAGCTATCCACACTGCACTTGTAGAAAATGAATTGGCCTGGGAGAAGGTTAGACTGGAGCATTTCTATCTAACTACCAGTTTTCAACTTGCAGATTATTTAATTCTGTTTTATTTTACTGCTGGGGGGGGGGCGTTTAGTCATGGACGTGGTCCTTTATGAGTCTGTCCAGAAACAGGTGTGCCACCTCACCTCCTGCTTATGAGTCCTGTGCCTGGAATCCCATACATATTAACTCAGGAGTAAGTCCCATTGAAACCAGTGGAAACCTACTCCTGAGTAAAAAGAAAACAACAAGCGGTAATTGTCCGCCTGTGGGCAATCTTTCCTTTTTCATTTAATTAATGTATGGTGCCTAGCATCTGAGGTGCTTTATAAATAATAAATACTGATATATTAACATAAGGTTGGGCTGCCTGTTTTGGATTTCAGTTCATTGGGAGCCTTGGGCTAGCTATTGTCATTTTACTCAAGCCAAGCAATGCATTGAGGGTAAACTTGAGATCAAGATATGTTGTAATCTTCCATAAGCTCATGGGAAAGAAGAAGAAAAAAGGAAGAAATCTAAATTAATGAATAAAATACTTCAGGCATTATTATTCAACATTTATTGCTCCAGTACAGAAATCCCTGTAGAGCAAACTCGACTCCTGACCTCTGGGCAATACGTCAGCTTATGTTTAGCTGGATAGGAAGTTGCCACAAAATCAAGGTATTTGATCAAGTCATCACACATGGCCTGCATACAATTTGGACTCTGGAGCAGCCACATTTGCAAGAGATGCCTTTTGATCTACTCATAGGTCTTGTTATGTTGATCCTGGAGAATACAAAGGAGCTTTTTCTAGAAGACAGTGGCCAAGGTTGCTAGATGCGGGAGTTGTTTGCTCAAATTCAAAAATCTGGTTTTAGGCTTCTTTCAACATGCTGCTATTTAGAATCTAATAGTGACACTCTTTGGCTCAGTACCTCCAGGTACTTTCAGTGTCTTTGTGAATGGCTTGCAACTATGCAGTACTTATTTTCTACCAACAAACTCGTGTCCCAGTTTGGGAATTCTAAGAAAAAGAAAACGGTGCCATTTTGAAACCAGTAGTTAAAAACAGTGCCCCTT